>NW_008824806.1:1630664-1648044 GCF_000699105.1 Pygoscelis adeliae | reverse complement strand
GGCGGCGCGCCCACCGCCGCGCCGCGAAGTTGCCGCCGCTTCATTGCTGTCCCTCCTCAATCCCTCGCCCCCGAGCCGTGAGTTTTCTGCATAAAATACATTAACGAGCCCTTTCATTTGCTTGTTCCTTCAGGGTCGCGTGTTAGTTTTGTTGGAGGGGGGTGCAGGCTCTTTATTACTCGGTGAGAGAGCTGGCAGATGTCCCAAGTGAGAGAACCTCTTCCTCCGGGGCCTGAAGGGCCAGAGCAAGCTCCGACTGAAAGCAGCGCTTTGATCTCTCTCCCTCGAGGTAAGTTGCTTTAAAGTTTCTCTGTAATTGTTGCGCCTTTTATTTGAATGATACATTTACTGATTTGTTTTGTGGGTTTTAACCCCTCTGCTGTTTCCCGCCCCCCCCGACTTGCCCTCTTTGGTGTAACTCTGTAACACTTTCACTTCCACCTCTTCATTGTTTTAACCAGAAATTCCTATGTAGAGAATGCAAAAAAAGAAGAGAAAAAAAAGATGCACTGATGTCAGCACCGGTTCTCAGTACTTGAAAAACTACAGCCATGCGGAGGCAGATGCTGGTCCTTAAAAATCGCTTTCTTGTTTCTCAGCTTTGTGTTTGTGCTTAGAAGCTCTTTCGTGTAAAGCTCTCCTTCCAGGTCTTGCAGTAAATTGGGAAAGGTTGATCCAGGAGCAGGAGCGTTGGTTCAGGTCGGAGGTCACTTTGCTGTTTTTTTTCTTAGATTACTCTGTGATGCTGCAGCTAATACCAGTTCCTGAGAGTATTAACTTGTTTTGTATCAGCTGTTCAAAAGGTTGTTTAAAAGAGCATTCATCTTAAAGAGAAATTCTGCAAGTTATGTCTTATTTGCATTTGCACAAAATACATTGATATTCTGATCACCTTCATGTAGGGAAGTTTGACAGGTGTATTGCAGGTTATCCTCAAAATAGGGAAGTATGTTTGCCTCCTGAGTCCTGGTCTGTGAAGATGAGACTTAATTTTTTTTTTTTTGTTTACAGCCACAGCTTTGTTTTTCAGAATTCTGACAGGAGTTTAGAAAGTCTCTGAAGAACAGACAAATAAGCCTGTTCAAAAACTGTAACTTTATTCAAAACTGGTTAACTGGAGCAGAGCCTGGTAATACAGTTGTGCAACTGTGGATTAAAGATTCAGTCTTGTTTTTGTAACTTGGAAAATCAATAGCTATGTGAAATCAAAGTTGAAGACTCATTTGAGAAACCAGAAAGTATCCGTAGCTAAGTAAAAAATGTTCTGGCAGGGAGACATATTAAGTTGGCTTATACTTATCTTATTGTTGGGTGGTTTTTTTTGTCCTGGAGAATGACTCATAACTTCTAAACAGTAAAAAAATAATAAAAAAAGATTAGATACAGAAGACCAAGCATGCAGAACTGAAGTGTTAGAATCATGTTTTTGCCAGAAACATCAGTATCTGTGATACATGTTTCTTTCCAATGTGTTGTTTTTATCTGTCATGTGATCAAGTGGCCACACTGGTTAAATTCTGCATGTAGGCCATACATGAAAGTTACTGAAGCTGTAAGTCAGTGAACTAACTAGCCTGGAAAGTGGACTCATTCTTACAGTGCCACTTTAAACTGAGTTTTCACAATGAAATAAAGTCTTAGGTGATTCCATATTGTAAGATTTTCAATACATGCTCTTCTTTTTATGAAAAGTAAGGAAACAGATACTGATCTGTCCACGGACAAGTTATGTGCAGAAGATCTGAATGACACAATTACAGCTCAAAGCTGTTGAGGCGGAGGATTGTAAAGTTACTTTCACAGGGATCATTAAGGTACAAACAAGTGTAATATATTGATTCAGGTTTGCTCGCTGGCCACACCTTTCAAGGCACACGCTCAATTTTAAAGCATATGTATAGTTCACAGAAGGACAAGGCTGTTTTTTTACAGAATTCAGCATTCAAATACATAATTTTTATTCTAATGAACTTAGATTTAAGGATAACTGTGGATATTTGTTGCTTTTTTCTGGCCTAAGTCTGTTGGGGAAATGGGGGTGGAAAGAGGAAGAGGTGAGTTCATAACATTTCCAGTCTATATTCCAGCATTTCTGTTGTCAGCTTTGCAGTGTGTGGTTACAGGGTAAGGTAGTCCAGATATTCCAGGACTGAAGATCTAAGATAATATGTCTGGAACTTTCAACAACCCCTACTCTTTCTATACTACCCCCAGGACATCCAAAAGTACACTGACTTCTCTAGAATTTGGCGACAATTTTAAAAGCTGTGGTTGAAATTCATATTATTTCTGGAAATAGGCTAGAGATACTGGAATAATCTGCAATAATTTGAAATAATTACTACTTTACTTAGAATCACCTCATCATATTTATGTGATGACTCCATATATTTACAGTGAGATACTTGAAATCTGTGTCCACCTAGGAATAAAGATTCCTTAATCAGAAAAAAATGGCTTATGTTGTATGTATAATAAAGTATTAATTGCATTCTAGTGAAAAAGAATTTTTGATTGGTAACAGCATACTTTAATATGCTTTCTGTGTTTGTTTAACTGGTATAGATACCTTATATCCTGAGAACAAACTTCTCCTCTTCTGTAGTTCTGTGAGGTATCATAAAAAAATCCAGATCTTCAAAGTGCTCCTTTTGCTTGCTATCATATACATTCAGATGCTGAAGCCGAATTGTATTTTTCCATGAAAGGAAAAGAAACTTCGATTGAATTTTAAATATTCAACAAATAGCTATCCGACAGCCTAATTAAAAACCAGTCAAAAGTAATAAAGCTTAGGCAGATTGCAGGGCTATACATCATCAGTTGTGGACATGGTGAAAACTGTGGGTTGAGACATAGTTTGGCCTACAGATGTGGCATGCTCTGGCTTTCGCAACTTAAAAGAATTTTTGTGTGTTACTTTAACCAACATGCTCTCTCAGCATCTCCCCCATCACTGTTCTTCCTTGTTAGTTCATTTTTGAATTAATGCATAAATATTAGTCAGATTACTGGACTTTGCCCCTCCACAATTAGTGTGCTATGAGAGAGGGAAAATGAAATCATAGCATCTTCTTTTGTGGCAATGTCACAATTCTCAATTTCAGTCTTTAAACCATTATCTGTGCCAATGGAGTCTGCTGCTCTGAGGTACAGACTACAGGATGAAAGGTTTAACCTAATTTCTGCAAACCTCTAGTTAATTTTTGCCACATACTTCGAAAAGTGTAGCTCTACTTGTGCACTCTTGTTCAAGATCCTGGTCATGCCGTCTGTCCTCTCCTGTAGCTCCACAGGCCTTGGAATCAAATTATGACTACTTCTACCCGTGTGCTGTGTAATGTAGTCAGTGAATAGTGTCACCTCTATGCTCAGACCACTTCAGTTTGGCTGTGATCGAGTGTTTTCTCCACTGGTAGGTACCAAAATAATGTCTCTAAGCAAGGAACGTGACAATTAGTGACCATTAGCCTCTCTGCTTTAAGGAAAATGTTTCGTATGTTGGAGGTCATGTCATGATTATTGCCTGGACTATGGGTAGACTTTTTTCGTTAAATCCTCTGCATTTGAATAAACCATGGAATACAAAAGAGAAATTCAATGAACATGGAACTATATTTAGAGAATCAGGCCACATTTTAGAAAATGTAGGACTGTCGTCTATAAAGTATTTGGAATGCTTTTGCCTTTGCTTGTTGGTAACTAAATGTAACCTAGAATAACAAGTGAATAATATTTAGCTTTCTCAATTTAGAAAGAAAATAAAAAAAATAAGAAACCTATTAAGAAATTGAGACGAAATTGCACTTCAACTTTCTCATAATTTTTCAGAAGATGGAAATCCACTAGAATTTACTTTTTTTAATGGGGTGGGGGAGGAGGATGGAGAAGTCTAATAGAAATATTAAGGGTCAAGTTCTATAAGTGACCGTCCTCTCTGGTGCAAATCATGTCACTGTTGCTGGATGGAGATGCAGTTCTGATTTGGTGTCTGAAGAAACCGTATTCAGCAACTAATACTTCCATTCAGAAAAGTACAAAAAGCATGTGCTCCTTTTCAAGAATGTGGTTCAAACCTCTTCATGTTTTCTCTGCTTAACTGTTTTCATGACGAGGAGCATTAAAGGAACGTGCTGGCTAGATGAGATGGGGTGACAGAAGACTTACTGCGGGGAATGTTTGGACATTCTTGAGGCAGCAACGATTACTATCACCGTAATTATTGCACTTTACCAGCGGTGCCTCAGTGTTATGAGTAATGGATTTTTAACGGTTAACCAGTGCACTCAGATTGCTCAAACTTACTAAATACTTCCTCTGTATTTGTGTTCCCACTTGCAATCTGACAAGAGGTGAGTGAATCTGTGTTAATTTGTTTCGTCGTTGTCTGTCAGTACTGAGACGTTTATTGAACATCACTGGCTAAAATACCTAAAGCTTTCATAAGTGTCTAACTCTAGTTTGTCATAAAAATATACTTCTGTTTTCAGTTTCACGTGCATGCCGTTCCAGTAAAGTGATTCATATCCACATGGGTGTGATAGACTTGTATTTCATAAAGTTGACTGGAAAGGTCTTGCATCAAATTTGAAATACTTTTGTTCCATCTCATAGGCTAATTTATGTCAGAATAATTCTTCTCAAATTCCATTCCAGGCCCTCAGAAGTTAGATTTTCTCTTTGTTTTAAACACTTGCTTTTTCCTAATAAGTAGCACCCAACAATGAGTGTTTTATGCTAGTGTTTTCATTTGGATTAGCAATGCAGTTTTGAAGTGAATCTCCTGTTCGCCCCTGCTTTGGTTTGCATTGTGGAGTGGCCCTGGGGAGTGACCTGGACTGGATTCCTTTTGGACAAAATAATCTGAAAGATGCACTGCAGGAATGTGCCTAATGTACTCCAGCCACTAATAAGCCTTCATTCTTTGAGATTAAATCTGAGAGCTAGTCCAAAGTAGAAAGCCCCTGGAACATGCATAATATGGAATGCGTCCTTAAAATCAACTCTTTCACTGTACAGGCCCACTTCTACTGGCCCACGCTGTTGCTAATACAGCCATAGCTGCTGAGTATTGCTTAGCAGTTACGTGATACTAGTTTTGTACACATGTGAAGTATCGTTGGATGAATGACATAAATTTATAACTGACTGCATGACAATTAGTGTGATTATTTGTGAAAAGAAGTTTTCACTTACGTATTTGAACTTTTTAATGCTTTTAATAGTGCAGAGTACCTATTTGCATGTTGCTATTAATTTTTAATATATCACGACCGAAATTTGTCCAGGGCTGTCAAACCTGTAGTACATTCATAGTTGTTCCATAGCTTGCACCTGGAAAATTCTGTGTAAGAGCTTTCCAAGAAGTTCAGTTAAATTGCTCTAATTTTAAGAGACTGATTTTTTTCAGTGGCATTTTTGAGGCAATTGAAAGTTGCAACGAGACATTTAGGTGAAAGCCACTGAAATGAAATAAAACCAAACTAGTTAGTTTTAAAACAATCAAATATCTAAATGGAGGCTTCCAACTCCATAATTTGTAGATTATCAATATTAATTAGATTGTACAACCAGTCATTAATGAAATGAGATTGTTTCAGACAAATAATGAACTAGAATAGGCATTCTGTTACATGAATAGCACAGTTGAACTTGTTATGTGAAATGCCTAAAAGTTTTAGGCATTTCATGAAGTAGCTGGTGGGTGTTACTGTTAATGGTTGCATTGTGAAACCTGGTATTATCGCGATTCCTTTGTGTTACTGTTATGAACAGTGGAATTTTCGGTAGGAAATTGTATCCTCAGTGGTTCCTTGCCAGCGAGGATATTAATGAACAAAGGAAGTGTTAGAAATGCAGTGTTTGCCACATGCTCTTCAATCCCTCCCAACCGCTGTAGGCTTCAGACAGACAAAACCCATTTTGTTATCTTTCCTTTTGGAAACATTCTTCAACTTTTTTTTTCCTCATAGATCTGCTTTTGTGTTTGGTTTTTTTTTTTTTTTTCATTTTTGTAATTTCTCTTTGCTTTGAAGGACAAAATTCCATTTGGGATGGTCTGAGCTTTGCACATGTATGTTTAAATCTGCGTCTGCTTGTTCAGGGATAACTCAGGCCTTCTGAGGATTCATGTTTACATCCCAGCAGCTGGGTCAAATTTAGGTGCCTAAGTAAGCTTTGCCCTGTGTTTCCATCATTCCTCCGCCCTTAAACAGTAAAAGTGTTGGAGTGTTCCTGACTCTGCATTTTTGGACATCACAGTGATTCCATTGTGCCAGTCCATTGTGCTTGCCCCTCTCTCCTTGATGAGAATGATGCAGTCAGGTTTCCAGAAGCCTTTCTCAGCAGTTGCTTTTGCTTTACTGGTTATTTGGTACTTGTTGGTGAACAGAAAATGAATGTGTCATAGCAACAAAGCCTTCTATTGTTGCAGCGACAGGGTTTTTAACTCTTACAGTTCACATGCTTGGAAGAGATGGCTGAGTCAGTATATAGGCTTACGTGTCATCTAATAAATAGAAGTCAGCTGCCAATCACACTCTGAGGACATGCAACCCACTTAATGTGGGCACTTGTTTCCATTTTTTTTGTGTGTTCAGAGATTGAATATTACATAGTTACTGATGCATTAAGGTATGATGCCACATTTGAACACACTAAGACCCATTTCTGAGTAAACTCAAGAGACGTAGCGGGGCGTGTGGGGGCAACTGGAGTGTGAATGTACAAATGGACAAGCACTTGGAAAAGAAAAGTTGGTTATTTGTCAAAGGCTTGAGCTCTTTGAGGTGTGTCCTGCAAATGTACATCCATTATCTATCTTTTTTTGTATTTTCTATCAGTTTTGTGTATTAATTCGATGTCCACTCAATATGCTCTACATTATCATAGAGGAAGATAGAATAGATATAGCTCTGAAAAGAGGGATGTTTCACTGGGATGTTCTAAGAAATTTTCAGAAATTAGTTTGGTCTATATCCCAGCAACTTTATAAAGGCATAGAAGACAGGACTGGAAGGGATCTGGAGAGATTGCCTTGTATACCCTTCTTGCCTAACTATACGTAAGTCTGTGTTGACAATTCCGGCTATTTGTTAAATTTTCTTTTTGATGGGGCTGTTGTAATAGTGGCCTTGTTGGTGACCCAGACTGTTGACACTATTCTGTTGGTGGAGTCTTGTAAAATGTATTTGTCATGATGCAAAGAAATGTATGTAACCCAGAGGCACATACTCCAAACTAAAACTTGCAATGTTACAATAGTCTCAACAGTGAAAACAAGTTTTGATTCTCTGAAATACATGTATTGCTGTGTAATTTTAAAAATAAAAATAGCAAGATTATGGTAAAATTAATGTATGTACTATAAAAGTGATTTACATATACTTTAATAATTCCAAATGACAAAAAATTCATTCACTTTGTTCACTTATTTCATGAAACAGTAATTTTGAGATGTGATTAAAATCTTAATTTTTTTCACTAAGTGGCTTCCAGTTGTCTGCAATATAGATATGATTTGGACTGTTCACCATCTCAATTCTATACTTTGCCAGCATGTTGTATCTCTTCCTTATTTAAACCTTAAACTTGTATTAATCTCTACTCAAGTAGAGTTTGTGCCCATGCTTACCTTCAGGATAAATCACAGGGTACTCTGTGTGGGTGTCACTCCCGCGGGGCTTTTGGCTAGAAGCTCTTCAGCCTAGGGACTGCTGTTAGTTTAGGAGAGGTACATAGCTGAACCGTGGTAGGTAAGAAGACTATGTTGCTTTTGTAACGTGACCTAGAGGAACTTACTGTGGTTTTGAAGAGAGATTGGATTTCTACCTCAGCACTGCCAGACTCAGAACATAATGAGTCTATTCTTTCCATTATATGAACTGCTACGAAGAGCATCTCTTTCTTCTTGGCTTTCAGTTTTGGAGGTTGGTCACGTGAGAGTGGAAGGGTGTACTAAAGGAAGCAGAAGCTAAAATACTAAGAAGTATTAAATAAAAACGCTTAAGATTAAGCTTGGTTAAAACAGAGAAGTGTTATAAATTTATTTGAAGATGCAGTAGAAAAAAGCCATACCTGCCTATGGCCAGATCCAGCCATTAGTATTTGTGCCAGCTGTAGGCTTTATTAAAGCTGCTCTGCCACAAGCATGGCACATCAGGGAAGATTAAGGTCTTTGCGTCGATTCTTACTGGACTCATAAACGTGTTACCTTTCATAAACTACTCATCACTATTCTTATGCACCTAACAAAAACAATGGCGTGAACAAAACACAGACTGGAGTGTTCTTGAGGCTGTCTTCATGTGTGATTGGTTGTAGTTGGTATGTTGTAGTTGCACCTCTAGAATAACAAAAAAAATATTATTATCCCATCATCAGCTGTTTATTATAAGGGAATAATCAAGAAATTCCTTTGTACTAAAGCTGAGACCTGCTGCACATTCAAGAAAGAACAAATAATCAGGACACCAGTGTTTGTCTATTTTCAGTGTTGTGATGCATCGGAAGGGGTGTATGAAAAAATCTTAAATAAACATATCTTAAGGTCTACTTTTTCTAAAGCCCCATTGTACTAAGTCTGGCTGGGATGGAGTTAATTTTCTTCATGGCAGCCCCTGTGGTGCTGTGTTTGGGATTTGTGACTAAAACAAGGTTGATAGCACACCAGTGGTTTGGCTGTTGCTGAGCCCCACTTGCACAGTGTCAAGGTTTTCTCTTTTCCCACTCTGCCCCCCAGTGAGTGGGCTGGGGGTGGCAGGGGGTTGGGAGGGGACACAACCTGGACAGCTGGCTCAGGTTGACCACAGGGATATTCCACGCCATATAATGTCACGCTCAACAATAAAAACAGAGGGGAGGAGGTTTTGGGGGAGGTGGCCATTGCTTAGAGACTCGCTTGGGCATCGGTCTACTCGTGGGAGGTGGCGAGTGATTGCCTTTGCATCACTTGTTTTGGTTTTTCTTCCTCTTTCCTCCACTTATTACACTATATCTTGACCCACGAGTTTCTTCACTTGTGCTCTTTCTGTTCTCTGCCCTTGCCCTTGCACCGCTGGGGGCTGGGGAGGGAAGGAGCGGTGGTCCTTAGCTGCTGCCTGCGGTCAGGCCACCACACCCACAGAGCAGCAGCTGCCAGATTAGCTGCTCCAGTGGGTAATTCTGGAGTGCAAAGTGAGATACCAAATACACGTTTAATGGTGTAGGTTTCTGTTATGCACATTCGTGGGGAAGTCTTCATGTGAATTCAGTAGATCAAAGAACAGATACTCAATTAATGTTAATTGTTGTAAACTTCCTGTAAAAATTGTCTGGTGTTCAATTGCAACACTGGGGTTTTTTTACTTTTTAATAGTGCCTCTTACTTCTTTCTTGTTAACTGTTAATATTGTTTACATGGTTTTGACTGGCCATTTACCATACCCAGCTAGAATAATAAAAGTAAACATGAAAAATACACATACAACCTACCTAGTAAAAAAAAAAAAAGAGAGAGAAAAAGATACTGAACTGAAAACAAGCAGAGGAATGACAACTAAATCCCTATGAATAATGATGACTAATTGTATTCTGCACTTCTTCAGATTTCTTAGATAAAAATGTGATCTAGAACACTGAGGGCCCCATAATATTAACATTAATGTTTCTTTAGAGCAGTTCATTGTTTACTACATGAAATGGTAGGGCTCTGCAAAGTCGTATCCTATACAAGAAAATTGTATACAGTAACTCTGCAGTTTTGTACTACCACTGCTGTGTAGGTATTGTTGTAATATTGGTGGTGTTACTGCAGTAAAGTAATTTAAGAGCAAAATCTTTTAAAATAGCTCATTTAAGCTTACTGTATGTGGAAAGCAGAGTGCTTTTACACTAGCTCTCTCCAGGACACTACTTATTTTCATTCAGTCTATTTCAGGGCACTTTTCAAACACTTTTGAAACACATTTGCACCTAATAACCTAACTGCACAGGCAAAATCATCATACTTCAATACAGTTGGATTTGTATCTGATAGATACCAGGTAGAAATAATTTGTATCTAATATCTGTCAAAGGGGTTGAAAAAATCTGGGGTTTTTTTTTTTTTTGGATAGGATGAGTATCTAGGTGAGATTAAGCCGTCAGGGCAAGATGCAAAACTCATTGAAGTCAATGGATATCCTCCCAGTCACTTCAGTAACTTTATGGCAATCCCAGTGAAACAGTTCATCTCAGGATGGGCTTGAGGAAATATTGACAAGTTGTTGAAGAAATGGTGATAGGAGGGAGGGCTGACAGATAAGTACCATGGAGGTAGCTGGGTCAGACATTTTAGTGGTGGAAATTAATAGAAGGGGAGCAGCGGTGCTTGAAGGCACATGCTACTATACATACAATATGGCATATATTATTTTGAGTGATGTTCAATGCCTCAGTTTAATAGGGTGGATAACAAAGGCAGAAAGTTAGGATTTAAAATCAAACTGCTGTTGGTTACATAAAGAAACTAACCTTTAATATGTTGCAGTAGCAATAAGTGATTTTGCTGTGACTCAGGACTGGAATCATTGCTTTTCTAGAGGATATGGTACCATTACATTGTGATAAGTGGTTTATAAACACGTTCTTGTTTGAAACAAATAAATAGAGCTAACAGATTTTTCAACAGTTGCTCGTTTAGATTTACTGTAAATATTAAATGATATGTATGTATATTTTGAGTATGTATACTCAAAAAATGTTCAAGACTGAAAATATTTAGTGTTTTACAGATCCCTCGAGTACATGATATAAACTGATAATCTGTCACTGTGAATAATGAACAAAGTAGTTCCAGATTTGGAAATGTTTCCTTGCAGGGGCGTTAGAACTAAGTGATCTTTAAGGTCCCTTCCAACACAAACCATTCTATAATTCTATGAATGCCAGTAGGAAAAACCTGTAGCAATCAAGAGCAGAAAGATTTGTGTCTGTGAATTTGACTATTAAAACATTAGTGACAGCGGAGATAAAAGCTGTCACTTACCTTGGTTTGAGAAAATGCAGGTCTGCATGTGTTAACTGGCGAAATTATCAAAACAAGATCTGCTATCTTGTGAAATGAGGTTAAGAATCCCTCAAATAACCTTACCATGGAAGTTTCCCTGCATCTTGTATATACTTGGAGAGAAGAAGTAATTTTTCCTTTCATCATAGGCTAAACGTTGACTTTTATTCAGGAATGGCTTTTAAAAGGCTATTTTTTTCAATGAAAAAGAGGTGATTGTGTTACAATAAATTTTCTGAATTTCTGTACTAATCAGTTTTGAAGTTTCAACAATATTTGGCTTTAATTATATGTTCAATTGTAAATAATAGAGAACAGACTTCTGTGGAATTTTTGTGGCTTTTATATGCCAGAGCCACATGTACGTGGGCAAAAAAAATGTTTTTCTGTGTGACAAAGCAATTCAAATTTTTATCTGAAAATTTTGTGGAAGCTAACTAAGTATAAACAAACTCAAACGTAACTTGTTACAAAAGCTGCTGAATATTATTTTGCATGATTAAACACAATATGACTAAAATACTTTTTTAAAGAGGAATTATTTTGATCTGGACAAGAAAACAAATTGAAAAATCAACTTCATTAGGAATTATTTCTAAGAAAACTACATGAGATGCTAAGACAAGTTATATTTTATGCTCTCTTGTTTTTAGTTTTCAAAGATGAGTTTTGTTCACGGAGGAAGAATATCATAGTAACTAAAATTTTAAAATTTCTTTTGACTTAGAAAAAACTGACCAAGAGAATACTGCGGCAGGAGATAAAGACATAAACCAGCCTTCCAGTAACCAAAGTATACAACCAGAGATACAAGACCAGTCTGTCTGGGGAAATTGCACTGATGGTGACCTCATCAGAAGTAAGTATTTCCAGAACAAATTGCTGCCATTTAGGCTTGCTTTCGCAGTGTAACGGGATACTGCCTGTTGACTGAGTTAAATGTGTGTCAGATGCAATTGTGTTGCAACTATAATGCATGTCTACCGAATTTATTTCCCAGAATGACTCGTGTCAGCATGCATAAGCAATAAGTTCAAAGAAAGGTGTCATTTGAGTGGTGCATTATAATACAGACCTCTGTAGCATCTACATTTTAAAACCTTAATGTTATATTCTTCTCTTACCATTCATAATGGGATCTATATATTTAGTAGGCACATGAGCTGCAGTATGCAACTGTGCTAGGTGTCATCATCACCTTTGATTTCTCAGGTTATACATTTAAGTGGCAGAGTAAACTATGCTGAGAGCAGTTGCTTCCAGATACACCAAGTACTGGTCAGATGTAAGTTTATGAAGAGGTTTGAGTCCTAAAGTAGCTAGTCCTTTCAAAACTGGAAGAATGCCGTAAGACAAGGTTTTAGGCCTTAAGTGCTATGGAATTGTGGTTGTTTTTTTTTAAATTAGTTTTTACAAGTCCACATTCCTAGTGTATGTCTCGGATGCTTTAAAACATAGAAAGGTATGCAAGATTATTCCGATTTTTCTGTCTCGAATTGAAGATCATATGCTGTCCAAAAGATCATCCACAGTTGCACCCTCCTGAGGGCGAAAATATTTCTGTCAACTGCCAGAGCTAATACTACTTTAAAATTCTGTGGATGCTTGAATGTTAGTTACTCAAGGGAGGGGCAGCATGAGAAACTGTTCTCTAATTATAGGGTGTATTCAGAAAACAAATGGACTAATGCTGAGTGGTGCTCCAGCTCTCTGAGATCGTTATCTGACCATACACGTCAGGGTACGCGTACTACAGGATACACAGTGGGGTACATTCATATTTCTGAACCTGCTGTTGCTATAACTGGTGATTTTCTCTATAGTTATCTGTTTCTTTTAGTTTAGTTTAGTTTTGTTTTTTAAATCTTAATCTGTACAGTCAACTTCTCCTGAACTTTCTGTTAGCATTTCAAGTTCTTTTCAAACCTTAGCTAATGTTTTTTTCTAAATAACGAATCCCAGTAAATCCTTAATGTATTGAATAGTTATCTAGATCCTTTACAGGAAAACATGAATTTAGCATGCCAGATATTTATCTGACAATTTAAAAATAATTCTTAGGGGGCTATAAAGAGGAAGAATTTTCCTTCGCAGTTTGAGAGTTTACCTAATTCCAAAACATCATTATTTTAGACCTAACTGTCCCTGGACAAGCAATTGCTTTGTGCTTGTGCTGAGGACATGGGAAGGTGCGTATGGCATCTGCTGCTTTTGGAGTGGCCTCCTTCTCATTCCCTCTTCCTAGAGGCTTCCTTATTCCCAGACGCATGGGAAAGCAGATTTATTTGGTAGCAGTTAGCAGTGTGCCTGTGGAGGACGGGACCAAGGACAGTAGGGCGGTGCTGTGCTTCCTCTGATCAGTTTACCGCAAGGACATACTGTAGTGGCTGCACTGGGGAAGTGGGAGAGGAAAAGGCAAATTTTTCAACGTACAGTAGAAATAGCAGCAGATTGTGCAAGTCCCTGGTTAAGTGACTTGAAAGTTATATGCAGTTACATGTCTCTCTGATGGGAGGGTTACCTTTTGCTGAATTAAAAAAGTAACAGGAAAAAGGGCAAAGACAGGATAAAATTCTGAGGTATAATGTACTGCTCCAGTGTGCATAACTGTGCTTTTCCTGGAGTCACTAGTAGTTTTACCTTTGACTTTGTGAAAAGCAAGTTTAGGTGAAAGCTGGAAGTTTCTGAAACTCCTAGTCTTAATAATTGAATTTTGTGTAGTAGTGGCTTTATTATGAGACATGTTTAAGTAGCTGCTGTGATGCAATCCTCTCTTTGTTTCAAATGTGTGATTTTTTTTTAACCTTTAACGTTAAAGTCTTCTAGATGGAAGAAACAAAAGTGATGAAATTAAAGCAGCTTCTTTTTCTTCTTTTTTTGGGCTGCTGCTATGAGTAGGGAAGTCTGTTCTACTTTAAAAAAACAAGGAACAGTGTTTGGCTCAATTACAAGTACTTCTTGTAGTTTGCAGAAGTTTTACAACTTGATCTACCTAGTAACTGAGAAGTTTGAAAAATAGAACTAGTAGAGGAAAGAGAAGTTTGTTTATCACCAACATTACTTAGGTATTTCCTCTTAAATAACATGTATCGTAGCTCAGAATGGCTGTGATTCAACCAGATCTATTATTCCACTAGACTAAAGTTTGCAGATTATTGCATATTAAAAGAAGCTTGAGGTTAGAAATAAACAGCGTTTTGATCATTACAGTCTATTTTAAAGCTGTTTCTTTAAATTGTTTTAGACAGGGCATACTTCAGTTTTCTCAGGTACTAACAACCATTCACTACAATCTTAATGATTCAGTTTCTTTTTTTCCCCATACAGATTGTTTTCCACCCCCACAGCTGATACATACTCCATTTGTGTTAGCCTTAGTTTTCACTTTATAAATGTTTCCAGCATTTAATTTCCAAGGTTTTCCTTGTTTGCAGCTGTTTTATCCTGCTGTTATATGGAAGTAGATTAATCAGTCAGTTTTATTGGCTCACCAACAACGAAGTCCAGTGTTAGACTCTGTAATGACTTCATTATGTATGATTTCTCATTTGCACTTGTGAACTCAGTTTACCAGGCAACATCAATAAACTGAAATGCTGCCCCCGCTTTCCACAGTAAGACGTTTTCAGTTCACCTTGCCCTGCCCTTGCAGTCCTTTTCTCAAGCCCCCTTTTTTAATCTCTAGATGATGATATTCCCCCAGATTAGCCCTTTTCCCACCTCCTTTGGAGCATCCCTTCACCAGAATGAAAATGTTCATAATATCCCGGGTAAATGGGTAATCTTATGGGAAGCTTCAACCAAGGAATTAATCATCTTTGAAAAGAACTTGAGAGTCATGGTAGAGGAATATTAGCTTCCAGTGCACCACTGCTTCAAAAGGTTACTGTATACTGACATATAAACGGGGGAGCTAAATAAGAAGAAAATGGTTATGTTACCTTTCTGTATTAATTGTTAATGCACTTGCATAACTGTTACTGGAATACTGTGTTCAGTTGGAGAAGGGTCAGGGGAGAACCACAAATATCTCAGGAATGACTGAAGTAGTTGAAAACATGCCTTATTGTGGAAAAACTCCTGGGGTTCAATCTGTTCAGTGTTAACAATGAGGATAAAGAGGGGCTTGCTGAGTCCCTAAGAAGCATGATACCACAACCAACAGAAATTTGGTAGGACAGTTCTTCAACTGTAACAGACAAAGGGAGAACTAGATGTAATGTCTGGAAGTTCAGTTAGGCTAGAAATGTGTACATTTTTTAATGGAGTATTTGAGAACAGGAAGAACTGCCGAATATTTGGTGGTTTTAGGTGTGTTAAAGTGGCCTTACCCTTTACAAGGTGGCCATTGTTATCCATATCCTCAATTTTAGAACCTGAGTAAGGGAGAGTCTGTTTTCCATAGTGATTCCCCCAAATTGGGCTAACCTTAGGGTTTTCATCTCAGGTATTCTTCAAGGCAATGTTGAGACCTATTCCTTTCCCTTCACAGACACACACATATTTTGCATTTTACTTCAGGCCGTAGAGGTTCTGCTTTTCAGAAGAGCTTAGCCTTAGAATAGCTCCATCTGCTTTCCCTTCTTCTTCAGCAGTGCATTTTAAATATCTGCGAACACCTTCTGCTTATTTGCATTCTATGATCTGGTGGCCTGTAATGGAGATGTTCTGCTTCTGTTATCACTCACCTTTGGCAAGTGAGGAAGAGTGGATGTTAAAACATGTAGCAGGGTAACCTGTGGCTATAGGAATGAAGCCATAGGAGTTTTTGCTGCTCCACATTACCACAATGCCCTGCTTTGTTCTTTGGGAAAGGTTGTGGGTTTTTTTTCCCCTCTTAAAAAAAAGACTATAAAGGTGGATTTCAGAATATTTAGGCAGAATTTTTACAGAGGGTACTAGGTTATCATCAATGTGTGCTGTTATGCAGGGGAAGGAATGTATAGGAGGGAAGAAAATGCCAGTCTTGAACACTATTTGCTTGTGAGGATTTAATCTCCTTTCCAGTCTCAAGCAGGACCTTAGCTATGTGATATTTAAGAAAACAAAAAACATCTACCATGGATTCAAATTGTCATGAATAATTGATTAATAATAATCCAATTCTCAAGATTAAATACCTAAAATATGCCCATGTTTTACAGATAGAAAGGTCATTGCTATCCATCATTTCCTAGCTTCAATTGCCTCTTTCTCCTCCATGAAACACCCTCCTGATAAGAGTGGTTCTTCAGAGAAAGGGATGCTTCATTCAGCTCTGTGGGGATTAAACAATTTTGCATGTTCTTGTGACCACTATTTTACTTACTACATTCTTCTTTATTGTGTTTTGTTTTATTGAAATATAAACCTAGATATTTTTCATCTTTTTGTTTTCTATATTTTTATGTTGACATTTTTACTTTACATGACTATTTATTTAATTTTAACATCTGGAGATGTCCTTTTACCACTGGGTGAGTGAGTGAGTGATTTCCATAGTTTAAATTATGCAGTTTGGGTTTGGGACTTTTTTCCCAACAAGAAGAAGGTAATCTGCTGTTAGAACTGTTCTTTTTGTTTGATATTAATCCAGATATCTTTTCCTGGCTAATTTATAGTGCACAGTCATCTTACAATTATTGTGATTTCAGATGACTGTTTATTCTGTCTAAAAAATAGTGCAGAGTGCTTGAAGTAACTTAAGTGGTTCTCTTCAAAGCTAGAAAGTATGACAGATGCAGTCTTCTTGCAGAGTAACTGAGTGTGCGAGTACAGAATACATTAATGGAAATTATTCAAAATACATTGCTGAGTCTGAAAGGTGTATTCTTTTAGTTACAGAAGCGATTTGTGTACACTGTTCCAAATATACCCAGGTATTCACTTCATCTGGCTGTGAAAAAAGTGTGAGCCTATGAATGAACAAAACTTCAATCAGTTCTAATACTTAAATACAGGAATGCAGTATTTGATATTTAGATCCTTCTTTAAAAAAGATAAATCTTTGAGGAATTGGGCAGTAGAAGTAATGGAGGTGTGAAGGACCTCCCTGAGAACTCCTCTGCCGGAGAGATTTTCCAGTCCTCCCCCCGGCAGACACCTAGCCTGTATTACTTCTGTTTCTCCCCCCCAACCTGGCAGATCTCTTACTACTTCTGTTCCAAAAGTCCTCAGAAAACTCCTCTCATGCCTATTGAGGAGCCTGATGGGTTTTTAGCCTCTTCCCAACCAGTTGTAAGATGGCTGACAACGCATGCATTTTTGGAAACATTCTTTAACAATACTGTGCATCAGCTAGTTCCCCTAGCACAACACAGGAGGTAAAATGTGATGTATTATAATAGTTTTGTACTGGTTTTGGCTGGGAAAGAG
>NW_008824806.1:1626624-1630645 GCF_000699105.1 Pygoscelis adeliae | reverse complement strand
AAAGAGTTAATTTTCTTCCTAGCTGCCTACTGGGGTTACACCACAGCAAGTTTTCAGCTACTAAGTAGTGAAATACGACTTTGATTATATAAACTGGAAAAAAGCTAAGTAAGTATGTTGTACAGCATATTCGGAGTATTCATGCCAGTCAAGATAAAGCATCTCATAAGGGTGGTAGTGAAAATTATGCTGTTTAACAGAATTTTGGAATTTAGTTGGCTTGAAGGCAGGCCAGCGTGTTGTGCATCGGAAGTACTAGAGCCTGTGAAAGACCCATGGATTTACTCCTGCTGATGGTGTACCACTTGAAGCTGAGGAGAAGAATGAATAATAGTGCTCTTGCAGTAGGCTGAGAAATACAAATGAGAAATCAGAAGTCGCTGCTATCAGGATACCAAGAGACCAAACATTTTCAGTATTCCAAATGAACTAATCAGAGTTTGCAGCTGGTGCACACGTATGCAACTGGAGCTCACCTTAGCTACTGTTCACCTAAGACTTGATGATTCAGCTGGGGTTGTTTAGATTTCCCTCCCCCTTTTTTAATGGATAATGATGTCTTTCCAGTCTCTACCTGGAAGACTTGTGCAGAAAGATAGGCCTTTTCTTGCTGAAAGTGTATCCATCTTCTTGCCATTTTGATTTCCCCATGGAATTTCTGGGATCAAACCTCTCAGCTGACACAATTTTACATCCAAGGAATTTCACACCTCATTGTTGCACAAGCATAGCATTTTAATTTAATCCTCTCCTGGGCAGAGAGGCATTTTCACAGATAGCTGTATCCTTACAGTTACAGTCTTCAGAGTTTAAGACTGGGTCTTCAGTGTTTATGGAAGTTGCCTGTGGAATGACCCGAGTGTTGCTCAAGTTAGTAGTACCTTACTTGTAAGCAGAACTGCTGTGGGATGCAGATGTTTTCTATGTAGCCTCTCCCCTTTGACTCGGTTGAATCTTTTGAAGCAATGCAGTTAAAGATGGACTGCGATAGGTGGGGAATTTGTATACTCTGTGGTGACTCCATGTGGAGAAATAAACTTCTTGCTGTTGATCCACTTACAGAACAGTAGTCAAACTTCAGTGAGAACTTTAAACTGCACCAGATGACCATAAGGTAGATGCATGTATTCTGCATATCACTAGTAGCCAGAATTACCTGGAGCCTTTCATTTTCTGTTTTACCTTACTTCTGACTCTCAGAACGTCATCTGAATTTATGGTCTGAGGCTGAGGACGTTTGGATGGCAGTAATCATCAGTACCAGACAAAGGTGAAATTCTTCAAGTAACATGAAGATTACTGTGCTTGCTGTGTTTGAGCCTGAAGTAAATTGTATCTTAATTTCAGAATATTTTCCTTTGTTGTATTGGTACTGTCTCAGAATTAATGTGCTGTTATGCCTAGATGGGAAAGAATATTTATATTCTTTTCCTGATTAGTTCCTCGTATGGGGAAAAAGTACAATATATTTGTAGTGGTTCCTTAAAGAGGAAGAGTAATAAAACTCTGATCGCATTCTGCGTGAAATATTATACTACAAAACCAATGAGTCAGTGTGGTTTCAGTCTGCTATTTTCAGTACTAACGGTATTCAGTTAGCCATTTTTAGCAAAGAAAACACCAAATTACAAAGTGCATGAAAGTATCGTCATGCAAGTTGTACTTTTAGGAACCTGTTTTCTGGCAAAAATGTCTTGAACTTAAACCGTGGCAAAAATTCTCTTAGTTTTTCTCTTTTTAAATTTTGTTTTATGTTTGCTGTCATGTGTGTGGAACGCTTGGAGTGAGTTTATACAGCTGAAAAGTATTACTGTATATTGTGTGTACATCAAAATAATTAAATTAATTCTTCAAAATTTAGAGAGCCAAAATATTTTTTAATCTTTTGAATTTTGTAATTACTGATAAAAAAGTGAAAGATCAGGAGGGGCTCATGGTCACAGCAGAAGGCTTAGCTAAGTAATTATGGTTAAACATTCTTCTTTAAATAGCTATCCAGAGGAAAGAAAGGTCTGAATACTACTTACGTGTTCTGCATTCTGGTAATATTTGCAGTGCAAAAGTACCCACGAGTACCTTTCCCTGAAGGTATTTTTGTAAAGGACGAGGAAAAACAGGAGTCTGTGACCTATTTGCGTGTTGTTGTGGAGGTGGTTTTTTGTTTCCCCTTTAAAAAATAAATCTTCATGATCCAAACCCAAAGGATCCATTTCAGAAACATTCAAATGTCAAACAGCTGTGGTCACTCAGGCTATTTCTAATACCAGTTTTGTTAACTCATTATACTGATGAGGTAGGGCTCCAGAAATATTGAGGCTTGATTTAAGCGAATGATGAATTATTTGCCACCTGAGCCTTACCTATTTTTAAATGAACTGTAGTGTTCTGCCATGTGAGAAACAAACATGTTTTTGTATGGAGACTGCTCTTGAAATTTGTGATCATGAAATGCAAACCCATGGCATTCTAACACAAGAGCTTTCAAATTCTGAGTTTTATGTCTGGACCCGTGAAAATTAGAGGCTTAAATTTTACTTTTAAACCTGCTTCCCTCAAATTCTATGCAGTATCTCTATTATCATGTTTTAACTTTAATCTGAAGCTATAAATATTATGACACTTGTTTAGAGAAGATTGTAAGATTTAGCAATGCTAATGTTAATTACAGCAGAATTTCAACTAACAGACTATTTCCTGTTGCAGAGGTTCCTCAAGTTTAAGTGAGTTTTATTGATTTACAGCTCAGACTTAAGGTTGTATAATGTTTGCATAAAATGTTATGAAGAAGTTTGCTTTTGAGACAAGTCAACTAGAGCAAACTGTTAGGCAAGCCTATAAAATATGTCGCCTGTGAGTCAGATTGGACCTTCAGGGCAAGTTTTTGCCCCCGAGAGACAGCACAAACTGCCCATGTCTCAGTGGAGCAAGAGCAAGGCTGCCTTCAAGTCTGGCTAGCTACGAATATGTCTTTCATCAAAAATAAAACTTCTTAGCCAGTTAGAAGGCATATGCCTTTTCCCATCTCCCTTCGGTAGATGCATATTTTAACTGCATTCTGTAAGTTGCAAGTTGAAATAAAATCACATTTTAACAGAAAAGCAATGAAAGATTCTTACACTGACCAAAATTGGCCGTAAAAGCAGTGTCAAACCAGAGTGAACATCTTTTAGGTCTGTACAATTCAGAAATACAGGAGATTAGTGAACAATGCTCCTTTTGCTTGAATTTCAAAATGAAGGAAACATTAAGTTTTGGTGAGAAGATTTGGGATCAGCGTGTCTGGAAAGGTTTATCTGAGTGATCAAACTGAGTTTTTCATAGAAGAGATATAAAAAAAATATTTGGATGGTGAGGCAGGATACGAAGCTAACTTTGGGTAACGCACGTGTAGTTTTCATATATGTAATTTTATTAAATTACACCAGCTCATTTAACAATTGAGTATTTCCTAGCTATTTGCTTTGTAACTATGACCTTATAAAGTATTTCCCTACCTCAATATATATTCTTTTTACTGTGTGCTGACTTTTTAGTGATAATAGTCACTATCATATTTATAATGTAAAATCAATATTGAGAAATATTTTTATATGGGAATAGCTCTTTCAGCAGACTATACACCAATTACTCTATAAAGTATCCAGCAGTGTACGTTCATGCATCTGAAGTAGTTATAAAGACTTTGCTGTAAAGATGAAACATCTTTTTTAAAGATGTTTCATAACAGTCTTCATCACAGCCATTCTGTAAACTGTTTTGTGCCGGATCAAGACTTGGTAGCTTGAAACTAGTGTGAGTTTTATATTTACAACAGATAAGACAGTGTTTAACTTTTAAAAGATATGGAAGGGAAAAAAACCAACACACAACACTATTTTAAAGGAGGAATTCTAATAAAAGTTATCTTTTTTACTCCCTTGCTCTTCTTTTTCCTTTCCTTTGACAGTTACTTCATCTACTTCTCTGTCCACTTGATTTTCTGATTCCCATCTGTAGGGTAGTGTTACGCCTGAGGAATCTT
>NW_008824806.1:1624665-1626614 GCF_000699105.1 Pygoscelis adeliae | reverse complement strand
ATTTAAGTGATAAACTCCATCTTAATTTTAAATAAATCACTGTTTGGTTTTGACCATTTGTGTATTACAGAGCATCTGCTACTCTAGCTCTGTGAGAACAACAGCCTAACGGAGAGACTTCATTTGCTGTGCTGTGCTGCCTCCTTGAACAACAGAAATAATCTGGCAAAAGCTTTCTTTCGTTAACATGTCTGCATCCACAACAGGGATTCTGCTGGGATAGCTGGGATACGGCAAGAAGTTTAGCCCTCATTATCAATATTTAGTTGGATATTTGTGGAACAGGTCCTTGTGGGAAAGGAGAGAAGACTTGTTTGATTAGCACAGGGAAGGTTCCTCTAGAATGATCCACTTTGCTCTCAAAATTTAACTTAGAGTTGGAAATCCGTTTCACAGTGACTATAATGGAATGGCATTTCAAGGTTTTGATTATTTAAAAAAAAAATCCTTCAGGAATTATGATAATTTTGGAAGAAAGTAAAGGATATGGATTGGTGTTATGGTAGAAAGAGAAGTGGTGGCTATTGAGGTGGAGTCAAAGTTGGAGGAGTGCTGAAGGTTTTTTCTCATTCTTAATAAATTGTGCTGTGTCCACTTTCCCATATTTATTTTATAAAGTAAAAAGAGAGAGAAAAGACTGACCCATTCCTATTATAGTTACTGTCTTTAAGCCATTTTTCTCTTCTCTGTTTGCTTAATTTTCTCTAGTCCCCCTTTACCCTCTTTTTGTTGTTTGTTTGTTTTAACAATCCTTTTTCCTGTTTCCCCACTTCTTTCTCTATTACAGTTACATATCTCTAAGCAGTGACAGGAAGGTTGTGCTTAGAGGGTGACTGGAAATGTTTTTAAAGGGCTTCAGTGTAAAGGCCTGTTCACTGCAGCTTCAGTGTGTTAATATCAACATTTCAGCTATTTTGTAAGTAGCAATGAACCTTCTTATTAGAATTAATATTTTGACTATTAGAGAATTAACAGTAAATTAAACATTATGAAAAGGTACAGTGCATTCAATAAAAAACCAACCCTGTTAAATATTACAACAGACTATGAAAATATCAGCTTCTGGAGTCAGGTGGTTATGTCAGATTTAAATTTTCATAAAATAAACAACAAATTAACCTGGTCTTAGTTTGTAGCTACTGACAAAAGCTGAAAGTTAAAGACTCAAAACTGAGAATACCAATAGAAAGGATATATTGTTTTTGAGTAGTTTGGCTTGGCAGTACCGTACTGTACAGAAACAAGGAATTTTGTCTGAATTAACATAACACTAATTAAATATAAGGTGGCAGGTTCCCATTGTGAGTTGTTAATTCCAGCAGCCTAAGAAAATGATATGGCACGATAAAATGTAGCTAGTTATGCTGAAGGAACAATAAAGAAAAGGGTGCTGGAATTAATTCCAAGTGGCAGGGCTATGGCAGCAGTGCAAATACAATGGCAGATGGCATGGATCTTTAGTAGACTGGATAAGGATGTATCAAAACCAGTGCAGTTCTGTCCTTTTGGCAGTTGTTTGAATGGTTTCCTAAGAGCTTTTCTGTTTGGGGCCAAGAAATGCAAGAAGGAAGGCTGAGATGTTTCTTAAGCATGAAACAGCTGCACAGCACAAAGGGATGGAGGCAGCAGTTTGGCTCACCCATCATCAGCCTGGTTGAGCTGCTGTTGCTGATGATGACATGAATGTTTTTGTGGGGCTTGAAGGCTTGTGTAAGCCGTGAAGGAAGGCTGTTTGCATGTGATGTAGTTGCTGTCTTTGCTATGAGACAAGGGTTGCCGCTGTACTTTGAGTTTTTTTGGGTAAAAGGGGGTTGCTGCCTCAGCTGTGACTTTTTATCATAGAATCATAGAATGGTTTGGGTTGGAAGGGACTATAAAGATCATCTAGTTCCAACCCCCCTGCCATTGGCAGGGGTACCTTCCACTAGACCAGGTTGCTCAAAGCCCGG
>NW_008824806.1:1588608-1624624 GCF_000699105.1 Pygoscelis adeliae | reverse complement strand
TCACCACCCTCATAGTGAAGAATTTCTTCCTTATATCTAATATAAATCTACCCTTTTTCAGTTTAAAGCCATTACCCCTTGGCCTATCACTACATGCCCTCGTAAAAAGTCCCTCTCCAGCTTTCTTGTAGGCCCCCTTCAGGTACTGGAAGGCTGCTGTAAGGACTCCCCGGAGCCTTCTCTTCTCCAGGCTGAACAACCCCAACTCTCTCAGCCTGTCTTCGTAGGAGAGGTGCTCCAGCCCTCTGATCATCTTTGTGGCCCTCCTCTGGACTCGTTCCAACAGGTCCATGTCCTTATGTTGGGGGCCCCAGAGCTGAATGCAGTACTCCAGGTGGAGTCTCACAAGAGCAGAATGGAGGGGGAAAATCACCTCCCTCGACCTGCTGGTCACGCTTCTTTTGATGCAGCCCAGGATACGGTTGGCTTTCTGGGCTTCAGACACCCATTGCCGGGTGATGTTGAGCTTCTCATCAACCACCACCCCCAAGTCCTTCTCCTCAGGGCTGCTCTCAATCCATTCTCTGCCCAGCCTGTATTTGTGCTTGGGATTGTCCCGACCCATGTGCAGGACCTTCCACTTGGCCGTGTTGAACTTCATGAGGTTCGCACAGGCCCACCTCTCAAGTCTGTCAAGGTTCCTCTGGATGGCATCCCTTCCCTCCAGAGTTACTGATCGCACCACACAACTTGGTGTCGTCAGCAAACTTGCTGAGGGTGCACTCAATCCCACTGTCCATGTCACTGACAAAGATGTTAAACTGTGCCGGTCCCAATACTGACCCCTGAGGAATGCCACTCGTCACTGGTCTCCACTTGGACATCGAGCCGTTGACTGCAACTCTTTGAGTGCAACCATCCAGCCAATTCCTTATCCACCGAGTGGTCCATCTGTCAAATCCATGTCTCTCCAAGTTAGAGACAAGGATGTCGTGCAGGACAGTGTTAAATACTTTGCACAAGTCCAGGTAGATGATGTCAGTTGCTCTTCCCTTATCCACGAACTCTTTAAAGCTCTTGAATTGTAAAAGAACAAAAAAATGAACGTAACTGTAAATTCTAATGCTTTCATAGAATCATAGAATAGTTTGGGTTGGAAGGGACCTCTAAAGGTCGTCTAGTCCAACCCCCCTGCCATGGGGGGGGGTTCACTCGTAATGCTGTTTCTTTCCTGTGAAATCCTTCAGCTTATTTGCAAAACCTTATAATGAAGTGTTTTAAAATGTAAAAATGGACACTTTTCAGTTATGTGAATAATGTTGACATAGCATGGATTTCATTGCTGTATCTGCACTCCATTTAAAAAAAAAGTAATTGTGATTAGTGTACGGAAGGATTTTCCTTTTCCCTTCAAATAAAGGGAAGTATGTCTTCTAAATAAGATGAAACAAAAGGTTTTCAGAAAAAAGATTCATGTTGCAAGAAGCACTGATTCAAAGCATGGGCCTCATCCAAATTTAAATGCTACTTAAAAGTATTTTTAAACAATAGGTGAACTAAATAAACTTCAGTGGGCCGAATTATGTAGTTTTATAAGTTGAAAGAAATATGTTTTATATTTTTAATAGAGAATGAAAATGATTCCATATGTAATGTTGAACGCTTTAAAACACGTTGGAATAAGAATACTCCCTTTCTGTATGTTAGATTTAAAAAACAGTATTCTGCTGCTATTCAGTCAGTTCTGCAGTATAAGGACTTGCAGGTGCTACTGGTCTCTACTATATTGAAATAGTTTGAGCATAATAATGCCATAGAGGTTTGTATCTCGTTTCATGAACGGAGTGGAGAATCAGAATTTTAGCTCAGTTGTGGGATGAAAGAAAAAAGTTGTACGGGTAATTTCATCCCATTAACACAATTTACCTGTTTCTTCAGATAATCTGGTATTTTCTCCTTTGTGTTAATGTGTTTCTTTCTCTGAGTTTTTGTACTTGTAGCTGTTGGTCACTGATGTGACAGTATTTTTCTAGCAGGACAGATTTAGAACTGTGTGGCTCAGATATCAGAGCTTTCTTGTGAATTGTTTGAGCAGCTTATGCTTTGCTTCCTTTCAGGAAACTAAGTGCATCATTTTTCCAGGAAGTTTGATCTTCACCAGGCACGGTCAGCAATCTGACTTTTGCACTGCTCTAAGGGATGTGTGCGTGAGCAGCAGGCAAAAACTCATTTAGCATATCTTGTTTTACTATATTGAAATCATATAATGGAGGTCGTGTATGAAAGCTTGGCCAGGATGGGTGGGTTTGTCCAGCTGAGTCAGAAAGATCATTTTGGTAGAACGCAGTAAATAAGAAGTAAGTAAAAAACATTTTCCTTTGTGCTAAGTATGGGTGACAATGATTACGTGTTAAGCACATTCAGCTTTGAATTGAAGAAACAAATCTCTCCGTTGATAAATTTTTACATTCTGAAATAGATCATTGCCTTTCCCTTCAGCATCTGAAACTACTGTTTTGGTGTAAAACAAAGTTAAATTGCCGGTGGGGTGGGGGAGGGAAAGGGCGGTGAGCTCTGATGCAGAGATGCAGCCTTTACTCCATGGCTGCCTGCAGTTTTGAGTGGTTCAGGGTGTGAGGGGGAAGGAAAAAGAATTTAGGCTTTCCAAGGACTCTCATCAGAGAGCTTTTCAAAGTGTATTCTCAAGAATCTGATTTGTACAGCTTGCACAAAAACATTTTGGGTGAGATTTTGCCATATCTCTTCGAAGCACACCAAAACAACTGGTTAAAAAAAATAAAAAGAGCTCTCATTTCTGGGTCATCCTGATGCCAAGCTGGTGTGTTAGTTGCATAAAGCAGCCCAAGAGCCAGCTTTGGTTATGGCAGCTGTGCCTGGTCTTTCTGTGTGTGACTCAAAATCCTTTGGTGCCCTCAGGTCCCTGGAGTGCTTCGGGATGGGGAGGCCCTGCTCATCTCGCCTGCCGGCATAGCGGCCAGGTGGGATTAGTGACAGGGGTCATCTGCCCATCGCCTAGACTCTGCTTGCCCTGAGGGAATTCCTGTAGCCCGGGGCATCCGTAGCAGAGACTGACTCTTCTCAGTGTGTTTAACGTTGTCTGTGCAGATACATGTTGCTTCTCTTTCTTCTCACACTTTGTTTTTTCAAGATTGGGAAATAGATGGATACTTGCTGCGCTCTCTACTACATTTCCACTTCTTTTTTCCCACTGACAGTCACTCTGTTAACCGTCCAGTCTGTAGTAAGGACGAGCTGGGTCATGAGGACTATTGTTGTGGACTTCAAGTCCTCTCCCTGCTTTCTGACACAGAATTTCCGTTTTCCATCATGCCGCTGTTGCTGAATGTGGCTGATTTTTGGCCTGGGATCCAGGAGCCCCTCTGACCTCGAGCAGAAGGAGAACTATTGCTTCAACTCTAGATCACTGTGCAAATACAATGTATTTATCTTCATGTTATTTCATTGCTTACCAACTTGTGATTTATCATTTAATTATTTTCTTACTTGTAAAATTTGTAGCAAATACTTCAGCTCTAGTGGGATTTTACTTGTGATTTTTTTTGTTTCTTCTTCCCTACTCTTTTCTGCCCTCACAGATTGAAGTGGCTCAGCTCACTATGTATTTTTCCCCTTTCTGTCTCCTTCCCCTCCAGTGCTGTCTTCTTCTGGGTGGTTGCTCTATGCTCTTTTTTCTTTTGATGATTTTGCCCTACTATTGTTTTAATAATGTAAATTCCCAAGTTTTAGCCTGTTCCTTGTGGTTACTGCCTATTTGCTTCTCCTGTTCCATTTTTCTTGCAGCTGTGCTTTCTCTTTCTTCCTTTGGTTTTCTGGTACTTGGTATCAGCTGATGCCAAACTTAGCAACAGCTCTAGGTTGCTAGAAAGAACAGCAGAGAGAACATGAGTGCAGCAAAGGGGTCAGAAACTCAGGTATCGATGTATGCATTACTGTTTTTGTACTGATATTCTCTGTGTTTTCCTGCTACCTTTTTACATTACCCTCTCTGTTGCGGTCCTGTTTTTACTCCTATTTTTAATTTCTGCATCCTGTTAGTTTTGTTAGTAGTAGCATTGGGTAATACTTAAAATTATAGAGATGACAAAAGACAGAGCACTAAGAGCAGGGGAGCGGATTCACACTTGAGGTGGAGCACTTTTTGGAGTCTTCTGAAATTCTGTCACTTACATGAGTGGAGGGCTAGAAATGAAGGGAGCAGTGAACATTAAGGGAATTGCTCATTCCAAGCATTTGCCTTCATGTTCTTTTAAAAACGAAGTACAGCCAGTTTTTGTGTATATTTGTATGAGTTTAACTGAACACTGTAATCTTGTCATCTGAAAAGTCAGTATGTATGGTCAGTGGAGAATAAACCTGACCTTTTGAGTATTTTCTCACTCAAAGGCAAATGGCTAGGGCTAGGCTGAGAAGCTATTTGCCTCACCATCCCATGTTTTTTCTTGCAGTGAAACATTGTCTAGTTTGTCAGTGGTTGTTGGGGTTTTGAGGAAGGGAGCAGGAGGTGGTGGAGCCAAGAGGACCTGTTTGTGCACTTGCCCAGGTTACGGCTGTTAATGACATTGAGGTTATCTCTCCTGTCTGGTACATCCTGCTGTGCCGCTTATGAGGCAATACCCAGCAAGCGATATCCTGTTGTTTGTAGCTTCTCTTTGATGTTTATTATTTGATTTGGAAACAAGTAACACAATGGTTAGGGGCCTCAAAACTGTTCCAAATATTTGACTTAATGTCTTAAGTTCCATGGGACACCAGTGTGTCTTTATGCAGTGGTATAACCATATGTTGTAATAGGTACTAATTGCGTAACTGCTGTAATTGTCATGCCAACAGCTTGGATTACTTTTTTGAGTCTAGTGGTTAATTAACCTTCCTTTTAAAATTAAAGGTGCAGAAGCAAAGCATTCTGTTCCTCGGTGAGGTGGGATTGTATTGGGTTGGCACTCCTTTGTATCCTTTATAGTTTTGGGGACTGTGTTCACGTTTACTAAATTACTGATTATCTGTGTTTCAGAACTAGATCACTTTCAGCACTTTAGAAATGAACAAAAAGCCTAATTCTCTGATTTTTAATTTTTTGTATTATTTTGTTCTCATATCCAATTTCTACAAGCTACGGTGCATTATAAAGAAAGATTTAACAATAACAAGAACAACAGCAGCAAAAATCAAGTAGATCATTATGCCTCTTAATAAGTTACCTATGTAGAAAACATAGGAAGAAATAACTAGGTGTTTTGCCTTAAATAAAAAAAAATCACTTTCAGAAATAATTAAGGTGTAAAACACCATGAAATGTTGGAATGGTGACCATGAGTTAACATGCCATTGCACACGTCTGTGCAACGATTGCCACTGCTGTAAGCAGTTGTAATGCTATGAAACATAAGAGCAAATAGACTACAGCTCTTTTCCAGTCCTCTAGCAGAATGTATGAGGAGAAAAACGGATACATAAAGGTTGCAAGTGGAAAGCTTGGAGTAAAATTTCCCACTTTTGACCACAGCTTTATGTAGAAATTTATTCCCTAGGTGTCTGAATGCCTGTTACTTACAATGTCCTGTTTTGTGTTTGGCTCTTCTCTTGGATTTTTCATGGCCAGCTACTGCTGCTTGTTTTCAAGAAATGAAAAACTGTATGCTACAGTAGGAACTATATGTCACTTCATGTAGATGTGGCTTAACAATCATTGCATTATGGGAATCTTTATTTCTAATTATATTGTGATGTAGCAAGAATTTTCAAAAATACTGCTAATGATTGCAAGATTTGTGTATGATAAGGAGAATTTACTGATAATCTAATGGTAATTAGAAGACAAAAGGATATTTGGATTTTGAGATAATTGTTAAAAGATAGGTAATTAAAATTGTTAAGGATTTACTCAGTTCAGCAATGATTACAAATTTGCTGTTGCAATGATTACAAATTTGTCATTAAAAAATCAGCAGGCGTTTCTTCATTTTGAAAAAACACGTCAGGAAAGAGGATTTGTAAATAGAGAAATTCACTCCACATTTTCAGTGGGAATGCCTATCAACTTTGTAAACCTCTGGCCACCAGCCCTTTTCATGCTTCCCTGTGGTAACTGCTTCTTTCTGGATATGTCAAAGACATCTTTATACAATTCCTGCAACCCTTCAAACAGTGTGTGAGGTCCTGCAGTGCTTCCAAAGGAAGGCACTGCAGGTGTCTTTGCACAGATTTAAGAGTACTCTTGGCACCTTCTTGTGCACTTGTGTCGCCTTCTCAACCCGTAAACACACATGCACACATGCATTTGCCATTCTCGTCAGCCCTTCACTGACTGAGAGCTGACGGGATAAAATGTCTTTTCCCTTTGTCCCCTGCCAGCCCCATTTCTGTTATACCTGGTGTTCCCTGGATGTGTTCTCAGACGTATTTTAACAAAGTGTTCTCAGTGTGGGTCCTGTAAAACTCGTACCAGCAATTTTACTACGGTATTTTCATTACAAAGGACATCCTGTTTCATAATAACATATTGTATTCATTTTGAAGGTGTCCTCATGTCTTACAAGAAGCAATTCTAAAAAGGTGGTTGATGCTGTTAGTTGGTACTTTGTTTTCCTTGTAAAGTCAGCATGGTATAAAAAATTCAGTGTAAAAAATTGATTTTAAAAGATAGATTGTACCTTGATGGTACCTTGTTATTTAGTTAATGTATGCCTTCTGTGATATGAAAGCTGCAGTAATGCTATTTATGTCCTAGAAAATATTCAAAAATAATTGCTGACAAAAGCCACTTCACAGGTTGACTCAGAGGTACATCTTGTAATCTGAATGTTAATATTCTGGATAGCTAGGCAGAGAAAACTATTGATGTAGTTTGAAGATCCATGTAGAGACTAGTCAGGATTTTAGTTAGAAAAGTGGGAAGGGAGAGAGATTGAGATATTTGAGTTCTCCCAGTTTCACTGAAATTTTATGCTTATTGAGCGTATGAATGCATACAATTTGTAATGTTTTTGAAAAGGTAAGGTTTTTTGCTAGTCAGTTGGAAATGTTGCCTTTTATATCTCAGGAATTTATGTCTTTTCCAGAAGCAATTTGGAATCACCTTAATTTTCCTCTAGAATCCAGGCAGCCTCTGGTTTTACTGTACAATCCATGAATATCTGTCATATGCTTTATTTTTCCCCTCAAGCTTAGGTCTGTGTTACAAAGAAGTACTGACAAAAACCAGAGGCCTGATTCTTACCTCCCTTGCATGTGGTCTTCTCCGTGTGATCCATACAGAGGGTGTAGGAGCAGCTACCACTGAGGTCAAACAATTTCCCCAGCCCAAATTAACATGTAGGTCTCGGCTTTCAACGTTCACGGACCCAAGCAGGACCTCTCTATTTCCTAAAAAGAGCTCATCCTCTTTTTGTAGTTGCAACTGATTTGGGAGGCAGAAAAGCGTGGAGGATGTTTTGAACTGAAGTGATACTTTGTATTTTCTCAATATTTGAAAATCCCACGGCTTATATTTTTTTACACCCAGGAGTCCTGCATTTTTATTCCTCCCTAGTCCACCTGCAAAAATATTGCTTCTGTGGCCTGATCTGATGTCATAAACTGTTGTGTCATGAATGAAGAAAAACAGTGTTCTTACCTCTCTGGGTATGCAGTCAGATGACTCAGGCTGTAAACTGGAAAGTATTTTTTCCATCGGTGGCATTGGCCAGCCTAGCAAACTCCACGGGCATCTGTATCAGCTGCCTTGGAATTGCTTTTGATGTGATTAGGCTACTAATTAGCTGTCTCAATTCTTCTCTCCCTCCTGATGTTTTCTTTTGATTCACTTGGACTCTGAGGAGTCTGTATTCTGTGTATGTTTGTTTTTGTGTTTTGTCTAAAATCCCTAATGATAGCTTAGACTGTCCTCTTTTGGTTGAGAGTTTCCCTGTGTTGACATACATTTTTCTGTTAAATGCATGCATCAGAATTTTTCTCCTAAGAATAGCTGTTATTTTGCAAGGTGTAAACAATGTATTGTCAGTGTGACTATATAGGTGCATATTCATTTAAACTGTGCTAAGGATTTAACAGTCTGAATGAGAATGTGCATAGTTACTTCAAAACCATCAAAACCATAGCAAATGTTTAGTACTTGAATATTTATTCACCAGATAGTAACCTCACAATTAAATTATTATGTAAAGTCAGTTAAATAACAGCAGAAGTTATTGTATTAAGGCCCACTTTGCAAGGAAACCAATGACAAGGAAGCAGTGAAACACGCTAATAGATTATATGCTATAGCAATATATTGCCTTTTTATTGCTTTTCCACAGGCAGCAGATTCATGTATAGTTATTACTAGCTACATTATCTGCTAGTTTTCTATCAAAAAAGATTCAGTCTATTGAATCATTAATCCAATATTTATCATTCTTATTGAAAATCCACTAGTGTTAGCACTGTATAAAATATTGACTTAAATCTACTGGTTTTGCTAAAGATTAAAAACATATTAACCTAAAAAGCACAGAATTTCTTAGGACATTTGAAACTATTCATTGTGGATGTTGGAAATGACAATATTTCTGTGTTGTGTGAGGAATTATATTTTTTTTTTTAAATCTTTCACATATAGTAAGTGACCAGTGCCATCCTGATTTGAAGATGCTGAATGTTCATCCAACTCATACTTGAAATTTTGATTTGTATTGCATTAGTTACTGAATATCAAGAATAAAATTTTTGCTCATACATAGAGTGTAAAATGGGATCTTTTGTAGCAGCACACGGCCTGTTTAGAATGATATAACAGGCGCTGAATGTTCACATATCAAACAAAATGCCATCTTTCTGTAGAAAAGAGGTGTCAAAAAGTTTCTTTGTACCTTTAACGCATGTGATTATGTAGTACAAAATGCAGAGTTTGTAAAATTTCTTGAATATACAGGCAAAAAATGAATAATTCAAAACAACTCATAAGTTCTACATTCTATTGTATCTTTTATAACGCAGGCAGAAGATAGCATTGTGTTCCCAGTAGAGCTGAATTTGCACAAGTTACACCTCTGAAAATGCCAGATGGTCTATGGTCTACTTTTGAGAGCTGTCACATATGTAAAGATTTGAAAAAAGAAAGACAGCTGAATGAGAGCAGTGGATCATTAAAGAAAGAGTGAGAGTCCCTGGGTATCACTGTGTTTTAAGAAGCATTGTGTCGTTCCCCATATTATACCTTTTTTTTTTAAGATATACACAACCTTTAAAAAATAAGGTAAAAATATTTCTGTTTTAAACTGAGTGGTTGTGGCTTAATCTTGGAACTGTCAATTCCTTTTGTTCTTTATGCTAGAATGCCGTCATATGGTTCCTAATTGGTTTCAAGTGTGTGTTAACCATAAGATTCAAGTCTCCCTAGTGCAAAATTATCAATAAAGTTAAAATAAATTTAAATTGAGATAACTAATCCATTTGGGGTTTTATTCCATTTTGATTTGACCTGCGTATCACATGTGAATACTGTAAAGCCAGTCAGCTAAAAAGTTGTATGTTAATGCTAAAAGACTGACGTAAGAGTACTTTGGGAACAGGATTATTAAAAAAAAAAAATACAAAAAAACCCCACTCCCTCCCCAAAAAACCCTTAGTAAAAATGGTAATAAAAGCAAACAAAAATGACTGTTTGGATTCCCCAAGACTTCCCATTCACCCACAGTTTGACAGAAACACACCTAATTTTGAAGATGGAATTTTGGATAATTTGTCAAGTTACTGTATTGTAGCAAAGCACCAAAAATACACAAACAATTATAAGCTGCCACCACCAATTTAGCTGGCTTGGAAAAGGTCATAACTGTCAGTTTTAGAAACTTGCGTGTCCAGACATACAGAATTTTTAGTATAGTCTGTTGCTTTTATTTACTGAGGCAGGTTAACCCCTCCCCAGCATTTCTAGGTTATTGGTGCAGCTGCACCACTCCACAGTTCGGAATTGTAGGCAGCGCCACAGTGTGAGGAAACACCGTTACACGGAACGTGAAAAACACTGTTCTTAATAGTACAATTTACATTTGAGTGGGATAATGAAAATGAAGCTATGGGGAGCTATTGGTATGAACTTTAGAGAGTAAAAATTTTGATTCCTGTTGTTGCTAAAGATTTTATTTTTGACTGTAGTTAGGTCTACATTGACTATTTTTAAAATGGAGGGATTTGATTAGTTTTTTAACAAAATTTGTTTTGCACGTATGTGGAAAGATGTCCTACACAAAGGGTTCCTGGTAGTATACTTTTAAAGAATCCTGTTGCAGGTAGGAGAAGACTCCCTTAAAAACTTGTTTTGGAGCTTTTATGATAGTCTGGAAATGTTAGCAAAATATACGCTACAAATGGAATTCCAGAGTGCAGAAAGTGCCTTGCTTATGCTTCTGTTCATAGGTTTTGCAAGCACTAATGCAAAATTGAAAGGAGAAGCAGTTTCTCTATTGCCATGGAAAACTTTTTGGGCAACAGTTAGTTGTTCGGGTGTCAGCATTGTGCTCCTGCTCTGTTGGCTTGGAGGTCGGTGAGCAGTTACTGCTGGTAATGGAAGGGAATGATCTTTGCCTTCTCTGCAACATCTTTGGGGAGGCTGAAGCATAAATGTTTCCCCCAGCCCTCCCTTTCCTGCAACACAAAATGATCACTTTTGTAAAGTAGGTTCAATCAGGGTTACTCTGACCTAGATAGATCTGGGTAGTCTAGGGTATCTTCTTAAAATCTTAGTTGCTGTGACGAAAAAAATCAAATGGCAAGAAAAAATGAACCAGTTCATATTTAAGCTATTATGAAAAGTATCTTTTTGCCTCTGAACGTGACCAGGAGTTAAAGTTTAAGATTTATCTGAATTTTAATCTGGACAAGTTTATGATAGTTGGAGGAAGCAATGGTATCAGTGTCCTTGATAAAAGGGAAGCATTGAGGGTTTGTTAGGCAAATTTGGAACTGAGAGTCTTTTTAGAGACCATGTTGGTCTGTGTGTCCCAGTAGTATTTGTCCGAAAGTTTGGTCACTTGTACCTGAAGTGATCAGTGGAGATGGTTTTTTTTGGAGGAAGCTAACTATAATTATCTATACATATTGTTATCTTGGAGACAGTGTAATCTACGTACGAAGCTATACTGTGAAATCATCTGAAAATGGATATGAATCGTCTGAAAAGAGAATGAACTGCAGCACTGTTTTTTCTTTACTGCTGGCACTGTCTAATCTCTCTTCAGTTGAGTGTTCAGTAGAATCTGGGCTTTTTCCTTGACATGAGATTTATAAATAGTTGAAGATTGGACTGTCTGAAAACCTCTTTATGTCCAAGCATGATACAGTAGTGTTTTGATTAGGAGAGGTGATTGGGCTGATGCTTTTTGATTATGAAATCCTGTTGTGTCACTATGTGTATAGTTTAATTAGTTTTCAAACGAAGTCTGCATTTTTTTTCTAAATAAGAGTCTTTAATTGGAAACTACTCTTTTTATTACAAAGCTTTACATAAAAAAAATTCCACATCTTTTCTTTTCTTTAGATACAGACTTTATATACATAGACAATGTATTTTCCATGTTATTAAAAATACGCTCCTTTATGATACCATAGATCAACAAAGAATGGTCAAGTTTCTTGCCCTCTCATTAGAATGTACTCTTGGAGTCTTAGCCAGGCCACTGCAGATTTCTGCCTTGACAGGTTTTGTATTTTTTTCCTTTGACCATTTCAGTTTGTTGCTATTAGAGCCCTAACTGGCCCATTACAGCCATTTTTAAAATTGTGATTCTGAATTGAGGAATATGGGTGTGGGGGACTCTGGCGTGCCACAGCTACGCGGTGTTTGAATGCATGTTCCTTCTGGTTACTGGATCACCTCCTCCACAAAAACAGATTTTGATTGGTTTTGTTCTTCCCAGCAATCCACAGTCTTTATGAATTTAAGCTCAAACTGTTGTTAGTTACCTGGATACTCCTATTCTTCTCTAATATACCGGTCTGTGGTGGCTCATTGTCAGGGGGCACCTACCTTGTTACTCAGGTTATTTTCTGAAGACTGAAAGGTTGGCCAACCTGCAGCTTCACTTCTGTTACTGCAGTCGCTATCTTCTCTCCCATACCTTTTTCTTTCCTTCTGTTACATTTCCCTCCATTCTTCATTTGGCTCCCTTAACCCAAGTTTATCTCAGTTTTGCTACTTTTTCTCCCCTTCCTGATATTTTCCTTCTTCAAATTACTTGCCTTATTCTCTCCGTCTAATTCACAGAGCATTGTGAACATTTCTGTGCAGTGACGAAGGGGGAATCTAGGCCTCATACGGACATGAGGCGCTTTCTGAATACCTAATGATTATTTTTAATCTAGAGATCTTTTTTGCTTTCTTTTTTTTTGATGGGGGAATGTTAACTTTTCAGTCTATTCTTTGATCAATACGAGCAATGAAAGTTGCCTTCCCAATCTAGCCTAAAGTGTTCAGTTATCACTGTACAATTTAAATTAACCCTTTTTTTCTTTGACTTTAAGCACAACCTCAACGTTTGCCTCAGCCGAATACTTCAGCACTGGAAAGGGGTGAGGAAGAAAGTGGCAAAATCCAAAACGGCCATGCGGGTCTGAGTAATGGAAGTGGAATTCACAACGGGGTCAAGCACGCACCTGCAGACAACAGAAAACTTTCGGCTCCTGTTTCAGAAAAAATGCACAGAAAAATTCAGTCCACCTTGTCTGTCAACAGCAACAGCAGCAAGAAGAGTAAAATAAGCTCTGTGTTTTCTCAAAAGCCAGGTACTTCACCTGAAGGTAAGCAGAAATTCTTATTAAAAAAACCCAACTGAATAAAGACTAGCCAAACCCCATTCTCACTAATAATTACACAATCAACTGAAAATAATTGAAGAGCATGACTCATGCTCCAGAAGCAAATAGAAATCATTATGATAAAACACAAGTTACTTCCCCAAAGGAAAATATTAAGTATTTGAAGGAAATTGAAGCAATGGGAGATTTCTTACTTTCAAACATTTGGCCAACATAGTCTGATAATGTTTTAGTCTCTCTATGTAGTATCCTGAACTGATAGAAACTCCTGTCAACATTGTCACATATACACCAGAAAAAAATGTTAAAGCACTAGTTCAAAGCATAGTAAATACTTAAATCTAGTAATGGCAGGCCCCATGAGGGTAGAGTTTGCTTTTGAAAATGTGCTGTTAGCAGATATTCTGACTAGCCATGAGGTCCGAACACTAGATAATAAAATTTGGACCTGTGCTTCAATGTTTAACGTGCCTTATGCTATATTTGGGCTGTAAATAATTTGCATGAGAAAGGTTCGTACTCCCTGTGCACAGCTTAAATAATCAAAAGTAAATAATTTTCCTTATGTTTTAGCTGTGTGTGTATGTTTTCACTGCTTGCAATTACTCTAATGGTCCCAGAGTTCCTGAGCCTCTCTTCAATCCACTGCCTTCCCATTAGCACTAATATACTCGATGGGCTTTGCTCCTGCGCATTCCAAGAGGGGTGCAGAGGCTCTATAAATTTTATTGGTTTGAGGCAGGCATAGATGCGACTGGTTAAAAAAACCTCTCGGGGGTGGCTACAGACACAGATTCTTAGAGAAATGGGAAACGGTACTGTTCAGTGATATGGGGAGGATTCTCAGCCTAGATGAAAGGAAGAGGGATCAGAAGGACTGCACATAGTGGCCTGAATGAAGCCTACTGATGTCAGTGGAGTGACTTCTCTTGACTTCAACTACTTCAATCAAACCTACTGAGTGAATCTGTGTAGTAATATCATGAACAGCTTAACTCGGACTGTGCCATGGGCTGGTCTTCCTTGCTGTGGTTTATTTTCATATTTATCTTCAAGAACCTACTGTTATTTTTCTGTTGCACTTTCAGTCCTCTGAAATTCCTTTCCAAAATGACAACTTCATACTTGCTATATTCCACTTATCTCTTTCTGTTACATGAATTCCAGTTCACCCTCCAGCCCAATATTTTTCTTATATATCAAAAAACTGTAAGTCAGGAGACCTAGATCTGTTCGCATGACTGGTACAAAGTGCAGGCCTCTGAATTTAGGAAATTCAACGTCTGAAAAAGAAATTATGGAGTTCTAAAGAGATGGTGCCTGCCCTGTTCATGCCCTTATACAATTATTTATGGCAAGCACTTCCTTTTTTCTTCTAAAATTATATTGGAATAAATACAGTCAGTGGGCTTTTTGTTTGTTTTTAATAACCTTGGCAATGATTATGTCAAATTACTGAATGACTGAGCAGAAAATTAATGAGATACCTTCAGATATAGCTGTAAATTCTAATGTCTGATTTTAATATCCCACACAATTGTGTTAGTTGCCTGAAACTGTCAATATACAATTTTTTATATACAGTCAGAAATGTTGACGTTTTTAAAGGTATGTCTGATTAGAATATAGATAATTACATTGTGTTGTCACACTGTCTAACTTACATACTTTCAAAGTACAGAAATACAAGGTAATCCTTACTGTCACATGTAGTTTCTTGAGTCACCTAATAGCTAAAATTAAATATATTTGTTATACATCTAACATTGTAATGTTCTCATTTTGAATGTGGGAACTTGGATATATGCTCTGAATAGCTTGACCCACGCTGCTAATATCTGCTGCAGTTTTCTGTTGTGAAGCAAAAGTTTTATTGTGCAGTCATTAAAGTATATCTAGGGTATTTGTGTCTACACATCTGCATGCACACATGTACAAGCCTTCTGACAGTTTATTCAGCTTTTCAGTAATTTACCCTGTAGGGCTGCGTGGGGAACTATAGGCTATAACTAATATTCTTATCAAGCTGTTACCTTGCAGGAAGTATCAATATATACATAATTTGTTCTATCATCTATCAGTTTTTCAATACGATGCATAATCAGAGACTCTGGCAATGGTCAGTTGAAATATTGAAAATAACACAAAGAAGAGATCACTATTTAAGGAAAAATTATTTATCCATAACTTAAAAATAATTGTGTTCATGAATTTAGGAAATGTTAATCCCTTATGACTACTTCTGGAAGGCTACACTTAAAAAACTTGGTATAATTACACAGGTTATTTGTTCAAAGGAGTTTAATTGCATTTAAACTAGCAATATATATACCTGATGAATACATCTAACTATACAAAACCAGAAGAGTACACTAGTAAGTCCTGTGACTGAGGATTGCATAGACACTCTTTGAAAATGGTATACACAAATTAATTTGAACCTAACTTCTACAGATTCTTTGTATTATGAATCATACTTTTGTGGGCAAAGAGGTATTTCTGTGAGCAGTTGTCTCTTCTGATCCAATGACATTTATGTAGAAACTATTGAAAAGGTTTACAGGAAGGTGGAAAAGATAGGAAACTATTGGAAATCATTTGCAACGTTGCTTAACTACTTGGCTTTGCTTTAACTTGTACCACGTTGACCTCATAAGCCACTGGTTACTGCTGAAGAGCTGCTGGGTTTGAGTTTACTTGAAGATGTGCGTTTGTGTTTGTGCATATCTATACAGTATAATAATATAACTTGTAGGCAGTTTTGTATGTAATCTTATGCAGAAAGAGACGAATTATATTAATTTTTGTACTGTGAGTATTGAATAATCAATCACCTGAATTAACTCAGCTACTTCAATTTACTACAGTGTCCAGATAATTTTTGTAGAAAGAAATACAGGTAAACTTGAACACTTTCAGATACTCCAATTCACTTTAATTTTGCTGTTCCTTATGTACGACCTTGGATTTTATAATCCAATTTATAGGTTGGGTTTTTTTTTTTTTTCAAACCTGAAAATACATGCCATGTTTTTTTACTTCATCTGCCTTATGTTCCACCTTGAATGCTCTACTCTATTGCCAGTCAGGAGAATAACTGGTTTTGTTACGTGAAACAAAGTGGCCAAAGAAAAGAAATAGAGTATGTCCTCTGAAGGAAGAAAAGTGAAAATTCTGGTCATCAAGCTGAGTTTAGACTAGAGAAAAGAGAAAACATTTTCCACTTTTTCTTATTCCCTCCCAAAAGCTGCAATTTTCTTGTTTCTTCTTAAAAGAATCATAGAATCATTAAGGTTGGAAAAGACCTCCAAGATCATCGAGTCCAACCGTCAACCCAAAACCACCATGCCCACTAAACCATGTCCCTAAGTGCCTCATCTACCCGTCTTTTAAATACTTCCAGGGATGGTGACTCAACCACTTCCCTGGGCAGCCTGTTCCAATGTTTAACCACTCTTTCAGTAAAGAAATTTTGAATGTGAATATTTCTGGAGCACCACACCTATTTGTAATGTTTAGTAAGGCCAGGTCTGGTAGTTATTTTGCTCTAGAACATCTTAATCTATTGGCAGAACAGAAAACCTGGTAGTGCTTGTAGCAGGGTAGAATCAAGAAACATACAGGCTTGCCACCTATCTTGCGCAGGAGCGCATTTGGGCTTATGCTTATTAAAAGGTTAGCAAATGCAGCATGCTGCATCATATATTGCAGACTTTAGTATATATACCAGGAAGCTAAATGAAGTCCAGTGCTGTTTTACCCAGGATATCACATCTTACCATGAATAAGGTTGGTACTGCTCCTGTTGGTCTCCAAAGTACTAGACAGCCCTAACGCAAGCTATAAAGCCCTCCAGTCCCTCACCCCACCAAAATCCCCCACCATAATTAACAACTCTTTTATTAATTGTTCCAGCTGCAAACTCCACTTGTGCTGTAGATCACATCTTGTGAGCTTTTGGAATTGAAGTTGCGTTGGAAGTGCTTAAAATGTAACAGACATTTTGGTAGCGGTAGTGTAAAAGCTTTAAAATCTGCCTTTTTAAACGAGCCTGTAGTGTATGGAGTCATGTCAGCATTCCAGAGTATGCTGTTTAGAAACACTTTTACATTCAGTGAGGCTTAGGAGGGTGTGAGTGCACTCACCAGCTCTGCTCTTCCTCTGCATCTATTATTAATCCATATTGTCCCTGAAGAAATCTTACTCAGCTCTGTAACTTACACTACAAAAAACAAAGGAATTATGAAATAGTAGGAGTGTCTCTCTTAAAAAGCAGTTTTTAAATACTGTTTCAATTCTAACGATTTTTCAAAGGGACTGGATAGGTTTCAATGCATATTGGGAATAAAAGAATTTTTTTTATTCAAAGAAATTTTAATGATATGTTAAATTATTGATGTCAGAGGTGCCACAGTTCTTTCAAAACTCTGGTAGGTAGACCACTAGCAAAGAGAATTGTCACTCTCTTGCACTTGTTACGTGTAGTGCAGAGAAACACCTTGGAAACCTGAAAAAGCAATTGTAAATGAGTAAAAAGAAGGCAGTCTAGCTGCTGCGTTTGGAAGCAGTGGTACCTGTCCAAAGCAACTTAAAGAGGGGAGGAGGTCTAAAGGAGACAACAATGAGGCAGCTGAACAGTAAATCTAGATGTTAGGAAATGAAGAAAAACAGGTAACTGAATACACACATATGTGTATCAGAGCAGTGGAAGGTAAGTAATAATGACATATGCAGAGTTGGAGTAGAACAGGGAAGAAGAAACTGAGCAGTGGGAGGGATGGAAGAGGAATTTAATTAAGGGGGCGGAGGAGGCAAAATGAAGTAGGCACTAATTATTTTGTAAAAACCAAACCAAGTTTTCCTACCAAAACCTTATGAAGCTTGATGTTATGCTTTTTTTAAATCAAAGCAATCGTTTATAAAAAGTTAATGATAGAGGGAATACAGGTTTTAATTCAGTTTTGAAATGGAGCTCTCGCTTCTGGTCAAGTTGCTGTGACCTCACAAGTTACTACGTTTGTCAGGGTAGTTCCCACAACTCCAGTAACTTGTAATAATTTGCAGTTAGGGTGGTACTTCACATATTCAAAAGGCTGAGAGCATACACAATTGCTGTATTCATCTGGAAATGATAGCTTGTTTAACATAGCTTGTTAAACTATGGTGAGCAGATCATGAGCCTGCCTCCTGTATGTACGGTGAGATCTTCACTTTGTTCCTTCCCAGGCTCTCTAAACGAGAGAGGCACTAGAAGGCATCTTCTTTCCAAGGATTTTTTTCAAGATAGGTCTTAGGAAGTGTAATAAGGCTAGGTGCAGGAGTGAAGTAGATAAAGAAAGCCTGCAGCATGGGGGTGAGGCTCTGGGGAAGGAAAGGCAATATAGGCTTGCTGCCAAATTTAAGTTACCACTCATGCTTTTCCAGGAGCAAGGCCTGAAGCAACCTTCCTCAGCCTTCTGGACTGTGTGTCTTGCGCTACTGAGCTTAGAGATGCGGTGAACAATCTCACCTAAAGTGTGGGTTTTTTTAAAATCCAATGTTTAAAAGTCAACATTTCAGGGTGCATTTGAATGAGACTTTTTTCCCCCTTCTTTTTAGTATAATGCAACTTCATCCGTTCTAGATGTTGAATCCAAGCATGGGGTTGGTGGGCACTATTTAACTCATGCTGCTGACTACATTAATGTATTAGAGTATCCCAAGTGATATTGATGGCTTAACTGAAGACAAAGCAAGTCCACCAAATAGCCTTTGTGTTAAGCCAGGGCCTTGAGAACCACTGGGTGCATACACATGGAGAGTAGCGAGTAGTTCTCTTAGCAGGGTAGCAGACCTCTGTTTGAAGAAGGAGCATCTTACTTTGGTTTATATAACTTTGTATAAACTGCAAAATAGTTTTCAGTCAACTTTACTTTCCTTTTGGGCATATAATTTTGAATAGGATTCCCCACCCCCACCCCCCTTTGAGTGCCACAAGACCAGCAGTAAGTTTTCTTTTATATATTGTTCTGTCATTGGATTGGTATTATTTACTGAAATTGGGTATGAATGTGCATTATACCATGAATAGCCTAACATAGCAGAAATATCTGCTGGCCACTTCTCTCTTTTTTTTTTTTTTTTAAACATACATACACCTCTAAAAACCATCCCATAGCATTAAGTAGCATTTAGGCAGCTACTTAGTTAGTATCCTGCAAATCTCTCTACTTGGGCCAAAATTTCCATTGTTATATTTTAGAAATTGATTTTAAGTGGATTTGTGTCTGAGCACGAAGTGCTAAACGGAGGGGTTTTTGTTAAACAAGGTTGTATCAGAACACAATTGTCAATCAGGCAGTGGGCAAATACCATTATCATTTGTCAAACCTGTGATTTTTAAGAAGGCATTTTGAAGAGTGGTGTGTTTTAAGCATGGTTTATGTTTTTGTTTGCATAGAAGTCTTGGGAGGTGGTTTACATGTTGTGTAACAGGAGTGAGTGGAAAACAGGGCCTGTAATGAAAAAAGGGCTTCCCACAGTATCCATTTTATAAGGTCATAGTCTAGCTAGCACCTAACTAGTATCAATATTTGCAGTGATGCGCAATGGCAATGAAAGCTTCATATTCTAAGGAAACCTTAGATATTGTAAATTGGCATGTTTCTTAGTATATCTGTATGTTTGAACTGGATCATTTTACTCCTGAGGTTGTATCTGTATCGAGAGTTTAGAATATAAGCTTTGATGAAAGTTTCCATGTGTTCTGCAGTGCAATTTGCCTGTTCAGGCAACATTTTAATTTTCTTGATCAACAGAGACAATTGTTTTCTATTTTAAAATGCTGACATATCACATATATTATGATTTGTAACTGTATTTTCCCCCATCTAAATAAATGTAGCTCTGTTACCTAGGGATAACTATACTCCATGCAACAGTTCTTGCAATCAGTTTGTTCTTTCTACATTTCTTACTTTTCCTTGAGCGTTTTCCTGGGTGCAGTGAGTTTTCTGGAAGGGGATGGGTAGCAGCGGCTGCACACCAACCCCGTACGTTAGAGGAACGGTGGTGTGATGGCGTGTGTGCCGCTGCTCGGTAAGTTTACGCCCCACCTCTGTGTAATACACACCTTTAAGAAACTTGTGCTGGGTGGTTTCTCTTCGCTTGCCGTGCTGCTCTGGCCGTGGGCTGTCTCTGCCATTGGCACCGCGAGTGCATCCCTGCTGCTGCCGCTCCGTGCTGTTTTTTTTTTTTTTTTTTTTTTTTTTTTTTTAAAATCCATCCCATAGCATTAAGTAGCATTTAGGCAGCTACTTAGTTAGTATCCTGCAAATCTCTCTACTTGGGCCAAAATTTCCATTGTTATATTTTAGAAATTGATTTTAAGTGGATTTGTGTCTGAGCACGAAGTGCTAAACGGAGGGGTTTTTGTTAAACAAGGTTGTATCAGAACACAATTGTCAATCAGGCAGTGGGCAAATACCATTATCATTTGTCAAACCTGTGATTTTTAAGAAGGCATTTTGAAGAGTGGTGTGTTTTAAGCATGGTTTATGTTTTTGTTTGCATAGAAGTCTTGGGAGGTGGTTTACATGTTGTGTAACAGGAGTGAGTGGAAAACAGGGCCTGTAATGAAAAAAGGGCTTCCCACAGTATCCATTTTATAAGGTCATAGTCTAGCTAGCACCTAACTAGTATCAATATTTGCAGTGATGCGCAATGGCAATGAAAGCTTCATATTCTAAGGAAACCTTAGATATTGTAAATTGGCATGTTTCTTAGTATATCTGCATGTTTGAACTGGATCATTTTACTCCTGAGGTTGTATCTGTATCGAGAGTTTAGAATATAAGCTTTGATGAAAGTTTCCATGTGTTCTGCAGTGCAATTTGCCTGTTCAGGCAACATTTTAATTTTCTTGATCAACAGAGACAATTGTTTTCTATTTTAAAATGCTGACATATCACATATATTATGATTTGTAACTGTATTTTCCCCCATCTAAATAAATGTAGCTCTGTTACCTAGGGATAACTATACTCCATGCAACAGTTCTTGCAATCAGTTTGTTCTTTCTACATTTCTTACTTTTCCTTGAGCGTTTTCCTGGGTGCAGTGAGTTTTCTGGAAGGGGATGGGTAGCAGCGGCTGCACACCAACCCCGTACGTTAGAGGAACGGTGGTGTGATGGCGTGTGTGCCGCTGCTCGGTAAGTTTACGCCCCACCTCTGTGTAATACACACCTTTAAGAAACTTGTGCTGGGTGGTTTCTCTTCGCTTGCCGTGCTGCTCTGGCCGTGGGCTGTCTCTGCCATTGGCACCGCGAGTGCATCCCTGCTGCTGCCGCTCCGTGCTGCCGGCCGGCGGGACGCCTGTAGCACCTGCTGGGGCTTCTGTTCAGGGCTCTGTGGGGGCCTGGAGTAAACCCCTGCTGAGGACCTCAGCTGCCACTTTGATTGCGGTTTTGCCCTTTTTGATTCTCACTGTGAGACAGCAGAGTGCCTGGAGATTGTTTTGAGTTGTCTGAAGTCGGTGAATATAGTTAGTAAGAAGCTGGCCAAGGTCACCATCCTGTAAGTGAGCTTATTTACCATTGCAGACATGAAAACCTCATATCATATGGACCTGCCTGCTTGGTATGAAAGCTTATTGGGTCAGTTTGTGACAGGTTAGTGTCAAACATTACAAAAGCAGCACAGATCAGCCTGCGCATGTGTTTCTCTGTACATTTTTCAGTTTAACTTCTGCATCCCTTGTACAGTTTCAAAGGTCGATGGTTCTCTTAAAAGTCTGTTTCTCAAGTAGAGCTGCACCTTTTCATAAAAATGAAGAGGAGGTGATAAAAAGGAAGTTGAAATAAAAGAAATATACATTTCAGTATTTAAAAGGAATTAGATATCAGGGTAATATCTGTATGCAAAGATTTTAGAAATAAAGTGGTATGCACATGCAAGTGTGCAAATGTGCATATCTATGCATATGTCCATTATGCATGGACAAAAATTAAAGTTGTTTTATTGTTGATATTGGTTCTTTTCCTTAAATGAGCATAGCTGTTACAACTGGGATAAGGTATGGAGTGGGGCCCTCTGGGCTTTGAATAACAGTGTGTAAACGGTTTTAGGGGATTTTAGGCTATTTCTTGTCTGGATATTGTCTGTGGTAACATTTATAACCCAGTTAAAGTAGATGTTACATGTAGTGTATACAGTCTGGTTAAATCAGCACAAAGTAGCTGGATGTGCGTATATGATATAAGCAGCAAAAACTTGGATGAGTTGGTTGGGTTTCTATTTGCCTTGGCATTGTTTTAACAGTTTCGATGAAGTTCCCTAACAAATCTGTAACTTTTGGGGATGTGCCAAAGGACTAAGGAAACAGCTTTACTTACATCGGTATTTAAAAATGCTGCATGAGATGACCCTTTTAACTTCAGGTCTAACTTTCATCCCAGGCAAAATGAAAGGATAATTGAAGATGAGCTTTTGTGTCTGAAAGCTCATCTTTTTTCCCCCACTGAGAGTTGATCTAATAAAATATACTTTCACTGCCTACAGACCAAGCCTATCATAATTTATGCCATTCAGCATAGCTTTTGGGAGCTTGGGTCATAGTCAACAAATGTGATACTGTGTTTTGATGACATCAAATGCATTTGATAAAGGAACTAAGGCAGATGTACTATTTTGTTTGGGTTTTTTTTTTATAAAGTATACCTCTGTACAGTGTTTGACACTCCACATCCTCACTTTTGTGTAGTGCCAATCTGTTGTGCAGCATTTCTACATTAATTAGAGAAAAGTATAATAGAAGAATTGTAAAGCAATGGAAATTTGAGACTGGTGTGGTGTAATGTGGAAGTCCTAAGGAAAAGCTCATCTTCATTAATGGTGGGCTTACATAATGAGACACAGACTAATTCCTTCTTTGTGAAAGTATTTAATGAAAACTTAAACCCCAAGAAACTTCGGAGTTAGCTATTTATCAACAGTGCTGCATTGTGAACATGAAGGCAGATGGAGTTTGGTCCTTGGTAAAGATACACCCCTAATTCTTAATTGAGTTAGTATATCTAATGGGAAACGAAGAATGAGAAAACCTCTAATTCTCAAACAAAAAAAAAGTAAAGAAATAGATCATTTTAAGCTAGCCTCTCTTTACAGTAATACAGTGTCATAACCGATATTGCTATATGATTTCTTTATCAGAAAAGACTAAAATATATTAAAGGTTTCCAGAAAACATGTTGTCACACATTAAGATCATCAAATTTACATTTTTTTCCAAATTCTTCCCAAATATATAAATTAAGTTTAGTTCCAGATGGATTAATGTGTTCCACTACTCACTCATTTGCAAAAACTATTAGGATTTTGATGTGGTAAAGTCAAAGAGTGGAAGTTAAGTATAGTCTTTATTCTTAACATGTTAAAATAGTTTTGAAATTTAAAATAGTCTGTAATTTAAAATAGTCTCTTTGGTCTTGGAAGCAGGAAAGAATTACTAGGGAGTCTTGTGCAAGCAGTGAAGTATATTTCAGTGGTCTCCAACATGATAATGAAAAACCTGAGGTCATCTCTTTTGGAGTTGAGTTTTATACAGCATCTTCTTCGTGGCTGGATTGCACTGATCATGAGACCCTGCAACAGCAACCAAAGGAAGTGGTTTTTAGCATTACAATTTTTTCTATAAAACTGACAATTTGCTGTAGGAATATGGGTACTAGAGAAGGATGTGTGAGTTTTGTGTAGCATGTAGATTTGTTATTATTACAAAAAACCACTGTGACTGTATCTTTTCCTTATAATTACATCTGTAGATAAGAAGCTAAGAAGTAGGAGTCATACATGGAAGAAATTATTCTTTCACCCGTTTATCTGAATGTATTACAGACCTTTAGAGTCATGATTCTGAATTCAGCAAGTTAGGTAGGGCTAGGTAACAGCATGTTTTGTCATGTGTAAATAATTGCTACCTGGATAGCTATTAAAAGTCAATAATACGAAGAGTATAAAAGCATGATTATTTCAGGTTTGTCCTTGAAATGGGGATCAAAGTTTATGTTCATTGTACAAATGAGTCATTGCAAGAATGAAGAGAGCAGTAAAGGGTATCTCTACTTTATGTTAAGTGTTTGTGTAGGTTAAGAATTGTTATATAAAGATTTTCTAAATGGAAAATGAGTTTTGCAATCCAAGGAGAAGGAAATAAAAATAAACACTAGGTAAATAAATCTGAAGAAGAGATGGAAAGACCCTCCACAGAGTTTCCATCATAGCACTAATGGTCAAAATTTGTTTCTGTGTCTTGGACAATTTTTGATAGCTTCTACCTTTGAAATACTTTTGTTTGAATCAACACAGCCTCTCCCTGTAAGTGTTGATTTAGTGGGTTTTTTTAGATTAGGAGGGAAAAGTTTTCTTGTGGGTCCAGAAGGTGCTTTCTGAGTGCAATCCCTTTTGTTTAACCTATGAACTCTGTCTCTTGTCCATCAATAAATATGAATATTATAATTTCTGTGAATGTTTATTTCTCTCCCTGCAATTTTACATATCCCTGCATGAAGCAGGAAAGATTTGTTTGAGCATCATATTTTCAATACTGGCACACATAAAGTTTTATTATGGTGCTTTGTTTAAAAAAACATTTGTAGAAAAAAATTTATTGTGGTATTAGCTTCTTTCAGCTGTGTTTTAAAGATGCAACATAGTAAAAGCCTCAGTTCCTCAAATATGAAGGCTTCTTGGATAGAACTCTTGGCTTCTTTAGCTTTTTCCTTCGTCTTAAAAGAAAATCTGAAAGGAGATTGTACCTGAACAAATTTAACACCATCTCCATGACAACCAGCTAATTAATCGCTATCGGTCTGGCTTTGGTCCTCTTCAGTGAACTGATACTCCCCAGCTTTATTTCATATATCTTCCGGGTTTTCTATGAAGGTCATTTATTTAGCACCAGTATTTCTTTGGGAAAAGCAGCCTTTTAATACAAGCAACAACTTTCTTTAAAAACAGCTCAATCTTACCTGTGGTTTCCTCTCAGTTTTGCTTCCTGCACAGTAGTAGGGAGCTTTTGAGGTTGATTTTTTTTTTCCTTCTTGCTTTTTCTGATATTTCCATTTTTTTTCTTTTGGCTGTAAGTGTTCATTATGTATATTATGACTGTGACCACACTGCAGTACAGGTATTCCGAAGCTAAATTTGGATCTAAGTAGTGTAGTAAGTAGGAGAAATCAGTCCCCAGCAGCATGATGTTTAGAGTGGGCTAAGAGCTCAGGTAGTTACTTTGCTTCTTGGGACAGATTTTGCAGGTCTGAGCACCTATTGCTGCATTGCTATAAGTATTTGTGCTTGCTAGTGTAAGTCATCTCTACGCTATCCTGCAGTCAAAGTTTCTGCAATATTAGAGGTACTTTGAATCAATCAAGTTACTTGCCACGGTTACTGCATCATTTTTGACATTATAAATATGTTTAGGAGTCCTGGTAATTATAATACTGTTGCAAGTAATCGCAGGCTTTCCCCTATGATACAGTCTCCAGCCTGTGAACTGTAAGAACATAACATCTGTAGACGGTGAGACCAAATGCCCATATAGCTCAATATCCTGTCTTTCCTACCATAGCAGATACCTGTGATAGACTGTAGGGACAGGGAAAGGATGAGATGGTGCGGGATATTTTTCCCCTAAACGTTTTCCCAATCTTCAACTGTCTGTGGCTAAAGGAGTTCAAGGCTTGCAAGCAGTAAAAAGGAGAATGAAAGCTGAGGCTAGGAAAGAACAGCAATTCTCTATCCTGAACATTTCTTCTAGTTTTAAGTTTTCATCTTCTTTCTAGATGACTGTTCATTGCCTCTTACAAATTAAATATGTTTATACATAAATTTATACATGTTATGTGCTTACTATGGGAGGAGAGTGAAAACAACTGAGTATGTCCCTCACTCCTGCAGTCTCCTTTTCTCTGGCACATGTTTAGTTCCAATCTTTGTGTTTTCCTGTCATGTCTCGTGAATGTATTAATTGTTTGAAGATACTCCATATATTTACTCTTTGGGTGCTGTATTTTCTGCAGACAGTTTGTGGGACAGCTCAATTATCTCATGTAATTTAGTAGTACTTATGAGAGGTGGATATTGATGTTCAGGTGTAGTTATGAACTCTATTGAAGATTAAAGTAGTACATTAAAAGGATTGCTGAGAGATTTGTGTAGGAAAGCAATAGAAAAATCTGTATTTTGGCTGAATATATTGTTGAAAGTACAAAAATACATATAACATGCTGTTATGCTGGTTTTAAGGTGTGCATAAAACTATAAAGAAAGCAAAAATGTTGTGGCAACTCCCTTGTTTTTCTTCATAAGTAGCAAGTCAACAAAACAGATTCAGAAGGGCAAGGTGCACTGGGAGAGGCTGGAAATAATTTTAGATAGTTTCCTTCATAAGCTGATTTTTTAATCACTTTGTGGGCCTGCTGGAAGAAGTTATGACTGAAGATAATAGATACAGATATTTTACATAATAAATGCCTAGACAAATGGATCTAAGTGGATATTTAGTACTTGGGATTTGCAGAAGTGAAGTGGCAAAAGGAAACTTGCACCAAAACCAATACTGAATTGGAGACGAGTTAGGCTGCAAAAGTGACCTTGAAAATGGGAAACATGTTCTTTGTGATGTTAGATCATGTCTATTCGGAATCTTTGTCTTTCAGCTCTGTATTTGGCATTGTGATATATCTTGATTTAGAAAAACATATTAATGATTTCTTCTTTTTTCTTTCTTTTTTTTGTTTTTTTGTTTTGTTTTGTTTGTTCATATATGACATGCTACTGAACTGGTACGTATGAAGATTGCTGTGTTCACTGTATCCTGGCTTGCTTGTTCTGTGAATTTCTCACCCTCTGTAACATTGTTCTGGGACAAGCATCCTGTGGCATCTGCACATCGGAGGCCTGCTGCTGTTGCTGTGGGGACGAGATGGGGGATGACTGTAACTGCCCGTGTGATATGGACTGTGGCATAATGGACGCATGTTGTGAATCTTCAGATTGCTTGGAGATCTGCATGGAATGCTGTGGGATCTGCTTCCCATCATGAAATATTTATCCCTTTTTATTTTATTCTCTATAAAACTGGAGAGCTTTTCTTTAAATACATTTGAAGAAAGACAAGGTAAGATTTTCACACAGCCAACTGGTATTGCACTGTTAATTCCCTATATATAAATATTTTTTTTAAAAGCAATCCTCAAATCTGTGTTCTAACACAAATGGTATAGTTTTGTATGTGAAACTCAAGCTACGTTCCAGCTTCCTTTTGGCTTTGCAAATGGAAGACTTTATTGAAACCGAATTATAGGCCTGATACTGCAGGCTGTATGAGGGCAAAATTGCCATTCGAATTGAGTGACAGGTTTTGGTCAGAGAAGAGACTACAGGGCAAAGCCTTAAGTATTTGCCTTTACCTACTTCAATGTTTAAATGCTCAAATGCCTCCATGCATAACATGCCTTTGCAGACATTCTGAAAAGCAAAATGTCTTTATTTCAATCTCTTTGGGTTGAAAGCAACTTTGCTCTTTTATTTTAATCTTAATTCAAAAATTAGCATCAGGAATCTACTGTTGGTTTTGCTACAGTGGTCACATTGGCAATATTTCTTTTGTTTTGAATGTCTCATTGGTTTGTGAGAGATTCCTGGTATTTTCCATTGTCAATATTGATACTACGGGAAGATTTGGCAAGCTACAGTCAATGTAAGTTTTGCCATGGACTAGAGTACCAAGATTTTGTTGTTATCAATCAAGACAGAATAGAGAACTTATATTTTACTTCAATACTAATAGTACTTGAAATGCTTCTTTTTAGGAAGAGACTTTGGAAATCTGTGCAGACGTGAAATACATCCTTAAACTAACAGACTAACTAATAGACTAACAAAACTTCAAAATTTGGCTCTAGAAGGGAAATTATCAGAAGTTAACACAAGAATCTAAACCTGTACATTAGTGGCCTTGCCAGTGTTCGTGGCTTTACAGCCAGTATCACATAACTTACTATTTATTTCTTCACTGTGTGAGAAAGATCCACAGAGGATGGCAGAATTTAAACAGGGTAAAAAGACCAAATTAAAACTGACTTGATCAAGGAGTTCTGTCATTGAATACAAAAAGCAAATGCAAAAATGTTTATTCTCAGATACATTTTAAGTGTTATTTTTAAATAACACTGTAAAAAAAGGACATTTTAAAAATGTGTGATATCCTTTAAAAAGAAAAGGAATATGATTTAAACTGTTCAAAAAATACAGTTAGGATCCTGTGGGCAACTTTCCCTATTACACCATTAAGGTTTTCTGAGAAATATCTGTCTTTGTCATTGTAATTGTGAAATGAATTTGGTCCAACACATAAAGAGGTTTATGGCATTCCCAGATTTAGGGAATAATGGTACCCATTTTCTTTGCCATCTGCTAGTTTCTCCCCTCCATGTCTGTAGCTCATTAACTTTTCTGTGTAAACCACCTACACATCTTGATCTCACATACTTAAACTTTTCTATCTACACTCCAGATTTCCCATTTGTAGATTGTTGGATCTCATAAATTTAGGCCTCGTTACAAGAGTTGTCGATAGCCAATAGCATGTTTCTGTTGAGTGAATTGACCATAATGTCTCTTTCCGCTGTAGTGAATTCAGTTTATGCAAATGTGGCAAGCTAAAGAGTGTGAAGCTAAGTCAACAAATGGTCTGATATTAACCAAAGCTTCTCCCTGTGAACACTGACTAGTAGTGCCTACTACTGCAAGTTATCACTGAAGGTAACATAGCCAAATCCTCAACTATACTAGGGAGCTGGGAGGTGTTATGTTTTGCCTTAACATCTGCAATATTGGGGTGTATTCTGATGCAATGAAGATTTACTCAGAGGGTTTCTTACCTGTTTTTTGATAGTTACTACAAGAACTGATTCTTATCATGGGTGGTTTTTTCCATATATTGGGCCAGATTCAGATCTGTGTTGCATAAACGAAGTGCATTTCCATTAATGTCAGAATATTCCATTGGTTTAGCTCCAGCTAGAGAGCACAAAGATATTATGGTAATAGGCAGGGTAATAAGGAATCATATAGTTAAATTGATAAATTCCCTGAGCTCAGAATCAGGCCCATGGGGCTCAATTATGACTCCTAAAAGTCTGAGCCACATTGGGAAGGGGGAAGAGATGCCTTGGTTGAGTGGCAGTGCCTAGAGGCATTTTGCCTTTGTAAGGCATAATGCCTCTGGGGAAATTGGGGGCATCACAGTGAGCACTGGGACTCGATGCACCTTGGAAAAAGTGTAGACAGTGCTTCGCCCATTGTAGGTCTATGGTTGACACCGTGGTGGTGGGGACATACTCTCTGGGGCTAGGCAGCACCATTAGTTGTCCTTCCTTGTGTCCTTCTGGTCACGGAGAGGTGAATTATGGCCGTTTCTCGTCTGATTGTGCTTTTGGGGATGGGGAAGAGGACTTCCTGTCTGCTGTCCTGCCCCGATGTCCGTGCCCCGCTGGAGCAGTTCCAGTTTTGTGTTTGGAAAACTGCACATTTGCATATCAGGCTTTTAGTGAATACTGGATGTTAGTAAAAATTACTTTTACCAGGATGACATAGTTTAAAAAAAAAAAAAAAATCTAGGGAGTCCTTTTTCTGTGTAGAAGTTTATTTATACAGTTTGCTCTGCACAAACCCTTGTTTCTGCTTACAGGAACTCAGAGGTTTTTTTGGTCAATTGAAATTATGAAAACCTGGGAAGTGTATTTACTATTAAGCATTTACTTCCAGTACTGTTAAAATACAAATACTAAATACAGGAACTCTGTTCATGCATATATGTATATTGTGTACTGACTCTCTCTCACACGTGCACGCACGTATGCAGATATATTATTTCTTTTCCCACTTCATTTGTGAAATACTAGGAAGTGAAAATAGTGTTTATTAACCCTCAATAGTGATTAGAAGTATCAAAGTACTATGGACAATTAAAAAAACCAAAATTGTGTGATTTGTTTGACATTTAAATGTAATCTGCTACTATTTGTCATAGAGATAATAGCACTTTTGTAAAATGTATCTTTGTAGCAGAGAATATTAGTATGTAGTTTAAGGAATTCCTTTCTATATTTATATTCTTAAATTCTGTTTTGTAATTTTCATTCTATAGGCAATCTGTAAGCACCTTGTGTAATTAAAACAAGCAGAATTAGGAGGAGACAAATGTGAAAATATGGTTTAAATAAAATTAAAACATCTGAACTTAACTGTCTGTTTTATAATAGTTCTTGTGAACTTGTACAGTGTTTTAGTATATAGTTCTGCAAACTGGCCCTTTTGAAAAAATGATAACTTGCTGTTTGTATTTTATATCAACTGGATGTGCTATTCTCAAACACTATTTTGAAATAAAGATCTTTATTTTGAAACTTTGGGATATCTTCTTCTTCTAGTCTTGCCCTGTTACTCTTCTGAATGATAATTTCATGTCTTATTTGTGATTTTTCTGTTATAACACTTACTGAAAGCTTTGGCCTTCGAGTGATTTGCACAGAGGGTGAGCCAGTATAGGTGAGTTGTCTTACATATGGAGCTTAATCAACTCAGGCGCTGGAATCTGCACTAGCATGAATCTCCAACAGTAAAAAAAGTTTGTCAATAAGAGGGCAAATTAATGCCTTACTGTAATTGTATTAATGAGGTGGAATTCCAGTAATGATTAAATTTGATCAAAATGAAAATTACTGTAATACATCTGCTGCAAGAGTCTTCACTTTAGTAAGAACAAGATGAACACAGAGTGTAGTCGGTTCATAGTATTACAGTAGACATATTAAGGTCTAATGGCCTTTGTGGCCTACAAAACTGAAGGCCTATATACAGTACCACTATTTTAAAGTAAGGTATATTTTTAAAATCAGCTATTTTAAACACAGAGTAGACTGTTTCATCTGCGATTTAAACAAAGATTTTTTTCATGTTGGCTTAAGCCAAGTGTGAACATGCCTATGCTACTTTAAAACTGCAGAAACTGCATGTCTACAGTCTTTTGCACTAATTTTTCTATGTCTATTTTAAATTTATTGAATGTTCTACCACGTCTGTGTATACGTGGGCCCTTAGAGGGTCTAAAATAATTGTAATATGTCTCCTCTGGGCATTACAGAGGTAATATGTTAAAACTGGCAGAAATTCTGTGCTTGAATGTGTACCATGAAGTCTTGCCGTTGAGACTGTGTGCCAAACTTCTCTTAGGAAATAATTGTTCATGAAAGAGAACTAATAAAGGCATAGACAAATACCATCATTTTACAGGTGTCTTGCTGGTATCTGTAATACATAATATTTCTAGAAAGAAATGGCTTCTATGAAGAGGGATCATCAACATTTGGGAGCTTTTGGATTGAATATTGACTATTTCAACTAAGTACTTGTGTTAAGAACTGTTTGTTGAGTTTGGTGAATCATTGCTTTTATGAAGTAATCTGAATGAAAAGCTTTTCTGAACTGTTCACACATTTAAAAAAAAATTGTCTTAATGATTGCAATATTTGATGTGTGTTCTTGGAGAGCAATGCCAATTGTATCGATGTATTTCCACAGTAAAGCTCCTTCTGTCAGCAGCCTTGTAACTTTCTGAAAGGCAACAGATATATCTGAAATCCTACTCTTTGCCCCAAAATTAAATTAAAGATTAGAGAAATACCTTCCTGGTGTTTTCTTTCTGTCCCGCTCTCTGTCTATATGTGAGTATGCACACCATGTGTTGGAAGACTTCAGGTAGTGTTGATGGTGACAGTAGTAGCTCTAGAATCCTACAGGTATTAATCTTACTTTTTTTCCTACCTTCTAACCCTTCTGCCAGTTCTTTTAACTTCCAAAGAAGGCAGAGGGACCTTAGCTCAATTTTAGCATCAGGATATTGAAAGAAGTTCAACAAAAATAATACCCTGCACCCACTTCCATGATGCACTTGTTCACTGTGCTCAGTGTACTTGAATGTCAAGTTGATTGCTTGTACAAAATTCAACCTCCTCATAAGCACTTGCTTATGTTATTTACCAGTGATTTGGTGGTAGTGATGTCAAAGGATGGCTTTTCTCCTCTTTAGTAGTCTTTGGTACGATGGGCTATTTCTACTACAGTTGGAAAGAGAAATTTCTCTGAATTACCATTCTGCAAAACAGGTGGATGTTGAGTTTGATTAGGTGATCTTAATCTCTATATGTTTTTTACTATATCGGTTCACCTCACTTAAAACTTAATTTAATAAAACACTACATGCAATCCTGTTTGCCTCCTTTATCTATGTATATTATAGCAATTGTTAGTACATTACCATTCAATACTCATAAAAATGGGATGTTAGGTGAAAGATTGTGTAATACCTTTTATACCTTTAATAGTATCTTATTAATTTTTATTCTGATATGCAGATGCTATTTTAACTGACAAAATATTCCACTATAATTGAGGCTCTTTATATCATCTCAGTAGGGTATGTAATTGGTGCCCAAGCACTATAGAATTCCTCTTCAATCAGTGGTGTAGGCTTCTGCAATTTGTCTCCTCTCCAAGTTGCACAAAGTGACCACACCGTGAATATGCTGTACTCCAACTTGTATGTGTTTCACATTACAATCTTTTTCCACAGTGCCTACCTTTGTTTCTTTAGCTTTATCACAAGATGGTTTGTTTGATTTTGGTTTTTTGTAATCTTTGTTGTTCAAAGAGAACAGAAAGGGCTTTTATTATGGAGGTCTAGGACAATACCAAGATGTATGTTATGTTGTAAATTATTTCTTCATCTTTTCTATGTTCACTGCTATATGCAACTCCTAATCAAATAGACTTGTGAAAGTGATATCTTTGGAACTTTGGAATATATCTAAGTAGCTGTAGCTCAACAGTGTTTATATTTGAATATATGAAGTTCAAACTATATCGATTGTGTCTTGCTTATTGAAATAAAGAACTGAAAGTTCTGTTGAGATGGACTCTGCAGAGTCTTGCACACTGGCAATCTTCAAAATAGTTCTACTCACAAGAATAAGACCAGTACATTATTTTAAAATTAATACCTTTTACAGTGGCATATATATGGTAGCTTTTAGATTCTGTGCTACTTTCAGTTACTGAAGACTACTAATAACAAGCTTGGAAAAAGAAATGTATTAAACAACACGGGTTTGCTTTCCTCCCTAGGAAATGCAACTCCATTTGTCTGTTTCTTCATGTGAGGAGGAGACACCTTGATTACATATTTAATGTAGACTAACAGCAGTGGTTTAGAATCCACAATAACTTCAAGGTCATTACAAGTAGTGTGTGAAGGATAAAGGGAAACACGGTGCAAGGATTCCACTACTGTTGACAAGTGCTGTCTCTGCATCAGTAACCTGCTTTGCAACTACCAAGCTTTCATGGGGTCAAGTTTAAGAAAATTAAAGTATCCATGACTGAAATTTTATATTCAGTCTTGTTTCTTCAGAAAGAGTAATTAGACTTATTTACACAATTACATTTTAGTAAACTATTATGCCAGCTTAACTGTAACACATATTCTGGTAAAAGTACATTAAACAGGAATCCAAAAGCAATTTAGCTGCTGAAGGCATTATTTTCTATCTAATTATTCACAAATTAATGAATAAAATTAAATTCCAATCACTGAAAAAATGAAGCAATGGTGAGAATCAGAACTACAGATTAGTTAAAGCTATGCAATGCATAACAGAATTAAAGCTTTCTTTTATTCAAATTCAATGCTTAAAAAAGAACAAATCCATCATCTTGAAATTTGACTTGTAGCTTGACATTAAAAATAATATGAGTAGAATTTTCAGTGGGGTAAGCACAAAACTAGTTCAAGTAGTGTCACTCTCAATTAATGTACTCAGGTGGTGTGCCCATTAAAATTCCCACTTGTGGGTTCAGCTCTCTATGCAAATGGGGTCATTACCTGGAGAATTTAATTGGGTATGACACTGGGAGTAGGAATTTTCCTTTCAAAATAAACCTACTTGCACACATTTTCACTAGAAATTTGATTGTTACATACACTTCATGTTGTTTGACTCTATAAATATTTACCAAAACTGAGAATGTCTTCACTTATTTATTTTTTTACAGGTGATTCATAATGCATCAAAATGATTTTTAAATTGTTCCATGTATTGCATGGAACAAGTCTTGTTACAAAAACCTGTGGTGAAAATGTATTTTTTGGCGTTAAAATTATATTTTTCAATGTTTCATATCCTTTTAAAGCTGATACTAATTTTTATAGCATCTGAAAGCAGAACTGTAATATTTTTGTAGTATATGTACATGTAAATGAAAAAAGGCTATATCATACTGAACTTGTATCTCACATTGTTTGGAAAGGACAAAAATATTCTGTTTCTGAGTAATACTAACTTCCAACTTTTGCTGGAAATTACTTTGCAGAATCATTTGTATAAAATAAAGACTAATACTGAAAGATATTAATTCCAAAACGCACACACAAATATTGTGGAAGCACAGAAGTACATGGTTCGAAGGAACTTCTAGTTCAACAGTCGAAGGTGAAACAGTGTCTAAAAACATGTTCTTGAAAACCTCTGATGAAGGGAATTTTGGACACTCTAGAGGTAGTCTGCACTAGTGCTACAGTAGTCTTACAGTCTGCACTAGTGCTACAGTAGTCTTACAGATAGAAAGCTTTTTTCTAACATCCCATTTAATCTTATTTTCATTTCTGCAAGTAAGACTGATGTATCCATGTTCTATTCCCAGTGGATGTGTAGAACAATCACCATTCTCTTGTCGTAACCTCTCATGTATTAACCTTTCATATAGTTTGTGTACTCCTGCCTAGTTTTCTCTTACCTAGTCCAAAGAAATCCAGTCCAGTTTCTTCAACCTGTCTTCTTCAGTACGACATTCAGTTCAGGCATTCTGTACTGTATGAGCTATGCTTCTCATTTCAAAGTATCACAAGACTGAGGGAACAACTTGTGAAGGGACTTTCTCTGCTAATGAGAAACATAGGTGTTGGGTGGTGTATTGAGTTAAGAAATATATTCCTGTCTATAACATGCATGGATTTCCTTGGCAAGAAAGTTGACAGTATTTCAGTTGCATCTTTACTTCTGTAAAGGAAACAGTCCAAAGAATCAACATTATGATCTTCTACGTACAACACTTGAAAGTTTTTCATGGGATTTGTAGAACACTTTTTAAAATTTCCAGGGTGGAGACCTGCAAGTGTTGTCTTAGCAAACAAACAGAGAAAATGAATCTACCATGTCATTAAAGCTTATCTCCATTTGTTACTTCTGTATTTTTGCTCCATCTCAGCTTTCAGCCTCTTGCCATTTCTGTTCAGCACTCTGTTTACTAATCCAGCATCCTCCGTGTTTTCACTAAAACTTCCTCTCCAGTTCTATTGGTTCTCATTGCTTCTTTGATGCCTAATACATATTTATCTATGCAAAAAAACCCCTGCTACTGAAGAGTGGTGATTTGCTTATTAAACTTACTTGCAACTTTGTGGTAGCCTTACAATATGGTTTTTAAGACCTTAGCCAAGAGTGGATTTTAACATAAACTGCATTTCAAAAGGTTGATGCTACCTTACTACTCTTTGTGTACAAAAATCATAATTAGAAGAATTTGGGGAATGCTCATTTTATTCTCAGGGAAACCTATTGGAAGCTTGATCTGGAAATAATGACAAATTAAATTATGGAAAAAGTACTAATGCATGTCAGTGTATTTTGATGGGAAATACCTCTCAATTATTATTCACTAATGAGAATAAAAGTTTGGCTGATAAAAATGTGTAGCCATAATACACTTGAGTTCTTAACACATTTGACTTAGGACTTATATGACATCCTGATTTGCAAGATTATACTTTAGTATGTGCAGATGATGTAGACAAATTGAGTAACTGATAGGTCTCAAACAGGAGTTGTCAAATGAAATAATTGCTAAAAGGGTGATTTTAGAGAGGTTCTGCAGAAATTGGTACTGTGCCTGTGTGCTGGTTTTGGCTGGGATAGAGTTAATCTTCATAGTAGCTAGTGTGGGGCTACGTTTTGGATTTGTGCTGGAAACAGTGTTGATAACACAGGGATGTTTTAGTTACTGCTGAGCAGTGCTTACACAGAGTCAAGGCCTTTTCTGCTTCTCACACCACCCCACCAGCGAGTAGGCTGGGGGTGCACAAGAAG
>NW_008824806.1:1522294-1588318 GCF_000699105.1 Pygoscelis adeliae | reverse complement strand
GAATGAATTCCTTGTTCTGCTTTGCTTGCGTGCGCGGCTTTTGCTTTACCTATTAAACTGTCTTTATCTCAACCCACGAGTTTTCTCACTTCTACCGTTCTGATTCTCTCCCCCATCCCACTGCGGGGGGAGTGAGTGAGCGGCTGGGTGGTGCTTAGTTGCCGGCTGGGGTTAAACCACAACAGCCTGCCACTATTCAACATTTTCATCGATGATCTGGAAGCATTTCCAGCAAAATTTGTAGATGAATCAATAGTTGATGAAACAGTAAATTAAATACGTACCTTTTTACAAGGTGTTTATTTAGAGCAATCTGGACCTCGTAGGATGGATCTGTTCTGAGAAAATGTTTTACCATGCTATGAAAGGGAAAGGAAATATTTAGAATTTACTTTGTGGAAAAAGGATTCATTTTAAACACTTTGAAAAGACTTGGGGATCATGATGAAGAACATGCTGAAAAATGGTTTTCAGTTGAAATGCTGTGGCCTTTCACGGTGACCTTTCGATTTTTAAATGGGTAATGCAGTGAGTGGAAGCAGGGAAGAGTGTGTACTTAGGAAACCAGTTTCAGAACACTGCTTTCTGACCTTCATGTTTTGAAAAACAGAAATAGTCCAAAACAGAGCCACAGAAATAACTTAGAGACATAAAATTGCTTTAAAAGGAGAGAATTGCAGAGCTTATTCTACTCAGTTCATCCAGCAGAAGACTGAGATGCGACTTCAGCACACTTCACTGACACGAATTGTGGTGTTCTGAAGCTTTTCTTATTGTGCCAGAGAGATGCAGAAAGAGCTAAAATCTAAAGCCAAACAAAAATTGGTGTCCAATTTCTTACCGGAATGTAACTGTGAAGATAGTAATGAGTAGAACAAAATACCAAGCGCAGCATTTGATTACACATCTCCTGATAGTTTTAGCTCACAACTGAATGCTTTTCTGAAAGATATGCTTACCTTTAAAAGGTTGTGTGTGTATATGCATATGCACATACATATATAGAGCATATATAGAGAAAAAATATATATAAAAAATCAATAAAAGTTGAACTGGATGGAATTTTATTTCCTTTCATATTGGAGAGGTTAGATGAGGTGGTGCAGTAATACCTCATGAATTTGTTGCCTAGTGGCACTAATAGATTATTTTAATCATTTGAATGGGGCTCATAGAATTCTTACTTTTGTCAAACATTAAAAAGAATAGATGGAAATGTTTTTCCATAAAACTTGCATTGGCATAATATCTCTATGTATTCTAGGTGTATAATAAAAGTAGCAGTATTCTGGGCTGTTTATCACCTGTATTCAGGGAGATTATCTAATGAGGAAGTGACGTTTTCTGACCCGTGCTCTGCGAGTGAGATACATGCATCAGATAAAGCAAGGACAGGTCTCCTGGGTCTACAGGGTGGATCGCTCCTTGACTGTTTTCCCGTAACAGGTTCTACCCAAGTCTGTGGGTTGGGGTTTTATTTGGTGGGGATTTTTTTGATTTCTTTCCTTACCCTTACTGGCGGGAGCATGAGAAGTACCAGTATACGTGTCTAATCTATTGAAGTGGACTTGAAGTGATGCTTTTTTTCGCCAGTGCAGGTTCTCCACAACACAAAGGTGTATGTCCTCTCTTACGGTAGCTGTCTGGGATAACGTGGTGGTCACAGATGTTTCCCGTACCATCATTAAAATATGGTGAATGTAGGTTATAGTTCTGGACTAATAATTCAAATAAAGATTAATTTCTATTGCAAAAATGTAAAACACATTAAATGTTAATTTCAAGGGCAAAGCTAAATTGAAGTCCCTAAGAAAATACTTTAAATTAGATGAATTACCTGTAAAACAAACATCATAGATAAAAAGTGAATTTACTTAATATAAAATAGTTAATAAAATGGGCTGTGAAAGGAAGTGAGCAGCAGTGTTAAGATAAATAGTCCACTCACACTGAAATAAAGCATGAAAGTTCATCTATGATATAGAAGTTTATGGGAAATTTACAAGACAAAATGCATTCTGGTGTATTAAACAAAGGACCTCTGGAATTTGTGTGTTGTGAGCTGTCAGTAGGCTCATCATAGCCATTAAAAATCTACTCTGAAATAGTAAAAGAGGAAAAATACAGACCTAGAAGGTCCAGTTCCTCTGGGAAGTGGGTACTGACTTTTTTTTTGTACACTAGCCTTCCACATGTTGCAATGCAGGAAATTATAGAGCAGCTGGAAAGTCAGGCATGTGTAGAGACTTTACTGTGTATTTCACTTCCCTGCTCCTTAGTCAGAGGTTAATACAATGCTGTGTTACATTGATTCAGCAATAGTTTTGCATTCCCCTACTCCAGGAGAAATTTAACTCACAAACTATACCATTAGGTATATTTATTTATTTATTTCCCTCAGCCTACTTCCTCGGTTCTGTGGTGTTCTTGAGGGAGTCAAACGATAAAATAAAAATTGACCCCTATGGAAATCATAAGTAGTTTGTTAGACTGTATTTTGAGACATATGGGGATTCCTCCAATGACAGAAATGAATTTTCCCCTTTTCTTAGCCTGGTTTCCAGAGAGAAAAGGGCTTAATAATCCACTGTGATATATATGCTTGCATGTGTGTTTGTCCATTTTCTTATTCCCTACTAATAACTTTTAAGCCTGTTGGTCCCATTTAAACCAAGTGAAAAATGAGAACAATTAAAAAAAAAAACCTGACAAAGGAGAATGGGCCTATTCTTACCCCACTGAGGGGGCACTTGCAGAATTTGCTCAGCTCTTATAAGCTGTCAGAGAATCCACAGAAGGGAGACTTACTAAAAATGTTTAACCGTTTGAAAACCTACAGCTGAAGTTCACGTTTTATTAAATGTAAGGGAATCAAGCTGAGAGACTAAAATCATATGAATGAAAATTAATTCCACTACTCATGGAACAAGTTGTTTTGCGTGATTTAAGCTTGACTTCCGTAAATATGAATAGTTTAAATTGCTTTCAAAATAAATCCTACTTCTTCGTCTCCTGTTTTGTAATGTTTGCTTTTGGAAAAGTTAAGGTGTTCCCCTTTAATGATTCAGGTTTTTTTCCCACCAAATAGCTTTCTAAATATGTTGTTCCAGAGTAGCCTTCGGGAATAAAACTAGGAATGACTGAAAAAATAATTTGATAGTGACTAAGAAAAAGTCTGAAGGGTTGAAAGAGAAACTCTTTTTTTATTAGCACGTACGCTTGTTTATTTTCTTTTTAGCAATAACAACTTTTGACTCGACTAAATTCTTTAAATTTTAATTCCATATAACATACTGAAGCAAATTTTTGCAATAAAAAATTTCTAATGAAAAAATAAATAATATACTGCATAATTGTGCTTCCAGTTAGCATTAATAAAGTATTATATGTGTAATTTTTACAACTAGCAGTAGCACTGTGGTTGTCACATTTTACTGTACACATAGCTTGATTGTTGCAGAGTAGACATCTGCCAGAAACATTTCAGTTTAGCATGATGAATTTACTGTAACCCTGTCAAAAATCACATAACAATGCCAAAGTATCGCTTTGAATATAGGTTGAAAAACAGAAATAAGTGTGTTGAGGAAGGTTTTCAAATTCTCTCAGAATCCAGTCATTACTGGTGTTATGGCTGGGCATGTAGGAATGCTGCTGCTCCGTGGGGGATTCCCGGGAAGTGAACATTACTTACTTAATCAGGGTAGTGAAAAGCAAGATCCTGTTGACCGTAGGTGCCCTGAGTAGGCTATCAGCACCCCAGCGAGGATGCTGCCGCACAAAGGGCAGGCAATTTGCACAAAAGTGTAAAGACTTTTTGAAGCCTTTTGTTAAAATTAAAATGGGAAGGGTGCAATTTGTTTGTGATGTCTCTTCTGCTGACTGTATTGCAGATGCTTGATTTTTTACTAATTATGTATGAAATGCTGTCTGCAGCGCTGCTTGGGTTAATATGCTTGTTGAAGCCTTATGTCTGAATTATTTGGGCCCAATTCTGAGCTCACAAAAACAATAAAGAGACAATCAGGGAAAGCACATGCTGTCTGGAGGCTTAATGGTAATTCTCTAGGATCCTGATATTTCAAGAAATAGCGTATCGGGAAAGGTAAGTACTCCTGCATCTTTGATAAAAGATTTTTCAGTGTAGTATGTGGTTTAAAGAAATGTAGGATATGTCACTTTTTTGTCAGGTTAGATCTTCTTGTATTTTCAGTGGAGGCCAAAGGTGTTCTAGCATGTTTCAAACAGAAGGTAAGATACGATCCTGGGATGTAACTCAAACACGACATTTGTATATTTTATAAAACTATTATTTATGAAAGGGAATTACTAATGTGCCTCTGCATTCGCATAGGCCCACTGTCTGCCCACCTGTATAAATATTACCATAGCCTTCAGGTAAATCCTGGAATTAAGGGTATTGTATCAATACATAGTCTTCTTTAAAGAACTTTAAACCATAAACAATGGAACTGATTGCTCACATGTAGATACAATTAGTGTAAATGATTATTTCCTGACATTAATATATTAAATAACAGACATGCATTGTTTGTTCTATTATAATTTTCTGTTGTTAAGCTGATTTCAAACACTGTGTATAAAGGTCTGACGGCAGAGTAGCAGTCTGCTATTGACATGGGAACTTCTGCCTCTGCTGATTTGTACGAAAAACTTCACCGTTGAAACCAATATTAAATGGAGGAACCTGCATCTCCCTCTTCCTTTCCCTTCTCAGAAATGTACCTCAGAGTGCTGGGACAGATGGTGTCAGGCAGTTTGAGAGCAAAAAACCCCCAAAACAAAACCAAAGCCAAAACAAACCCAAAACCAAAACAAAACCCACAAAACCTCCTGAGAGGTGATAGCCGGGAAAACTGGAAACCATGTTAAAAAACAGAGAGCTTTGATGAGGTATGTGGGAAAGCGCCTGTCCTGTGAACTTTCCTTTCAATATCTGCAATCACTGAATTTACCTGTATAAAATGTATTGCTATGTGACTGTTAATATTTGTCCATACACGAGTTCCTCTCTAACTAAATATTCTTGCTTGGAGTGCTTATGGCTCACATCCTACTCTGCCCTGCTCCTGTGAATAACCCAATGTGCTGACAGACTGACAAGACATCCTATGATTCTGCTACAGCTACACATGTTACACACAGTGCTGCCTGACAAATTGAATCAGCTACTCTAAGTGATTTTGCCTGTTTCAGAGTACTGGGAAACTCAAAGGGCATCAAGTCAAATTACACATTGATCGCAGTTTGCCCTGTAGCTTTTGCACACAGAAGGAATCACATACAACACTTAGAAGATTAATGGAAGAGACTGCATCAGGGGAATATCACATGTAAGCATGCAGAAGTTGGACTTCTCTGGATGGTAGTAACGTCGCAAGTCTAGCCATCCAGGAAAGAGCAAAATTTATGCTGATGTGCGCTTCCCAAATGACACAGACATAGACTTCATCATACCTTCTGTAGACCTTGTAATTCCCAACTCAGCCATACGATAATTCATGTTTCATTTTGGGTTATTTTTCCTTCTTCAAATAAACAAAATGTCAGAATATCACAAATTAGAGTGATGTCTAGATTTGTTTTATATAGAAATACAAATCCATATGTACTAATGTTTATGAACAGCTATATATTAGAATATCTTTAACCACGGAGATCACTGATCTACTACTGTATGATCTACAACTATCTAGAGTTTGGATGACAGACCAGTAGTCGGATGCCTGAAACACAATTTTTATTTTCAAGCTTTTATTTAGAACCACAGAGACTAAATGCTTCCTTAAAAAGCAGTAGCAAAAATAACTTAAAAGAAAAAAGCAAGAAACCAAAGATTCTCATATGAACTGTTAATTCCAATAGCTGACATCTAAAAGACAATACAACATACTATACAACTTACAACGATATGCCAGGCATCCGCATGAAGGCTTATCTTTATTTCAATTGCAATGCTTGCGCTAGCTGAGGCCTCCTCCTTCTCCTTGGTATGCTGATGAGCAAATTTTGCACCAACTTACAGCATGCTTCTCAGAGGAGTGTCATAGGTATTACTAAAACAATTTAAATAAGCTTCCGTGTACTGGATCACAGTTTATTGATCAGTAATTTATGTACAGTAGGATCAGGTTCGGCACGGGTGTCTGTGTTTCAGCTTTTCTAAATGGTCTTCCAAGTCATTTAGTCCACTAAATGATCCTGAAGATTTCTATTTTCTCTCTGTTGCTAAGTAGATTTCTTATTTGTTCCATGTTTTCTTCCAGTTAGTTCTTAAGAACACTAACACAATTTTTCTCAATTTTGTTTCTATTTCTAAGAAACCAGTCACTTGGTTTCTGTTCGTGGTATTCTCTCTTACACTCACAGACCTGGTAGAAATACCAAGAAAAGATGTTCTATCACTTCTATTAACCGAGGTTGCCAGTCAACAAGAGGTGACAGGAAATGAAACGGAGGGATTCGTATTGTGTATGTACAAACTTAAGGGTTGTTTCCTGTCACATTCTGTGTTTTGGACACATCCTGTACTTCTCTCACCTAATCCTTACTACTGAGTCACGGTAAATATTTTGGGAAGAATATGCTGCTCCAAACTCTTCCTAACACAATTTCTGTTTGTTTGCTTAGGCTGAAAGATTTGTTGTTTGGTTGGTTGTTTCAGTGAATTCCTTCCATTGAAGGACATGAAATATGCATTTTTAGTAGCTTTCTTCACCAGATATGGAGGTGGTTTGGATTCAAGGACTGATAGTCTTTTGACTGGACTTAAAAATCTACTGTATCTGTTGTTTAAGGTCATATGTCTCAATAAAATCTTTCTGTAGAAGTGACTCATTAGCTTGTATTTTTATCGGGTCCCTTCTGCAATTTTTTTCCTCAGCTTTCTTGATTTAAAAAACGACAATGATGGTATCTGAATTTTCTGGGAATTTCTGCACTGTGATGCATGTTGTGAACAGAATTTTTTTCTAGTTCTGCTTCTGGGCTCCCTCTGATCTTTGTAATGTACAGTGCAGTGCTGTCTTCCCTAGCCACTTCTCTTATCATTTTCTTAGCTTGTTCTTCTGTTCCTTGTATGGGGGTAGCTTGTGGAGCTATGCAAGGGAATCATTCACAATACCAGCTAAACTGCAGAAAAACATTTATAAGGATTCCACAGAAATGAAGAATTATGAACATTGGCCTTTTTTTAAGCTCAAAATGAGGAAAAATGAAGACCCCACAACTATCAAAAAGCCTTTCCTCTTGACCTGCAAAACCCAACACATACATACAAAAGTCTTACCTGTTATAGATGCAACATTATTCTGTAGGAACTGCTTTGCTTAGGACTGTATTACGATCATAAAGAGTAAACAAAAAGACTATTGGACGAAAGCCAAGCATTTGTCCATATATGTGTATTTTGAAACCTTGAACACCTTTTCTTTCCTCCCCTCCCTGTGCACACCAGCAAATCACCACCCTTCATACAGAGGAAATACACAGCAGAAGTAAACTGCTGTTCTCAGTGGAACAAAAGATATTTCATTTTTTAATAAACATCCAATTGTTTTTGGTTTTCTCCATTTTTCAGTTATTGGTAGTATATGAACTGCTGAAATTGATCCTCTTGTTTAAAGTTGTGTGGAGTTTTGTTCCCTGCCACAAATCACTGTTGTGAATGCTGGAGCTCCTGTGGGCCAGGCGACCTGCCTCCTCATGTGGCTTACAGCATGCGTCCTACCAGCTGGCACCGGGAGAAAACCTACTGCTTCTTATCTTCTTCTCCCACTTTGGCTTCCTTGGTACATGTGTTTGTAAATATTTACTTTTTATGTTGCTTTGATTTCTTGTTGTAGCTACTTTGGGCTTGAGCCAGTGTTCACTAGCATGGCAAAAAAGAGATATTCAAAGAGATTATCAAAGAGATAATATTTCATCTTGAAAAGTAACCAGTGCTCATCCTGAAGTATTTGAATCACGTGCTTGCGGACACAAAAGACTGTGTGCAGAAGCAGCTTATACTCCTACATCTGTCTACAGGTCTGTCTCCATAAGCTTGATCATAAGTGATTATTCATTTTGTTTTCTGCTTAATACAGCGTTTGTTACTTACCATGAAATTAGTAGTTAAACCACAACAAAGAGGTAGGCAACCTGAGAATCCATCAAAAACTGGGAAATTGCCCCACTTCTCCTTTGATTTTACTGGTGATTTTAACAGGAAGATAGGTGCTATTTTGAAACCAGAGAAATTACAAGACTTGTGGGGCAGCCATCGTATGGCAACTTTCCTCCATCCTGTGAAAAGCATATTTTGCCCACAGATGGTTTAACAGCAATTTTGGTTTTGCTTCTTCCAGTGTGTCTTGGCTATGTCTCTTTATCTTATTTGTCTTTATTTATTTTTCTTTCCCCTTTATCACACTGTGAAGTGTTTTGGCCTTTTTCATGGCTCTTCATGACAGTCTCTTGTCCATTCCTACAGAGCTTCTGCCTTTATTCTTTTGATCACAGCGTGGCCCGTCAGCCAGTCTTGCCAGCAGGAGTTAACTGGAACTTGGGTACTTTTCCAGTTGAAGGACAAAACCGTTCTTCCTGCAACCTGTATTTCAACAATGAGTAAAGAGAAGTTTTGTAGTCAACATTAAATAAAAACACATGGTTTCCTGCAGCTAGGGTCTTAGTCTTGCATTAGGCTTCCCACAGCCAGTGCTGCAAATGGCAGCTTTTGAAAGCTGGCGGTAGTGCAACTCTTGGTTTTGCAATTGCAGAACTCTCCTTTCAGTTAAAATCGAGTTTATGGCTGCTCATCACAAAACTACCAAAAGAGAAAGAGCTTTTGCAGCTTCTTGCTTTTGGAATCACTGCTGGGAAATCAGTGGAGCCCAGTCCTGTTACTTTATAGGAGACTGCAGTTTCTGTACTGAAGGCAGAAAACCTCTCTAGAATTTTATTTAGCAGCATTGATCTCCATTTAATTAGACCTTCCATCCCTCCGTCCTTGGATATCTTCCTTCTGGAATTAGCCGAGTTCTGTAATAGTGGAGTTATATAGCTTGTAAAAATTATGCTAATCTTGTTGTTTTAACAGCTGCATGTTTTGGCGTTCACTTCCTATGTTGTTCTTGTGGAAGGTGCCATAATCTTAAATCCTCATCTGAAAATGTTATGAGCCTGTCACTTTTTTTCTCTTGACTCACATTTCAAAGAGATCTGCTTCTTTTTATCATCCTGTCTGCCTTCCCATTACAATTTTACATTATGATATTGAAGCCGTCTTTGATCGTTTTGTAGTTTGCGTAGGTCCTTGTGTAATATGTTCACTTGCTTGTCTAGTAGCATGTTCACTTGCTTGTCTAGAACGCTGCATGTCAGTGAGACAACCCGCACAAACCTAATCTCATCTGCCTCGGTTTTTTGAATAGCTGGCATATTTTGTCTGATGCGCTATATAAATTGTCTGAGTGTTTGGCTGAGCCCTTTTTGATAATTAATATATTATTCACCAGGGATTTTTATAAATACATTTGCTCCAACTTTCTCTTCTTTCTTTTTCTGAATAATAAGAAGAATTGCATATGCACAGGGCACTGTCACTATGTCTTCCCAGTTTCTCCCCACCCCCTTCACTGACATGATTTTACCACATTGGTAGATAATTTGGCGGGTTTTGTGCTACTGATAGTTAGCATATGATAGTGAAAATTATTTTACTGTTAACAATATTCATTCTCTTTAAGCACTTGTGTTAAGATTTGGCATCCCTGTGCAATGACTGTTATCTTGTAGATCTTTTGAAACAGAAAGTGTGCTTGCTATATTGGCAGTGGTCAGTTACACTTAAGTTATAAGTTTCACTGAAATGAAGAAGGCTAATGAGTGAGGAACAAGTGTGAATGTGAGTGGCAGAATCTATTTCACTGTGTTTATGGGTGACTACCAAGGATTGTCTCCTCCTTGCACTCATTAAACTCACTTTTGGGTGTTGAAGACTGGTAAAGTTTATTTCTGATCACACAGACTGATGATTTTGGGACTTATTTTTTATCAGGAATATGTGTAAAGTGAATTTACATGTATTTACATAGGTATTCAGAAAGAATTTAAGGGTAATATAAATAAGAAACAACATTACAAGCTTCCAGGAAAATGTTTTTATTTTATTTTATTTTATTTTATTTTAATTTATTTTATTTTATTTTATTTTATTTTAATTTATTTTATTTTATTTTATTTTATTTTATTTTAATTTATTTTATTTTATTTTATTTTATTTTATTTTAATTTATTTTATTTTATTTTATTTTATTTTATTTTAATTTATTTTATTTTATTTTATTTTATTTTAATTTATTTTATTTTATTTTATTTTATTTTAATTTATTTTATTTTATTTTATTTTATTTTAATTTATTTTATTTTATTTTATTTTATTTTATTTTATTTTAATTTATTTTATTTTATTTTATTTTATTTTAATTTATTTTATTTTATTTTATTTTATTTTATTTTATTTTATTTTAATTTATTTTATTTTATTTTATTTTATTTTAATTTATTTTATTTTATTTTATTTTATTTTATTTTATTTTATTTTATTTTAATTTATTTTATTTTATTTTATTTTATTTTATTTTAATTTATTTTATTTTATTTTATTTTATTTTATTTTAATTTATTTTATTTTATTTTATTTTATTTTATTTTAATTTATTTTATTTTATTTTATTTTATTTTATTTTAATTTATTTTATTTTATTTTATTTTATTTTATTTTATTTTATTTTATTTTATTTTATTTTAATTTATTTTATTTTATTTTATTTTATTTTATTTTAATTTATTTTATTTTATTTTATTTTATTTTAATTTATTTTATTTTATTTTATTTTATTTTAATTTATTTTATTTTATTTTATTTTATTTTATTTTAATTTATTTTATTTTATTTTATTTTATTTTATTTTATTTTAATTTATTTTATTTTATTTTATTTTATTTTAATTTATTTTATTTTATTTTATTTTATTTTATTTTATTTTATTTTAATTTATTTTATTTTATTTTATTTTATTTTATTTTATTTTAATTTATTTTATTTTATTTTATTTTATTTTATTTTATTTTAATTTATTTTATTTTATTTTATTTTATTTTATTTTAATTTATTTTATTTTATTTTATTTTATTTTATTTTAATTTATTTTATTTTATTTTATTTTATTTTAATTTATTTTATTTTATTTTATTTTATTTTAATTTATTTTATTTTATTTTATTTTATTTTAATTTATTTTATTTTATTTTATTTTATTTTAATTTATTTTATTTTATTTTATTTTATTTTATTTTATTTTAATTTATTTTATTTTATTTTATTTTATTTTATTTTAATTTATTTTATTTTATTTTATTTTATTTTATTTTAATTTATTTTATTTTATTTTATTTTATTTTAATTTATTTTATTTTATTTTATTTTATTTTATTTTATTTTATTTTAATTTATTTTATTTTATTTTATTTTATTTTATTTTATTTTAATTTATTTTATTTTATTTTATTTTATTTTAATTTATTTTATTTTATTTTATTTTATTTTAATTTATTTTATTTTATTTTATTTTATTTTATTTTATTTTAATTTATTTTATTTTATTTTATTTTATTTTAATTTATTTTATTTTATTTTATTTTATTTTATTTTATTTTAATTTATTTTATTTTATTTTATTTTATTTTAATTTATTTTATTTTATTTTATTTTATTTTATTTTAATTTATTTTATTTTATTTTATTTTATTTTAATTTATTTTATTTTATTTTATTTTATTTTATTTTAATTTATTTTATTTTATTTTATTTTATTTTAATTTATTTTATTTTATTTTATTTTATTTTAATTTATTTTATTTTATTTTATTTTATTTTAATTTATTTTATTTTATTTTATTTTATTTTAATTTATTTTATTTTATTTTATTTTATTTTATTTTATTTTATTTTATTTTAATTTATTTTATTTTATTTTATTTTATTTTATTTTAATTTATTTTATTTTATTTTATTTTATTTTAATTTATTTTATTTTATTTTATTTTATTTCATTTTATCTATTCTATTCTACTCTATTCTACTCTATTCTATTCTATTCTATTCTATTTTTATTTTCCTTTTTTTTTTGTTTTATGGTATTGAGTTACAAAAGAAAGGGCAGGATTTCTGGTTGCTATGTAATACTTGGGGCTACTGATGGGAAACAGGGAACAGCCAGCAAAAGTTCCTGCAGGGAGAGGAAGGGGAAGGCAAGGCACCTAAACTTTCATTTTGGCTGCATTCTGCATAGCCTGAAAGCCTCAGGGAAACTTCCAAGTGTTATGGTAGGTAGGCTACAATGTACTGATCCAGTCTGAAGATAACCAAAGCACAGCTGAGGGTGGGGAGTCTTGAAACTGATTAAAAGTAATCACAGCCCTGTGGCCTGAGGCATGCAGAAAACAGAACCATTAATGCTATCCGTGAATCCATATAATGTCCTACATAGCAATTGCCAGTAAAGAGAAGAATATATTTCTCTAGCACTTCTTCTTGAAGCCAGGGAATTTCTTATTTCTGCCAGTGTGGCGAATAAGAGCGTTATCCTGAAGTATCTCGAGTGTCAGCCCTGACGCTGGTGAGGAGGTGAGGTCCCTGCTGCAGAGTGAGCTTTCTATATCCAAGGGGTGCCTTGACTTTTCATGTTTCTTAATTTACAATCCAATTTATATCCATCTTAATTCATAATCCAATAGAAGCTATACTGAGAGATACCAGCATCTTATTTTGTGCTCAATATATTGTAATATATAGAATAACAGTGGGAGGAAATTGCTGAAAAATAATTGCAATGAGATATTTCAATAATGGCTTATAGAGAACCTGCTGGGAATACCTCATATACTGTTGATTTCAATAAGACTATTTACTGTAATAAACACAGTAGAGCTCTATTTTTAGTTTAATATAAAGTTTTGTGTAAAAAAAAAAAGATTAATTACATTACTCAGTTGTATCTTTTGAATTATCTTAACCATATGTGGTTGCTCTTAAAATTAACCAATTTATTATTTTCTAAAGAGCAGCTGGGGAACTGTTTAATATATAAAACTGAAAGCAATGTAATTACAAACAGAGGGGCAGAAGTAATATTATGTAGTCACAGTTTAGAAACCGAGCCTTGAGTATTTTAATATATGCCTACATAAATGATTAGTATTAGTTTGTTTCAGTGCTTATCTCAATGGGATGTTTTTGCCATAACATGTTTATTCCACCTGTTGGTAAACCAGTAAACCACCTCATTCACATTTCTTCTGTGATTTTTTTCCTACTTATTTATACCAGTTTCAGCTTGTTTTAAATAAGATCCTTATTTTCATGCATGCATAAAAATGGACCAAATCACAAAGAAAGCTGAGAGCATTTGGAATAGAATTTAAGAAATGTAATTATCAAAAAAAAAGAAAGATGACATTTCAGGAATTTTAAAAGTACACATGTTTATGTATGCATTTAAAATTATAAAGCTCAGTTAGTCCTTGTGAAAGATGTTTCAGCATTAAAAGATGAACATGTGTACCCTCTGCATAGGTCTATGACTTTTGTGCTTGGTACACAAAGTAATTATGTGTGTGCTGGGAAACGATGCAACCATAGCCGCTGGGTCTAACTGACCTCCATAGATGCTGTATATAGTATCTACCCACATATTTGTAAGGGTTAAAATCATAGAGAATGATATCTTTTTACCCTAGGTGACCACTGCTTTTAAAAATAATGGTCATAGTTTAGAAATCAGGTTTTTTTCACACTTCTCAGCAGACATAATGCTGTACAAGTGTCATAAATTGTTACTCTTTTGCATTATTTAGGGTAGCTCAGGGTGCTTTGAACTAGAGGATTTTTTTCCCACTTTATTAAAAATACTGAATTTTCCTTATTTTTTCAGTGTCGTACATTTTATAGTGCTTCCTTATTAATGCCTTTGTTTTAAAAATGGGGCAGAGAGACTCCTGATCTCAGCAAATATCTTAGTGAGTATACTTTTGCTCTGGGGCAAGCACAACTTAATATTCATAAATCTTGGAATGCAGAGGTGGAACGTGAAGAGAATCAATGTAGATTCTCAAGCATTAGGTATTGGGGCTAAATATCTGATGTGAACAACTTATCAGAGGATTGGCAACATTATTAAAGTATCACGTAAGAGCCAAGCTATTTCTAAGTTTCAAAAAACCATGGAAAGATCCCTAGTACTAGTTGACATTTCAATAAAATATGGCTAAGAAGAAAATACCTCATATAAAGAGATCTCAACAGACTAATATAAAATGAAACAATAAAGTAGAAGCCAGTGCAATAAAATAAAAATAGGTCTTTGTAGTGATGCTTGAAATCTGAAAATCAATTAAAGCTAGTTCTTAAAATCATGAGCAAGTAGTTCATGTTATAAAAGACACAGGAAATCATGTGTTGCATGGAGTGCATGTGTGGTTTAAAAAAAAATTATTTTTGATCGATGAAAAAGTTTCAATAGGTGCCCATTCCATGCACTGCTTGCTCCATAGCCATATTAACATTAATTGTCATTGTCTCAATTTACACCATGGATAAAAATTTGAAGGCAAGTATAATAGAAAATAGTCCATAACAAATATACACTCCTCTAACTGAAGCTCAGAGTTGCACTGAAGATGACCCAAGAAGAAAACAGGTTTTGTTACATATTGAAGACCAGGAATTCAACACTGTGGCAGATCAACAGCAAAAACCAGTTCCTATGTCAACATAGCTTGGAAAAAGCTTTCTGCCAACAGTTCTCTCTTTTCAATACTAAGGGGAGTCTGTGTTCAGCTTTGTGGATGACAGGGACGCAGGATGGTATGGAGATGCTGTGGGGCAGCCTGGACACCAAAGCCTGGTCTAGGAGGCTTGGGTATATGGGGTTGCCTCAGCTGCTTCAGAGCCACCAGGATTCTGGCTGGAAAAGGCCAGTCGCTGATTACACTTAAGTGACTTTGGGAACGTGAGCTGGTTTTCGTGCATGATATGTGTCCCCTTCTACGTTTGATTCAGAGAAGATATGTACTGCTTCCAAGTCATTTATGAGGCACCTGTCCTGCAAGCCTATATGCAGGCACAGAATCCTGCTTCTTTAGCACAGTTCATGCCTGGGAACTTCTGCATTTAATGACCTATGACAACTAGGCATTTTTTTCACTGGCATTTTAAAGAATTCTATTGAAGATGAACAAGAAGGAACAGAATCCATCTTTCTTGGCTGTGCTGGTTTTGCAGGTTTAGCTGCAATAAAAGGCATTAAAATTTTTTTTTCTCCTTACTGAAGTCAGCAGATCCCACTCAGAATGCTCAAAAGGACTGCCTCTGTGGAATAAAACCATGATATTATTACTCAGACGTGGTAACATTTCAGGGTAGCGGAAAAAAAAAAGATTTTTAGGAAGTTCAGGACTACTCTATTTTACCTGTGGCTCATTGATATTAGGTAGGGTACAGTTTGTCAAATTCCTATTCCTTTGGTCATCAGTAGTGATCTTTTTCTATAATATCTGGCTTTAATTTCTTTTCTTTGTGCAGGTATTTCCTTTTTTAATTTATTTGAACTTTATAAAATAATGTTTGAATACATTGATATCAAATAATAGATTTTTTTCATGATACCTGCTTCTCAGATGTTTATACTTTTAAGAAGATAAACTGTAATAACTCCAGTGAAAGCTGGAAATCCCTGAAGATAGATGGGTGAAACATGACACTTAAATGTGTATAGAGAGCCATTTTGCAACTCTGGTAAAGGTCTTTTTGTATTTATCTCAACAGGGAAGGCAAAACCTACAAAGTCTATGTCCTCACAGGACCCAGCTAGTGATACTAGAACTATGACATCATCATGTGTTTGCAGCACTCTAGGAGTAAGACTGTCCCAGACCCTCCTCACAATAGAAGTGTCAATAGTTTATGTATGTATATTTTGGTTTTAAAAATACTGTCTACTGGAGTAATTACTATAAAATTTGTGAAGGAAGCTGCGTATGAGGGGCTGGTTGAAGACTTCCGCTTTAAACAATTTACTGATAACTACGGTGAAATTTTGTGCTGCGTCTTTATTAAAGTGCAACTTTCAACCCAGAGTGCAGGATTGAAAAAATCTTTACACCACCATTGCACTCTACTCATTTTAAGTGTGGACACAGAAACTGAAAGCGTTGGAGTTACTGTAGCATAGCAAGATATTGCCTCTCAGTTAAGCAGTGGTCCTGGCCATACGTACGATCTTCATCCCACCCCAGTTACCACTGAGAACCAGTTAGTATTAATTCTATTGATCATATACCATTTTATAAGTGGTTTTAAGAGCAGGTATGACCTTTAAAGGCTGTTCCCATTCCCTTTGAGCAATAATTATAGCTGAAACCCCTTCCAGATTGTGTTCCTGCCCCTTCATTAGAGGCCGTTCTGCCCCTATCTTTGGGTCCTCCACCAGCATTTGCATACTACAGCAGGAGTTGTCTTGCAGTCTGCATCATAGGCTTTCCCTTGTAGACTGATCTAAGGCTATAGAGCCCTTCCATGCTGTCACAACAGCACAAAAGGTGAGAATAGCCTGTGCATATTGAAGATTCCACAGGTGTATTTTAAAGAGAGAATAAAACGCACTAATTGTGAGTAAAATTGTCCTCAGTCTATAATTTTTAAACATCACTAAAGTGAGTATAACCACGTGAGAGTGCTCTGAAAGAAACAAATTGTTTCTTTGTAAGACAAATTATATGTAATTTCTATAAATCTATTTTGTATGCCCACTGTGCATACCATCTCATAAGAATTAGAATATGAGATTTCACAAATGTTAGAATTATGTGGAGAAGAATTTAGAAAAAGTATACAAGGAACATAGGCTAAAATTCTTGATATATCCACTGCAACCAAATGAATGTACATATGATAGAAGACTAGTAAATTTCAGTTCTCTAGTCAAGATGATGAAGACAGTCTTCCTGCTTTTTTGCAAGTAATTTGAACAGTGCTTGAGCTGTTTGTTGGTGAGTACTTATTAAAATAATAGTTGCTTACTGAATTTAACCTTTGCAAATCTAACAGAATTAATAGTTCAGTAAACATGGTCACACCTCTCCAAACCTGTTAAATTTCCTTGAGAAAAAAACCCACAATTTTTACTAGCCTTACTTTCATGTATACTATCACAGGTTCTAAATTCATATATTTTTATGTTTTTAGCAATATTCAGTAACAAAATTTCCTATTAAAATGCAGCCTTCTCAGCTTCAAAAATACTTTAGGTGTCCTCTGGAGAAGATGCAAGAAATTCCCTTGGTGGTTACATAAAGACGAGGATAGGGAGCACTATGCAGTTCAAATAACAGTTTACCAAAACGGACAACTTAAAAATAAATCAATATTGTAAATTACTTAAATTATTATTATTGGTCCTTTTTAGAAATTTGAGCTGTCTGTACTCATGAGCACAATTTTGCAAGGTGAAGAGTGACTGCTTGGCTTAGCAGAAAAGCTCTAGCGAATAAGAATGACTTGCATGTTTATATGGGTAGGAATTAACAGGCATTTTCAGTGAAACATTTATATTTGTTAATAAAACTTGTTTTTCTGATGTTAGAAAAAAAAAGTTTTATCACTATGTGGGAATTTATAAGATTTTTAGTGTTCCTTCCATTTTTTGTTGTTGTTTATCTCCTTTGTTAATAAAATTTAATCATTAAATGGATCACCAGACTAGTTAAAATGACGCAATGATGAGTTACAAATAAAGTAGGATAGTTTCCATGGATGTTTGAGAAATTCGGTGTACATCGTGGTATAATTTTTTTCTTTTACATATAACAAAATTTATTTTTCTTCTAGAGGTTAGCAAGGAAAGCTGTAAAATCAGTTCAACCTGTCAGATTGTAAGCTGTTCTAAATAGCTTACATAGCCAGAACATGACCTTTTGGACCATCAAATTTCCTAACAGAGATACCGATTTTACACTAGTTCAACCTGTCTTATAAACTTTGTAATGTATGCTTATCTCTTATCCAGTATTTTTTCCAGTGTTAATTTGGAGCTGTGAAGGTTTTCTTTTTTTTTTTTTTCATTTTGAGTAACAGCTTTGAACCGATCTTTGTGTGTGCTGTGCAAAACATTGTGACCTGGTAGATAAAAGACTTATATGCCTCATATTTCCTGTACATGGTTTTGTAGGTTATTTAAACTTTTGGGGTGTGTTAGTGTGGTCTGGCCTACCGGCAAAATTCAGACCTTAATTTGTGAAAATATGCTTTCCGTAAGGGAAATTCCCTGGCATTTCAGTATCAGTAAGGTGGTATGGATGTGTTTATGAAAAACATGAATCTCCGCAAAAAGTATTTTTGCCCTTAAATCCCCAGGGTGAATGAATGTTATTTAGCAGATAGCAAAGTGTAGAAGACTTTCAGAACAGGGGTAGTCAGACAAGTACTGTGACAAGGAAAGCTTTTGGTCTGGGGAGTGCAGGAGAAAATGAAGTCCTGTCAGTCAACGCCGGACTGCCACCTGGTGCTCGCAGGCGTAGGAGCTGCCTGCCTGGGCTCTTCCTATCCCTCACCTTCCAAATTAATTGAAGTCAGCAAGAGAACTTGCCCATTTACTTAATTGTTCATAACTTTAGGACTGTATGATCCGAATTATTACATTTCTTAGCCATGTAATAATGTAAAATGACAAATTTTGTTAAGATTAAATTGTATCTTTAAATTATTTAGAGGTCTTAACTGTTCATTAAAAATCACCTTCATAAAACATGTAATTGTGTTTTTATAGAAGAAAATATGTATGTTCTGACTGTTACAACACTGTAGAAGTTTAGCTAATTAACCGTTTCTGCACAATTCTTTTGAAGAAATATGTGTGGGCATGATTTTGCTTGGTATTAGTAGTCTCAAATTGTTTTCTACAAAAAGGATAACCTAAAACACTAAATCCTGCATATATTCAAGAAGCTTCTTTCAGTCTGTCAGAATCCCATGGGCCGGATGGATACATCAAATCTTCCTCCTTTCACATAAGCTGGGGTTCACGTTGTTTAGCTTCAGCCACTCTGGTGAGGCAACTGGGCTCCTTCTGTGGTCTGCAGAAGCAGCAGAGCACTTCCAGAGGGCAATGCATCCTACCTGAGATTGGTCTCCTAAGACAGAAGAAAGATGAAAGCAACTCTAGAAATGGCCATTTCTCCCCACTGACTATAGCCCTAGAAGTCAGGTTAGACAAGTGAAGTTAATAAGAGGAATTTCACTTACACTTTCTTATTTGGAAAATTCTACTTTCTTGACACAAAAAGCATATCTCAGCTATGAGCCATGATTGGCTGATGCTGCATATTAATTTTCAATAGATTTCCCTCCATGCTGTGAAATAATCATTTAATAAAGCTTTCAGGGGCAGTGTGAACCTTAGTAATATAGCTTTAATAGATCTGTTGCCTGGGAACTCAAATCAAGGCTTAGGCCCACCCAATGCCAGTATTAAGGTAAAGGCCCCCATAGGCGGCCTTGTCCCTTGTGTAGGTCTTAGATGATCCTAACCAGTTTTGGTAGTATTTTTCTTGGTGGGAATGTTGACAGTAGTGCTCAGTGCAGACCTCTGCCGGAGAAAAAAACAACATCCCACTTTGGAAGACATATAAAAATTGCCAAATGATAATATTTTCCACTGCTGAAATCCATCTTGTATGATCTGGTCCCAAACCTTAAAAGAAATTATGGAAACATACTGTATTAATTACTTACAATATTTTTAAAAGAATACATTATTTTTTCAAACACTGTCACCATTTTGTTATGTACCATTTTTTTTTTAAATCTACATATTCACAGTGAAATGTATCCAAAACTAGTTCATAATAGTTCACTCTTAAAAGAGAGGTTTGGTACCCACACCATAGGCAGAGTGAATGATTATTACACTCTCTCCTGACAAAACACGACAGAGGCACAACAGGGTTGTGTCCTTCACCTTTAAGTAATCTTCTAGCTCTGCTCCTCTTGTTGCTTAATAATTTTGAAAACTTTGTACATTTATGTAGTATGTTTTAGCCCAGGAAATATTAAAGTGCTTTTGTAAGTTATGACCTTGGTACAGTTTTTAGCCAGGGAATCAACCCTTGCCTACCAAGAGGGCCTGGAGACAGGTCACTCTGTTGGAGCTTTGGAGAATATAATGTGAAAACAGCTGTAGCACCACATTCGGAGTTGATACAGTGGTTTTTTCTACTCTGTGCCTACCTAGTGCTAAGACCTATGTTGGAGAGAACCTTTACTTCACTTCTTCTCCATTTAGAGACAAGGAAAATAGTTGAATCTTTGGGCTCCGTGAACACCAGCAGTCTCTCTGTGATGAGATTTTGTGCAGGGGCTGCAAATAGAGTAGAAAGATGCATAGAAGAATTATTATATGCTTTCCAGCATTTCTGCAGTGGAAAGCGGTAGCCAAAAGGTTCATCACAAGTTCTTGATGAAATAGGTTCCCTCATAATAAGGCTTTGAATCAGTGATTGGGCCCACCTCTGCTTAAAACAATATTTTGTATTGCAAGGTGGTAATCATCTTTAAGGTCTTTAGGTAATATATAACTTAGTCATTATGTTCTGTGTAACATAAAATAAATAGTAAAAATCCCATGTACACTTTTAAGTTCATTAAATTCTGATTGGATGAGACGTCATTCTTTGTTATGTATAAGCAACAGACATATGAAAGTACAAAAGCTTAGAAAAAATTTTGTCACTGTTATTTTTAGTAGTATATTTTAAAATATTTGGACAAATAATTTCCTAGTCATATGCATCTATAATAACATTAGATTTGAGCAGCATGTAAACAAATGGAAGTTCAGCACTGTGTCTAGAATGCCCAGCCTGAGACTAATATATAACTAACATAATTAGTCTTTTATTGTTCTTATAGCAAAACAAGTTCAATAGCAGTGGTTGGAAAAGTGTAAAACTTGGAAGCAGTTTCCAACAGGACAAATTTAAGATCTGATTATGACATCTTGGAAGACTACAATTAGAGGATTAGAGGTGTAGGACTGTCCCATAGTTGACAGCCCATCAATTAGCAAATACTTTAATCAATAACAAATACATTTTCAAAATCCCCATGACCTTACTGGTCTTTCAAGTCTTGGGAAAAAAAATGCTAATCTCAATCCTTGATTTCCCTTTTGGCAGCTTCTGCAAGTGAGCTGGAAAGTGTCTGTTAAAAAGGAATAGCTCAACTGAAACAAATTCCTCTTGCTTTTGTCTCCAAGTGAACTGCACTGTGAAAGGACATGAAATGTGAATGCACTGCCTAAGAGGTTTACAGTAAAAGATAAGGTACAGTATGAGGGTAGCTATTAACATTTCCATTGTACAGCAAATACTCAGAACAGTAAAAGGTTGTTGTTCAAGAAACAACAAATAAAACAAAGCTTTAGTGTTTTTTAAAGGTTCTCTGTAGATATCTAAATTTTTCATGTGAGTTGTCCTCCTAGCCTTGTTAAGAGCTGTTATTAGAGCTGCATGAAGAAACTGCTAGTTATTCAGGTGTATGAAGTTATATGCAACAAAAGTATGTGAGAAGAGGGGGGAAATGCCCTTATATTCACTAGTGATGATATTAATTAATATATTCTGATCTTAAGGATGATGCTTCAATTTAGCTGGAGAAATTTTCTTCTAACATTTATGTTGATTTGTGTTCATTTATGGATCAAACTTTCAAATAAATGAGCTTTATGTAGTCAAATTTGTATGAAACATTGTGTGTTTACAGTTGTGCATGTAATTATTCCACATGGGGTGCTGAATAGGGGTTTACTCCAAAGTCCATGAAAGTTAATGGTAAAGTAATCCAAATTGATTTCAGTGGATGTTAGCTCAGGCCTTCTGTGCAGATATAAATTGCCAACTGAAGCTTGAACATACAAACATTTAGGTAACTAGTATTTCATTTGCTTTTATATATCTAGGCTCCTGGACTGGACTCCTGAAAATATTGAAAATGGGACTTTCTGAATACCTTCATGTTGTGGTAGGCAAAAAGAAAGCTATACTGTGTATCCTAGTTAATCTCCTAAGTGCTGACACCTCCTTTGGGGTAAAGGATGAACTGAATGATGTCTCCAGATCTTTGCAGCCGTTTTCTATTATTTTAATTGTATAGATGTAAGAATAGCTGATTAATGGTGTTGAAAGGATTTAAAATATACTTGCTGACTTATGCTTGTGAAGTTTGATTCATTCATCTCTTTTTTACATATTTTGATGGCAAAATATCCCTAAATTCTTTCACTAAGATAACAGTTTAAAGAAAAGAATGCAAAGTTCAAAAGTGAGTTTCTGCAGCAAATTTGTATGCCTACACTGTAATGTGTCATAAAGTACAATTACAGACGGAGTCCTTCTGCTAGGAGAATTTTAGGGTCACAGAGTAGACTTTGTTGTCATTTACACTGGACTGAATCCATTGACTTCAAAGGAGTCAGTGTAAATTTAAAGTGTGGTACTTGAGATGTGAATACAGACCACAGGCTGACATTTCTTGAAACTCACATATGATTTTGGTTAAATTAATTAGAATTGCAGGAATATATCAAAAGGTACATATATAATTTTATTTACTTCACTGAGCTGAACATGGAAATTGAACCAAAAACCCCATTCAGAGTAAGACTGTTGTATTGTTTTCTTTTACAAAACATAAGTGTAGCTTTGATTGCTGAAATTTTGCGGGAGCTACATAGAATCATAGAATCATTAAGGTTGGAAGAGACCTCCAAGATCATCGAGTCCAACCGTCAACCCAACACCACCATGCCCACTAAACCATGTCCCTAAGCGCCTCATCTACCCGTCTTTTAAATACCTCCAGGGATGGTGACTCAACCACTTCCCTGGGCAGCCTGTTCCAATGTTTAACCACTCTTTCAGTAAAGAAATTTTTCCTCACATCCAATCTAAACCTCCCCTGGCGCAACTTGAGGCCATTTCCTCTTGTCCTTTCGCCAGTTACTTGGGAGAAGAGACCAACACCCACCTCGCTACAGCCTCCTTTCAGGTAGTTGTAGAGAGCGATGAGGTCTCCCCTCAGCCTCCTTTTCTCCAGGCTAAACAACCCCAGCTCCCTCAGCCGCTCCTCATAAGACTTGTGCTCCAGACCCTTCACCAGCCTCATTGCCCTTCTCTGGACACGCTCCAACATCTCAACATCCTTCTTGTAGTGAGGGGCCCAAAACTGAACACAGTATTCGAGGTGCGGCCTCACCAGTGCCGAGTACAGGGGCACGATCACTTCCCTACTCCTGCTGGCCACACTATTTCTGATACAGGCCAGGATGCCGTTGGCCTTCTTGGCTGCCTGGGCACACTGCCGGCTCATGTTCAGCCGGCTGTCGACCAACACCCCCAGGTCCTTTTCTGCCATGAAAGTACAGAGGAGAAACAGGACTGAAAATTTCTGTTTCATCACTCTTCAGAAAATGGTGTGAAAGTCTCCTGAAAGAGATCCAACAATCACTCTGTGAAATATCATCAAGGTGTGGACAAAAAGAGCTCAGAAGAGATAGAAAAAGTAACTTCCTAACCCAAGGGAAGGCTTTCTTTCCTTTCTTTACTCTCCTTCCACTAGAACAGCGTGTGACTGAAGACCAGAGTTGGGATTGATGTCACCTAGTATTGGAGATCTATATCTGAATGAGTTACCCCAACATTTTTGGGAGTCCATGGAGAGAAACAGGTGCTTTTGGGTGCAATTTATCTTACCTGTTTTAGAGGAATTGTGGCTCAGAGGTGACTGCTGCTCTCACTAACTATGAAGAGGGTCTTGGGTCAGAGGAGTGTGAGAAGTTATATTTCACTATTTGTTTTTGTTTTCAGTGGCCAGCTGGGTTTGTGACCTAAACCCATTTCTTTATTCATGGAAGAGATCTGTTTTTTGTATTAAAAAACAGTGTAAGAGCCATGTGCCAGAAAGCTGGAATGCTGCCACTCTGGTGCTTTTAGTGTGGAGATTAGAAGAGCAGTAGGTCATCTTCCCTGTCTCTGTAGTAATAAATGGGTAGCTGGATTGCCCAGCTACATTACATCTTCTGGGGATTTTCTTTCGTCAGATTAGCTAAGAAAGGCTACTATTGTATGTATGATATCTTGATCATGCAACCCCCCCCCTGGAGAAGGAGACTTGGAGCACAACTCTTGACAGACAGTATGGCAGGATTTCCAAATAAAAATATTTCCATTTCTTACATTTCACTTCCTATTTGAAATTTTCCATGGGAGAAATTTTCTGACTAATTCTGACCGCAAATATATTTTAATGAATTTGTTACAGTGTTCTACCTTGTATCCCAATCCCAAGGGGAAAAATGGTATGTGTTGTAATCCAGTCCTAAATAACCATGATGAATGAAACTTCAAGCCTAATTCTTACATTAAAAAATGCTAAATTCAGCCAACATAAATGATTTTATTGTAAACATTGTTTGTTTTGTACAAATGTTTTGTTCAAGAAAAGCAACTCATATAAATAAAACTGAATATAGTTACTCAAAACTCTTTTGATGGAAAAAGCAAGGCATTGTTTAAATAACTTTATTTTCTGCTTGCTAGACAAAGTTTTGACTTTTCTTTGGAAAAACAGAATATTTTAATGAAAACTGTTCTCCCCAGGGATGAGAAGCATTTCCCACTTGTATGTAAATTTCTATTTTCTAAATAAAAAGAGCAGCCATTGTACAGCTTATAAAAAGTGTGAAACAGTTTTCTTCTTTTCTAACCCACTGCAGATTTCACCACTGGAAAAGTAAGTAGTTTATTAGATTAAGTTAATTAAGATTAATCAGACTATTTTACAGTTAAAGCGGTAGAACACAGCACAGATCTTAACAACCTCCTGGTTATCACAGAATTGTAACAAGTTTGCAGTTATTATTTCTCTCAGAAAGTCTGGTCTCCCTGTCTTACCACCTCGGAAGAAGAGCAGGATGTGAATGTTACATACACGCTCTTGACTTTAGGTGATGCTTCTGGTTCGTGTTGCCTCCCTGCTACTGACTGCTCTCGTCTACAGTCTTCCTGGCACGTCAGGCCATGTTTTGCCATAAACACGTTGCAGGCCGGAGGTCTTTAGAGGCCCTGTGCTGTTCAAGTCAATGGGTCTCTTTAGCACCAACACTGCACTTTCTGTTCATCAATAAAGTGCCTACCGTACTTTGGCACTGAATAAGTGGGTGATGATAAAACCACAGATTTCGTTGGTCTCAGCGAGGAAGGAAGAAGGCGGATCTATAGTATAAGAATGAAGGACACACTGGAAATATACAAAAGACATGGTCCAAGAAATACGGAGACCAATGAGAAGATAACCATGGGTTTCAATTTCTTTTGGGTATGGCTCAGGCAGGTAACATAAGATAAATGCTATGTAGTGCATGTTTTATTTTGATAAACATGCATTTTAATATAGAGAACATAAAAGTAAAAATGTGTATCATTGCCTGACTTTGCTATCATTTTTTTTGCTTTGGGCTGACTGTACTATTGCCCTCTTCCTTTAAAGCTAAGATGACTTATAATCACTAATGCGTATATATTTTAAACAGAACTGACGTACGTATCAAATCTAGTTACACATGGAATCTAAAAAGCCCATGTAGTACTTTGACCATGAGGGTAGGGTTTGTGGGAACTGTCTATTGTCAAAGAAGTGTGCAAGCAAACACAATTGTTCAAAAAAGCCTTTGAATAAAAATGCCATAGATAATGCTTTAAATTTTTAAATAGTTTGGGTTTTTTTTTCTGTGATAGATCTATTCTTTTTGATGTTAGTGATAACATACATTCCATCGATCTGCCTCCCCAATGACCTGCTGAAGTTTGGTGGTATATCTATTAAAATGTTGCTTAAAGTTCATCCACCTTGTTTTTTCTACATTAAATTATCCCTTCACAAATTATCCCTTGTTGAGAGGCAGGGGAAAAAAAAACCCTCACACTGTGTGTGTGAGGAATATTTTCCACTGGTCTTGAAAAAGCAATTAAGGAATGTTCCATTTATTCTTCCAAAGCCAATGTTTACCTTTTTGAATACTTTTGATTATTTTTCCCTCTCAACTCGTAGTATTTTTCAGATTTTGCTTACTGTTTTTAAAGTAATTCTATGGCTCCTTGTGTTAGATATTTATCACTTGCAGTGAATGCCAGATTACACATGAAATTGAGACAAATCACTGGAAAACAGAGAGGAAAAATCAGAATCTTTACAATATCTTTCACATTTTGACACTATGCCATCTATTTTTTTTAAGGAATACTTATGGGAAAAATACGTCTATGAAACTATGTTATTGTTTTAAAAGTTAAAGTATTATGAACCAGTTTTTACTGAAATCAATTATATAGTCCTGAATAAATTTTTATAATCATCAAAGGAAAACGAGTACAATCTTTGTTGTATTTTTATTGTATATTTAATTGTGCTGTAGTAGGCCATAAACCTCCAAATCTCTTATAGTAAAAATGTTCTAAAATTCAAAATACATACAAATTATTTCATTTTGCATCAGTTACTCTGAATACGCAACCATTTACTCTCACTATGTAATATTCAGACAGATTTTTGCATGCTGTACTCAGATTTATACAAGGTGAGCGTATTTATTGTATTGCAAAAGAAAAATCCCACTGCAGGTTAATCAACACTGGAAATATTATAAAGTTTCATTGCATGAAAAATGAATTTCCACTGTAATTTGGGCAATGAACATTTGCATTTTAAATGATATTTATGTAGGTGTGAATAACTGTTCTATAAAATCTTTTTGTACAGCTGTATTGCAATAGAAAATATTATAAAGCTTTAGTGACAGACTGTGTATAGTAGATATTTCTTAGAAATTATGATTATTAAGAAAAAAACCCCAAACAAAATGCATACATAAGAAACCTTTAGTATTATAAGCATTGTAATAACTAAATTCTGGAAATTCAAAGTCTCAAAGAGTTCTATAACTCATCCTATTCAAACCTAATACAGCACAATGCAATTTTTACAGTGCCCTTTGTGCTAGTATCCTGGAGCACTTTAAAATGAATAAAGTTAAAATTAGCAGTGTAGCACTCAATTTCCTAAAGGAGTTACTTTAGAAAAACTAAGTAAAATCAATGCCTTAAATGTTTGGATTTAAAACCCTGCCAATTGAAGCTCTTTTTATTTCAAGTAGCAAAGTATTCCAAATCTCCTGAACAAAATGTCTGAAGGCTCTATAGGTTTAGGATATCAAAAAAGTGTTTAAGAATTATAAAACCATCATCTATCAATCTCTGAGTGCATACTGATAGGCATGCAAAGTAAATGTAATGGCTAGGTAGAGCTGTACAGCAGCCTCTGCATCAAATAATAGGCTAGTAGTTTATTTGCATTTCTATAATACATTTCACCTGAAGATCTCAAAGCTGTCCCTCTGTTAATTCCAGCAGAACAATATAAAACACACTTACAAAATAGAACAGCGAACTGCAGTAGTATGCTGAAAAAAAGGAGTTTTGTATAAGCAGCAGGAGAGGTGCAACTCTCCAATAGACTACAGGGTCAATTGCACATCAGGTGGCATCACTTGTGTAATGGAGCTATTCGTAAGTGATTTTATTGAACTGTAGTTCTGAAGTTGATTACTGCAGGTCCTGTATTTACATATGCAACTATCATTTGCAAGAAACAGAGTTTTGCAGGAAGTCGGCAACTGCAGGTGTAGCAGCAAGCAGTATAGAAGCAATGGCTGTGTTCTCTCCTCTCTCTTGCAAAAGCACATAAATGTATATCAGAATCCCTAGGTGGAAAAAAAGGAAATCCACATTAGTATGAGATATTTATAAGCAAGCAGAACTCTTGCTATTTCTGCTAACCAGCTTGATAATACCAAAAGAAACAAATAAACTTGTTTTCAAACTCTCGATAAAATTGGAGAGTCACCTTTCGAATTACAGAGAAATAGTTATAATTCATTTTGATAGTGTTTGGGAGACATGAAGCAGTTTTTTTGACAGGAACTTATGAGCAGCTCATGGTGCTCAGGATGAGGAATCTGGTCATGCGTGAGTCCTGGAAGCAGGGCTGTGGGTATTCTTAATCTTGGTCAACCACTGGCAGGCAGGAAAGCGAAGATCGGTGGTGGATGTCCATTAGCACAACTCATTCAGTCACCTACATTGTAAGGCAACATGGGAGCAAGATGTGGGGTGTGTAGTCATCTGCAACTTCTATTTGTAGCCATAGTCTGCCTCATTTTTATAGCGATTTTTGGGTTTCCTTTCCCTTTTCTTCCCTATTGCTACAATTCACTCTACAACAAACTACTAACCTCCTTCCTTGTCTAGCTATCTCTAATTTCCATTGTGCCCCAGTAAGCTAATCATTCACCACTAGGGCAGCCTGATCTAACGGACCTGCTTTGAGCAGAAGGTCAAACTAGATGACTTCTGGAGCTCCCTTCCAACCTGCGTGGTTTTGTCATTCTATAATTAATGCTGAGTTGGGTCACCTTTTTCTTTATATGATTTCTGCTTTAATTTAGTGCTGTAATTGAGGCCAGGGTGCTGCTTAGTTATCATTTAAAAGTCTTGCTATCATTGCCCTCCATTTCTTTAAATAATCTGTTTCTGAACTCCGTGAGTAAATGAATGCTATTTGTATAACCTTGCAGTTTTATGAGTGTATCCACATCTTTCTCGCTCTCTCTAGTGATACCTGCACTGATTTTGTCCATGATAATATGAACTGCCAGAAAGACATTTGTGCTGGCTCTGCATCGAGCTGTGGCTAAGAAGGATGCGGCTATTTTGAACTGCGCTGTTTTCTGAAACCACTGAGACCAGGATTGGTTTGGGAATGTCCATAATCTGTGAAACCTTTCTCTGTTTCCTTTGAGAGAAGAAGCAAGACGTTGCTTCCACTGGGGATCTTCCCCAAAATTAAACCCTGATCCACTGTCACTTTTTTTTTTTTTTTAAATATCTTTTATGGTCTGACAAAGACGGCCTATTGGTATAACAGGATAGATTTTGTATGGCAGGAAACACTGTATAGGCACTGATTACACAAATAATCTGCATTGTGAATGTGATCGTAAATACATAATTTTGCTTTCATAAAAAGCCTTTCTTCATTTGTTGGGTGATGAAAGACCACTAAAACCTCATCAGTCTGAAAAGGGAGATGTGAAACCCTTTGCTGATGGATCTTTGCCAGGGAGGTGGCAGGAGGGCATGGGAGGGGAAAGAAGTGAGACAAAGACATTCCAGGTGTGGAGAAAGGAGTTGTCTTTGTGTTGGAAAGAAATGGTGTGTCAGAACATGTCAGGTGTCAGGAGGAATGACAAAATACATTGGTGCTGGGAAAGTTACAGATCCAGAAATTGTCGTCTACAGGTGTTTAGTGTAGCAAGAGACCGCGGATGAACTCTTGGATTGTTGAAGTTCATAGCAGTCTTGCCACTTGCTGCTGTGACTCAAGATTTCCATACATTTCTGTGGTACAAGAAGGTGTTTGAAACTTGATTTCTTTTGTCATATTCTGAATGACCAGAAGAGAACCCAATGAAATAACTAGCAGAAAAGCTGCTGTCTCCATGGAAAGAAGAGGATTTTAAAGTGAGGCATTTATTAGACGGCACAACCAGAAAGAAGCAGAAGGAAAGTACAGTACCCTTCCTCTCTACCTTCCTTGTGCAGCTGGGCTCTACAGGAGGGTGGCTTGGAGAAGGAAGGAGCAAACATAGTCAAAGCTCTGTTACAAATGAAGTCTCTAATGAATATCTAGTTCCTTATTGCCAGCCTTCCCTCTCCAAGGGTGTTTTGGTATTATGTTTTTTTTAAAGTTTCTATATTAGGTTAAAGTAACACAATAGTTAGCTTATAAGTTTCCGCTACGTCTAGCAGAAGCAAACATATTAGCTTAACAAGAGAGTAAACATGGGCGCTTTAAAACATTCATTCCAACTAGGGATTCCAAATCTTGTTTTAACTTTTTAGGCTTTTTCCTATTCTGTATATCCATAGTGTGATGTCTTTACAATGCAAACCCTCTGTCACCTGTTCCATATGATTACTGTTTTAGATGATTTTCAGTGTCAAGTTGTGCGGGTTTTGGCTCACGAGAAGAGGCTGTTTAAATTTCTCCATATAGGCAATGATGCAGACTACTCATAGGAAAAAAGGATTGAGAGATGGAAAAAGTTATGAATATTTTCAGGCAACTGGGCTTTCAAAACTGATGTATTTGCTGCCAGGAAGAATTTTCTGACATTGTCATAAGGTCTTTTCTTCCTGATTCTTGGGTTTTCTTTGTTGATTGTTACTCTTTTGCATAGTTCACCCCTTTTTCTGAACCATTCATAAAACAGCCATCATGTTTACATGGTACGGTTGGCCACACGTGCTCCCACCCTTGGAAGGTGTGCCCACATTCCATCCCCTTGTCCAGAATGTCCAGGTAATGCAGCCTGAAAATAAAGCTCCTTGTTATGGGGAAAAGTCAGTCATTATCCCTGTTGACTTTGATGGGATTTAAGTCATGCTTAACATCAAGTGTAGGCTTTATATTTTCTGGAGTGGAGAAGTCAAGGAAGAAAATGAAGAAAACAATTTCAAATTCTAAATGCCGTAAACAATTAAAACAACTGTTTTCCAAGAAACAAGGACTGGAAAATTAATTTTTTGTTGAGCTTTTGTGTGCTTGCTAGGAATGCAGAGATTGAAGAACAATGGTAGAAAACTATGAAGTACTTGTCAGATGCTTTTTAAGTGATAATAATAGCTACAGTAAGCGTAAGATACTATATTGCTCAGAGACGTTTACTGAACTACCAGGTATTCATTTGGCTATAGGCAAACACAGATCAATGGCAACTGACTGAAAAGGAGTAGGGGTAATATTTTTTTTCTCACCAGTTCTTCTAAAATAAGTCTCTTTAAATTTGTGACACAGTCGGTCATGTGCATCATATTATGGCAGGTTACATCACATGATTTTATGTAGCCTGCTGGTAACGTCACTTTGCATTATACATTTAAAGAAATATCACTTCTTTTCACGTAGGGTAGAAGACAGTAATCAACTGACAAGTATTCTCCCGCTACCCATGAGAAGAAGCCAAGTATCAGATCTAATACTTTCCACCCCCAACAAATAATTTTCTGTAAACGCTTGTGCATGACAGAATGCTAGCAGATAGTGGGTATTTCACAGCTGGTGACTCTCTTATTGTTTAACTGTGATGTCTGCATCTTATCACCCTGTGCAAATTATTTAGCAACTGCCATATTATTTATAGGTATGAATTGCACAAATTAATCTCATAAATAATTCATTTTTTGCTGTGAATTAACATTCTGCCACAGTTAAAAATCTATTTTTGTGAAAGAGTATCAATTGCTATGGGCATGTTGTGCTTGATTTTTCAAGCCAATGGATTTTGAAAAACATAGGTTTCAGTGAAAAGAATGAGAAGGGTTTTTTTCTTGAACTTTACACACACTCGGCAGAAGCTTTCAAGTTGTGAAAAGTACCACCATGGTCTTTAATAAGAATTATGTCATGTTCAGGCATTTACAGGAAGAGGAAAAACATTGGATCTCATCTTAACAGTATGGCAGTCTGTCATGACGTGACACCAGTTTGTAAACAAAAACTAACTTACATGAATAACGATCCATTTTTGTAACTGAAACCAGAAAATAATAACATTCTTTCTTTCCACAGTAAGACATAAGAATGTCATTGTGGACCTAACAGAAAGACAGTCGCAAGTTTGTTTGCTAGTAGACTCCTAGGGAGCTGAACACAAAAATCCAATAAATAATTAGCTCTCCTGTGACAGGCTTCTGAATTACTGTGATACATTAATTGGACAAAATTAGCATGAATTAAGGCAAATAAGTATAACATGTAATTTATTACTTACTAAGCACGGTGCTGCAGTGGAAGCCTCAGATTTCCCTTAAGATTGCTTTAACAGCTATAATGCATTCCTTAATTTACTCTGTGGAAAATCAATTTTTTCAGAGTTCATTAAGCACCAATATGTTACAATGCAACTCCCTAGAGCATAGAACCACAATACGTTATGCAAATTCATACCAGCGTGTTACCAATATGTAAATAGCAATAATACTATTGTCAGCTTCCTATTGATAGCCATGCTGAAAAGGATAATACTTAAAACTTCTTTAACTCTTTTGACTTGTTTCTGATATTAATCAGTACTCCTTTTAAATGTCATTGCTTAGGAGAGTTGTTATTTTAAAAAATCTTTTTCCTTTATGGTTCATTAATGAGAGTGTTCTGAAGTCCCTGTTTGCAAGGAAGTGACACATAAAACTTTCTTACATGTTCATAAGCACCAGCCTTTTCACAATGAAAACTCAATATGTCCAGTGGATGCATAAATGGGCAATGCTGACTGATAGTTACGGATATACCATACAATAAATGAAAGAGAAGGCATTCCTAAACTGCAAGCCCTATGCATAAATTTATTTAAGCCTTTTTCCTCCCTTTCTTAGCACAAAAAATATTAAAATAAAATGATACATTGCATTAATTCCAGCCAATCAAATGTGAGTCACAGGAACTAGCATTAAGAGAATGAAGTCCCAGACTGTTCGGTATTCACCTAATCATATGACAGACTCCAAAGCTATCACAATAACTGCCTCCGGAGCTCTTTGGGGAGACAGATGTCACCAGTGGAAGGATGATTTCCACATCTTGGCATTCTGCAATTGTCAAACCGAGGGAGGGAGAAGGAGAGGAGGATTCTGCTAGCGAGGAAGCATCCTTTGTGGAAGGAGGAGGAGCCACGTCTCACTCCTGTCATTCTCCCTTTTATCAGATTTGTTTTGAATAAAACCCTTTCTGGCTAAATCGCACTCTGAGAAACAAGGAATGGCATTGCCCTAAACTACAAATACCTGCACTTAAGACCACAATTTGGCCCTGACCTGTAACTATCATTAAAGGCAGCAGGTCAGAAGAGTTGGCTTGGAGGGTTTGGACCTGTGAGGGTAGGGGTTTTTTGAATATATATATAACTGGCTTATTGTTCTGTAACCGGCTTATTGTTCCTTTGCGTTACGTTGAGACTCGCAGAAGAGCAAGGCACTTGGTCATTATCTTTTCAGCCTCAGATGAAACAGCAGTTAATAAACCTATTGGGCCTTTAACTATTGCAGAATTTAGCCAAGAGAAGAACATTTGTTTGAAGATTTGTTGTTGTTGTTGTTGTTGTTTAGGTTTAATGAAGCACAAAAAATGTAATTTGTTAGGGCATCCTTGTATATGCAAACAGCAAAGTCCATGTAAAGTGAGGCTTCTATGTCATTTTGTTTACCACCATGTTTGTAGTGTTTCTTACTATAAATACAGGAAAGACTGTGCTAGAGATAAGCAATATTGTGTAATAAGTGCCCACTAGTGCCCAGTGGCAAAATGTATTCAGGACTTAGTCCAGCATTTCCTAGCCTGAAATTATTGCACTCCACCTCTTGCAACTATAATCAAAATGGTGACTGATGGTCTCCGAGCTCCTGTCTGTTGAAGAGCACTATCAAAGTCTTCGGAAGACAGCTAAAGCAAAACCAATGCATCCTGAATGTTTTCAGTGTATATGTACTCTGGAACCATTTTCACAATAAATATATATTTGAAACTGAGTGTATGTTAGATATTAACTCAGTCTGCATATTCAGATTCACTGCAGACTTAAATCTTACCCCTTGACATCCTTAACCGTTCAACATATTGCAGTGCCTGTACTTGATGTTATAGTTGTGTGTTAGTGGTGACTGAATCCCACTGGAACTGAATCAGGTGCTTGCGGACTCTGACCCTCTAAGAATAAAAGGGATATGGAGTAATTTGAAAATATTTAACTTTTGTTTATATTAATGGCAACTTTAAATAGGAAGCAGGGAGCAATATCTGGCTCCATCTATGCAGGGGTTGTATACAACAGACATTTTGAATTTGTGTTTTCAAATTCCCTGTGATCATTCACAACAGTATCATATATCTTCTGGAAAATAACACTTTTCAAATAACTTTATGTACCAAAGTAAGTGGGCATTTTTTAAATCCAATTAGTGGATTTGTATTTTCTATGGGCCATTAAATAGCATGCTTAAAACCAGTCCCTCAGAGACCCTTAAAGAATCTGGAATGGGTATGAAAGGTGAAAAAGCTGTGGAAATTCTATTATCCTTATTGCTCATGTAAACTGAGTAGCAGAGAACATGTGCAAAGAAATTTTGTGGTCCATATATGCCACATGTCTATATCAATTTCACTTTCTTTTTGACTGAGATGGTGTACAATATTGTAAGACAGTGAAAAAAGAAGCTTGGTGAAGTAAAATCTGTGGTTAAAAAAGAATACAAGAAATGGATATTTTTTTCTAATCTGAAAAGATGTGGTGGTGTTTTCGTGTTGTTGTTTTTTTTCCCTAACAATAACCTGCTAAATGCACAGGGCACATTTGTTTACAGACAGTGTGAGGAAGAGCAGCAGCTGCAGCGTTTGCTGGCTCTGAGTCAGACCAAGTTACAGTGACAGAAGTGGGAGAGTTTAAACCTCTGAGGGCTTCTTTTGCCTTGGTGCTGTACTCCACCACTCATTTAAAGTCTCCCGGAGGCCTGCCCTGACTCACTACCGTGTGTTACGGAGTGGACCAGTAATGTTTGTGACATCTTCTGATTGGGTTCGGAAGGTCGTTGTCTTAACACATTGCGTAGGGGCAGTAGTGGCTCAAAAATAATATGTGTCAAGGATTATTACTGCTGTACTGACTATGAATTTGTGCAAAGTCTTCCACATTTTACTTACAACGCCACTATTCGTGCTGGAAATCTTTCTGCCAAAACCAGCTCTCAGACATTGCAGCGTTTTCCTATTCTGTTCATTCTTCTCGACTACCTCCACGTTCTTGTCTAGAGTTGACAGTGAAGGCATTTTTGTTGCCTTTCCATTGTTTATCAATTGAAAATAATAATAATAACAGAATAATGTACTGATAGCATACTGCAATTGTATGCAATTTCATACAACATAAAAACTTTTAGTTACAGAGTACTATGAATTTATAATGCAATCAAATTAATTTTTCAGAAGAATTTGTCCAAAACTCTGGGCATTAATATGTCTGTTGTTGGTTTCTATCACCACTTATGACTCAAAGTAAAAAAAAAAAGTCAGTTTGGCTAATTTTCTAGTCATATACGTTTCTTCCTGTCATCTTCCATCTTGCAGAATATTGAAAGCTACATGAATGGTCATTAATTGGGTAAAAGGAGACTTCCAAGATGTTTCTATCTTTTTCCACTGTATGTTCCATAAATAAATTTTAAAAAATGCTACAAATGGCTAGGGAGTGGACCCCACCTATCTAGCCACAGGTGGACTCCACCTATCTCCATCTATCCACAGACCTCAAAGTTAGACTCTCAATTCTATATTGTCTTTTCACTTCAAGATTTTTGCCCTTTTGACTGCACAGTGTCCCAGCCTGGAAAGAAAGGTTAGAGCATCTTCTCACTAGCCTCTTTTACTATTGCAGTTAGCTCTACTTTAATGGTAGGGCACTCTTGTTGGGTATGGCATTTTGGGGATCAAATCTCCTTAAGCTGGGGAGAAGCTGGAACACAGGTATCTCTTCTCTGAGTGCTCTGGTCACTAGGATAGTTTGCAAAAAGCCCATGCTTAGTTATGCATCAGGCCTTAGGAGACAGGTCTGGGGCTGGAGCCTGAAGGCAGAGCCACACCTGAGCTTTTGCGAGGGGCCGAAGTTCAGACACAGCCCTGTTCCTGGCCAACTTTAACCAACCTTGGGCTTTTTTGATCTCTCTTCAAAGTAGCTTCGCTCTGTCTGTTGATTGTAGAGCATGTTGGTGCCAGGGTAACACATTCTGGATCTCCTGATTGGGGTCAGGTGTCTGCTTTTTGTAGCACTTAAAGTAAGCAGTGTAGTCTTACCCTTAAGTCATTGCCATCTGGATGAATCCAGCTCTTATTGGTTACATAGCAGGTGTGTCAAGAAACTACCAAAACACCAAAGTACTTGCTTTTCACGTAATACTCATTTGTCACTTCACTTGTCAAACCTAGATATTTAATAACTGGCTACAGTGATAGGAAATTTGACAGAACTGTGCCAGGAATTTATTCAGTGTATGGCTTCATGTGGAAATCAAAAGAGGAGTATGGGGTGAAACACCCCTATTGTCTGTAGAAGGTCTGATTCTTTGCTCCCTGTTGGAATTACAGGTCATTATTTTCCTGCTTTCTTTTAGCATTGAGAGAATAGTGACACATACCTGAATTTATCCTTTAACTTTCAATCACGTTCTCTCCAAATGTAACAATTCCCCTCTGGTCTTTGTTGTTACTAAAATTGCTATAATATGTCTGCCCATATGTGTGCCTTATGGTCCCTCACTTAACCTGCATCTCTAAAAATGGCTTACTAATATATGTTTGTGTTAAGAGATAAATGTTACCTCCATTCTTCTCAACAAAGTCAAAACCAGTGAGAGATAAGGCAAACGATTCAAATGCTACTGAACAGTGGGGGAAGTTGGCTACCCACGGGTCTGGCAGGGTAATTATCTATCTGCCCACAATCTGTCCACAGCTGGAAATTGAGTTAATTTTATTTACTCTTCCAAAGAGAAATTGAAACCCCAAGAACAGAAGAATCTCATAAACCTCTCCAAATAATTAAAGTTAAGACCCTGCTTCAGAGTCCTCTGCCTTTATTACGCAGTATACTGTTTTGCATCTAACTCATTAGGTCATGACCATTTACATCTGAAAGAGAAATAACCCATGTCCAAAGGCATCGGTCCAGTGGCCCTCACTTCACTGTGAAACCTCTTTTTCTTTAAGAACTCCACCTAAAGATATTTTGATAGAGTTAAATAAGTGGGATAAAAAGATTAAAGAAATCTTGTGTTGATGGTTGTGTTTACGGGAGTGTTTACCTGGTACTTTCGGAGAGAAAATATTTTTTTGACTCTGAGAATATTTCAGGTGCCTCACTGTAGGTGTCAAGTGCCATTTGACATGCTCTAAGGTATTCTGCTTGACTTCACAAGGTCGTGAGTCTTCTGTGGGTCCTGTGTCATATCTGTGCCCTATTTGTCTCTATATATGTCCCAGATATTCTAACACATTGTCAGTATTTAGGGTACTGAAGTTGCCTTTAGTGTTTTGTTTCAGTTACTTCTGTTTTCTATGTTTGCACACTGAAAAGATGCATCAGATGAGTTAAGCAAAATGAAAGGATCTTCCTTATATTACTTTGTCATTCTAGTACATGTACTTGCCATTTTGTAATATTCTCTAAGCTCCCTTTGACTCCATCCTCCAATATTTTCACATTTCCCTTAGGCCTATGTAATTCTGCTTCTATTCAGCTACTGTCATTAACATATATTTGGCCGTTTTAGCTGTTCTACTGATGAATTCAGCCTTCATGCCAAGTTTGACCACTGTTACGGAATACTTTTGGCTTGGCAAAGCACTACTGTCTCTGCATTTAGAGTGAGATACCTACCAGAAATCTCTATGTGGAGAGACAGGTGGAAGTTGTTTCTACACAAGCCTAACACTTGAATTTTGTGCATTTACATCTCTGCAAAAATTAGTACTGTTTTGATTTGCAGATGATTTCTAAGTTTAAGGAAGAAAACAAGATGCAAAACATTGCATAATCAGATCCAAACATATTTTAAATCTGTAAAACACACATCTGTGTTTCAATTTTGTTGTTAAACTTTTAATCATTGCAAGGACTCTGTTTGTGAACAAATTTCATTCTGTCACTTGTTCCTGCCTTTGGTCAATCTCATTTTGGCATCCATCCCTGTTTGTAACCAATATTCCCCTTTGCCTGCCTGCCCTGCCCGGAGGCTGATAGGCAGATGGTGGCAAGCTCTAAGGAGCTAGGGAGAATGTTATCTGCTCAACACTATCAATCCATTTACTCTTTTGTCTTTCAGATCTTGTTCCCCTTGTCTCTAATCATCGCCTTTGAGTCTTTCTTTCTGATGACTGCTTGTGCTCATGTTCCTTCTCTCAGATTGTAAACACTTTTGAGCAAGAATTTTGGGGTTTGGTTTCTGTACTCCATCTCCCCCTTTTAGGTACAACTCTAACTTAGAAAACATCTGTAAGGCTGCCAACAAGGTTTGCAAGTTCTGAATCTCAGCTGCTTTCGTTCCTTTTTTTAAAGTGGGGCATTTCTGTTCCAAATAGAGTATCATTACAGAAGTCACTTTAATGCTTCATAAAGCGCAAATCCTCTTCTTTGCCTTCTCTGCGTGGTCTCCAATATCAAACGCTTCCTTTTTTGTATTTTTGTCCCCAAAAGGTCTTTAAGAATGAGACCTGTCTGGATCCCACATGAATTTCCTTTTTCAACACCCAGAGTTGGTTAATAATCTGGTCAAGTCTTTCTTTTGTGGCTACTGTTTATTTGCTCCCACATATTCCATATATTGATGGGAACCTCAATATAATTCAGGCTGTGCAGCATCTGATTGTAACAGATTGGTTTTCACTCCCAGAAAGCAGCACATCAAAGCAGACGCAGATCAATAATACTTTCCCCTTCCTGTCCTGCGTTGCAGGTTTCTGTTCAACAGCCATGAGAAAATGCCTACAAAAATCCAGATAGTGATCACTAAGTAGCAAACATAGAATGAAACAACAGTACCTGGCACCTGAAGTATCACTTGTGCAAGTTGTTGGTTCTTAGTAAAAGAAACTTGAAGTGTGTATCCTTAAAAGCTCCCCCCCCCCTTCTCATTTCTTGCCTTTTACTTGGGTTCCTTCACACGGTGCTATTCTCCCTTTTTATACTGTAGCTCTGATAGCGAATGCTTCCAGTCCCAGCTAGTCATCACAGGATGCAAACATTAAATGAAAACTTTCTCAATTAAATTTTAGGTTCGTTGATCAGCCAGAAGTGGGAAATATTTAGGTGAAAGTGAGTAGTGGGTATCTGGACGGCAATTAGTGTCTACTTCCAATACCCTGAGGCAGGGACTCAGATATTTCACCTGTGGAGGAGGGGGTCAGGGCTTTTTCATCCATTCTTTTCTTTTCCTTTTAATTCCCTAACTCCCATAATCTGGCAATGTATTATGCAGCACAGACCAGGAAGGTGGGCTGCAGTAAATGCTGCTTTATGGATCAAGCAGTAGGAAGTGCTATACTCTTCCCCCCAGAGACTGAAAGCTTTACATCAATCAGCATACTGACAATGACTGCTTTTGAACTTACCTGTAGTATAGCAGTGTGGCAAATCATTATCCAGCATTCAATTTTTTTAAAGAACACACATAATTTGAACACTGAAGCACCATACGGCCATTTTGTCTGACTCCAAGCACCTTTTTGATTGCTCGCCTCTCTCTGTGCCACAGGGAGGAGACAGGATTTATTCTGTGCCTTTTGCGTATGGTGCCCAAATAATCTCACATACTATAATGAAATGTGTGAAATTTTATGCCATCAACATTTGCGTAAGTTTAAATAGAGCGTGAGACGTTCCAGTCCTCCTTAAGCACAAAACAGTGAAGTTGGGTACTCTGTACCAGGCAAACTGAACAGGTGGTAAACACAACATTTAGCGCTGTGGTATGAATTCAGATACTAATCTTGTTTTGCTGTGGATGATGTGATGGGATATGGTCTTGGGAATGATGCAAGGGAACAGATATGTAACCTAGTGCTTATTAATCAGGAGCTTTCATACCAGATAGTTAGTTGGAGATCCAAGAATGTGCTCTGTCTGTGTCTGAACTCATTTCACTGCAGGATCAAGACTGTCATAAATAGGATCAATAGCATAGAGAACTCTGTTTACCTTCAGTTTCTTCATGTGAAATAACTACTGCATGGACTGAAAATAATGGCAAGAATCCAAAGGCAATTACACACTGTTCTGATTAGGGAAAATCCAGTTCCAATCTTCATAACAAGTAGGCAGAGTTTCATCATCTTTGAAAGACAGATTATTTCACATCTACTGTTTAAAGTAGTCTATCTCTTGCAAGTTATCTGCATCTGTATTCTAGGTAATGGGAGTGCTGGTGGTAATCACTCTTGGTCCTCTTCTGGCTCCTAGATGAAAAAAAAAGGCTTTTAATTTCATATCTTCTTTTCAGGGATAGTGATTGCATTTCCTCTTCTATTTTTGTTTTAAAGCATCTGTTAACATAGCTCTATATTGTTGAATTTCTCTCTGTTTCTCTACTTAATTCAGTGCTCAGGTCCTGCTAAATTTGACTCTTCTTCTTAAGCACATAAGTGGACTTAAATGTGAAGAAAGAAGAAACTATTAGATCTGGAAAATAAACAACACCCTGGAAGCACATTTTCTTTATTAATTTAGTTTATTTGTGTGGTTGTAATGGCTTTTTCAAAGTATCTCACTTTGATAGTCCAGGACTATGCCTTCCTCTTAGTATTTTGTGTATCTCTGGTCTAAAGCTGTACTTTAAACAAGCCATTATTTCCAAGACAGATCTTTCAGTGGCAAATCTTCTTGTGACAAATCTTCTAGTGGTCTGCATTGTTCTTTGGACTTCACCTAGGCAACTGTTCAGATCAATCTGCAAAGCCTACCTCATTGCTAACACTTGCCCCACTCATACCGTAATTGTTTCTTGGTTCTGCTACAAATAGGAAGGCTGAGGAGAAAAATTGGAAAGGAATGAAAGAAAGGGTGAAATATTACAGGGTAGTGAGTTGTGAACCATTTGTATCTTAGAAGGTGCTTTCTGTAAGTTTTTGCATCGCACTTCAATACTATAGAAGTAAGTGATAGAAAGAAAGGTTCACAGGCTAAGATTTCCCCAGTTTAGATGAGGCGCCTGGAGGAACCAGTTCCATACAGTCCTGCAAACACCCTTAAACGTCTGCATCTCAGTGACCCTCCTTTTGACTGAGGAGGCCTGAAAATGACTCCTTGTACAGTTGTCTGTCAACATTGTTCCATATTTCAGCCAGAAGAGATCATCTCAGAGTGACAATAGACATTGTCTATTTGAAGTCTTCTTCTGTTCTCTTCTTTGAAGTCAGTGGTAGCATTGCCTGCCTAAGGATTGCAAGATTTTGCATTCCCAAAGTCTGTGAGCATTACTGAGTTTTAACTGTCTTTATCACAATAAATCAAACATCTGATCAAATGTAAAGTGCCAGAAAATATCAGATATGGTTTCTGCATAGGATAAAAGACTGTTGGTTGACACGTAAAAGTTAGGTCTTACCTCTTTCTGTTCTCATGTTAATGCTTTTTATCCCAGAGCTGAGTGTGTACACAGCTGACATTAGTATGTATTCTCCTCTGTCTTTACATAGCAGAATAATGACAACGGTTTTATTTAGTGCTTTTCACTTTGTACCCAGTGATGCTGAGAAAATAAAATAACAGAAATTTGTTAACAAATGCCTTTCTGTAAAATGGCAGACATGACTCTTCCCATCCCATTTTGCCAGATAGAAATAATAGCAAGTTTTTACAAGGCATATGTGTTCTGTGTGTGTTGCTCTGTGGCTTAATATTGTTTGGCTTCATTTGAATGCATGAGCACTGAAGCTACAGGAAACAGAAGAAAGGCTCCTCTGCCCTCAGCCTTCTTTCTTTTTAGCATAGATAGCAGGACATCTAATTGTTTCTTGAATGACCTCCAAGGTCTTTGTGGAATGAGATGTTTGTCTTCTGTGTAGAGAAGAGCATCCACATTCTATTCAGCCATTGTAACTTAATTATAGGATGCATGTAATAATTTGGAGACAGTCAGTGAATTTACCTCTCATGCAAGTCATCATGAGACTCTGGGAAATAGATGCACACGTTCATTTATTGTAAAATACTCAGATTAATTATTTCACCTGATATCTGTACTTGTAAGTTGCCAGCTGCAGCTGAGGATGACAGAGAATGAGCCAGAGATGACATATATTAGGTACATTGTCTAACACCCTACTGAAGGCATTTGGATGCTACGTGAGTGGAAGCTGTGTAGAACAGTTAGAATTAAAGTCCATTTTATGCTTGCCAGTTATTCTGTTCTTCTTTTCCATGATACATCAGATGATAGTTTTTTAAAGATGCTTTTGGTCACAAGTGACAACATACACTATACAGTATTTCTCTGTTGCTCCTCCCTATAATTATAGTTTGGTGAGATACAAGAGACATGTTGGTGTCTTTACAACAGTTGCGTTCCGTTTCGGAAGTATGTACTCTGTCACTTGTTATTTTCTGTAAAGAGCATGATTCTCTCCACATTATTATGAGCTATTAGTAATGTTATCCTGCTCCACTAGAAGCAGTCAGGAATGTGTCACTGCTTTCAACAGGTGTAATTTTGCCTTTGTGTAAAATGACTATGTTAGGGAGTAGTGCCGGGTCTGCTCAAGAGCCTTTTTGCTTCTGAGTACTTGCAGCGCTTGAAACTACTGAAGGCTGGGCTTCCTGTTAGTTTTTAATGATTGTTTTATTTGTGGATTGTGTAAGAGTTGTACATGGTTTATATATTATTTAGTCTGCAAAGATATTAAATTTAAGTATCTCTTTAGTGCCTCTTTAAATGCAATTCGATTACTTTTTCAAACTCAAAGTAATATTTAATAACTGTTAGTTTTCTTTTAGAGAGTTCTTACCAAAGAAACAGGAGTTCTTACAGCTACACGGATAATTAACTTGAAGCTTGTCTGTCTCTTGGGGAACATCAGATATGTAAATGAGGAACTTAAGTCTGAACAAGACATGCCAGGGAATCACTAAAAGTTTTATTACACTAAAGCACTGGTATTAAAATCCTAAATGTTATAATATATTATTATAAACCAGTGCATTTTAAAGAGCAAATATGTGGGGGTTTTTAAAATTTGCTCTATAAAATCACAAAAATATGTAGCTTTCAGTTTTTGAGGAGACACGGTGAAACTTTGAAACCTTCAGTAGAAAGCATGAAATGTTATGGGAAAAATTATAGATTGTAATAATGCTCTACTTTCTTTCAGTATCAAAATTTTAAAGAAATAAATGTATACAACAAGCAATGCTCCCCCTCCCCAGTTCCAGAACTGAAGATGACTGTACCTCAAGCTATCACATAATGAGTAATGCCATACTGAGAGCTATCCCTGGTAAGAAACTTTCCACACTATTGCACTGCTCAGAACAAAATTAAGGCTAATGTTCATTAAAAAAGGTGTTTGATGCCCTTTCAAAAATTGGTTATTTATTACCAAACCAATTCAACAGCCATCCAACACAATCATAAGAAACTTCACAGGTTAAACTTCTGCAAAAAACGCATTTCCATAGGTCCTGTTAGTGTTCCTCTTAACAATGTCAGCAGAGTTAGTGCCAGAGGCTAAGCAATAAGTGGATATAAAGACGACCCAGCTTTCCACTTCTTGAGAGGTAGGCTCCTTTTTGGACTAAAGGCACAGGAAGGCACGGAGAACTTCTATGACTGTTATCACTACAGTATCCTTTCTAGAAATAAGGAGCTTTGAATATACTTTGAATGACCTGAGTGTAATGACTCTTGTATATGCAATTCATATAAAACACATATTCTAGATCTTAGGTAGATTCTTGCATACTAATACATAATTTTCCTTTTGGTCACCTGGTTGACCTATGTGCTTACAAGTGTGTAATTCAAGCATACAAACAGTATTATTTCTTTAGCAGGGCTATTCATGTGTTTAAAATGATGTGCTGCAATTCTTCATTGAACAAAGCCCAGTGCAGGAAGAAAGCAAATGGTCTAGTAGCTAGGTCACCACTCCCATCTACTGATCCACTACCACTGTTTAAATCGGCAGTGGATGTAAGATTCAACAACAAATGAAATTAAAAAATGCTTCCCATTTTTCTTGTATTTGGTTTTATCGCATACTATTTTCATATCAGGTTCGATGCACATTCAAATCATAGTGACCATGTCTGCTTTCTGCAGACACCATGGTATCCTAATTCAGCCTAGCTCTACTCCAAATAAAGGTTTAAATTTCCTCAAAAATTGGTGAAACTTTTGCCTACTCTGCTACCTTTCACATTTTTGTTAAGTGTTACCTCATTTTCCCCCTGTTTTTTGTTATGTATTTGTCATGGTTTAACCTCAGCTGGCAACTGAGCACCACATAGCCGCTCGCCTACTCCTCCCCACCCCTGCTGGGATGGGGGAGAGAATCGGAAAAGTAGAAGTGAGAAAACTCATGGGCTGAGATAGGAACAGTTTAATAATTGAAATAAAATAAAACACTAATAATAATAACAATAATAATAAAAGAATATACAAAGCAAGTGATGCACAGTGCAATTGCTCACCACCCACCGACCGATGCCCAGCCAGTCCCCGAGCAGCGGCCCCCCCGGCCAGCTTTCCCCCAGTTTATATACTGAGCATGACATCACATGGTATGGAATGTCCCTTTGGCCAGTTTGGGTCAGCTGTCCTGGCTGTGCCCCCTCCCAGCTTCTTGTGCACCTCCAGCCTTCTCAGTCGGTAGAGCATGGGAAGCTGAAAAGCCCTTGACTAGTGTAAGCGCTACCTAGCAACAACTAAAACATCGGTGTGTTATCAACTTTGTACTTGTTCTAAATCCAAAACACAGCACTGTACCAGCTACTAGGAAGGAAATTAATTCTATCCCAGCTGAAACCAGGACAATATTCCAACTAATGCAGTTCAATAAGATTATAAGACCCTATCTGTTATTTTTATGTACTAGAGCCTTGTTAAACCTAGGAACTGTTCATGTTCAACTGCATTTAAATTCAGTGGGGGAAAGAATATGATGACATGTTTGACCCTTCTAGTTTGGGCTAAGATTTGCATGAGGTTTGTAAATAAGTACATATTACTAATTTGAGGATGAAATGCCAATTTATGACTAACTCGCTAACACTTTTATTCTATAATTTTTTTTGAAACATCAGGTCCATTTATGAAAATTATGCACACTAGGTTTGGGAACCCTTGAAGTAAAAGATACGATAGTAGCTTATAACTTGTTTGCAGTATTGGTAATTTCCAGGCATGTTTTGTGTAAAATGTGAATAAATTCCTTTACATGATGTGTGAATTGCACCAGTGGAATTCAAGAATGAAAAACTATTTGTTGCATGATAATGTAAACACTAAAATTGATTTGTATGTGGTTGAAATTCAAGATGCAATAGTCATAACCTGTACCATTCATTTAATCTTGTATTCAATTAATTTACATAAACTTTCTCCAAATATGAAAAAGTTCATAACAAATAAAATAGAAATGAGCTCAAGCAACTGAATTATTTTTGATGCATCTTGTTTGTAAAGCTGTCAATGAAAAGTATTAATAAAAGTAAAATGTTAATGATAGTGCTAATAGTATCAATAATAAACTAAGAAAAAAGCAAGAGCAGGACCATATGATACTTTTTACGCTTACTGCTATTTTGTAAAATACATTTCTTATATGCATTTTCAATCAAATAAGCTGTTCTAATGTAGTGTGACTTAACTCTGAATATGTTCTTTAAATTTGGTTTTAAAGCTTGTTATTTTTTTGTGAGAACACACTACCTTTGATTTAATTTTTTATGACACTGTGCCCACTGCACAGTAGAAAAAAAAAAGTGTAATTGTAGTTTTGTCCTTTACAGCACAGGACAAATAAATGTCAAAATCAAATGGTGGTGTCCCCCAAGGGAAAATATATTTCAGTTATGAAATATTCTTCCCCAGCTCCCATTGCTATTCCTGTGAACACCTAGGTGAAGCTGCCTCAGGACCTAATCAGATGCTGCTCATTTGCATATAATAAAAAATCGTGCAATGAGGTTTTAGCCCATTCTGAGGAAAAGTGCATAATGTCTCTTTAAAACGTTCTAGTGTAAAACTGGTGCAGCTCTGACTCTGGATGAATGGTTTGAATGGCATAGACCTGGTGAGAAATGAACATCTGCTTATGTTGTTGGTGTCTTCTCAGCTTGGCACTGCATTAAATAAATATGTTTGGAGGTAGCATGGTGCTATTTCTTGGTATGGTTCTTGAAAATGTGGTGGTATCGATAAACTGTCCGACTCTGTCTCAGGAATTATAATAATAATCAAATATGCAAAAGAATCATTAAGGAAGCCTGAAGACAAGACAGTTTCAGGGAAAAGACTCTCTTTGGGCATTATTAGCACTCTTAATGACATTATTACTCAGGGCAAGTGAAACCCGTTGCTGTTGGTTTATAAATATGTTGCGCTCCTTTGTGATATAAAATCCTGAACAGTTTGAGGCTGTGACTTGTCCTCAACTACTTTTATATTCAAGGGACTTGTTAATCCCTGAAGTTGAGCTAAACCTTTTTAGTTTATCCCAGAACTAGTGGTGTGATGTACAGTCAGTTTGGATTTCAGTTCGTACTTAATTAGGAGAGTAAATGATGAGAAAGCTTGTGAGCCAAATAAAAATGTAGGAGGATAGATAGATAGATAGATAGATAGATAGATAGATAGATAGATAAACAGACAAACACATACAGACAGACAGACAGACAGAGGCTTTCATATTGTCATAACAATTTTTAGATAAGGGAGGCTGACAGGGAGGGAAAAGAAAACATTTTGAAATGGTGGAGCTCCCGTTTTCCCTCCTTTTCGACTAATGCATTCTTTCAAACAATTTTGTTTTGAAATTTAATTTAGTCTTCTGTAAAAATAGTTAAAAATTGAAATAAGATGTTTCAAATTTTTGAAAAATATGACAACATATTATTTTTAATGATACTTAGAGAGAAAGTTGAAAGCTCTTCTTTTTGCCTCCGTTGGTTTTTTTTTTTTTTTTTTAATCATTTTCCTGGCACATGAAATCTGTTTTCTGGCCAGTTCTAATTCTGAAATTAAGTTATTCTTGAAATTGCATCTGCCTGTATATTTTGCCCTTGAGAATTTTGTATGTGAACGGTTTGAGTAAAGAGTCTGAGTAAATGTACAGGAGAAGATGTTAATTCTCCTCCTGCAAAACCTCAAGCTGTGTGCGATGGGGCTTCGGGAGAGGTAGGCATGTGAGCATGCTCTGCTGAGATGAAGAACTGAGACTATAATCTTTCAGCTCTTTTGGGAATCTGATTGTACTCTCTCTCCCTTTTTAGTCCAGCTGCTCTAATTGTAGCCCATTTGCTGTCTTTGGGTGAGCAGATCATATGCCTTTACATGGGATGCTGCTGAGGAAGTCTTCTGAGAGGCAGCTAACCCTGACAAAGTCCTACATACCTGTTAAGCATTTTGCATTGTGCTTATGTACCTACCCCTCATTCTTTATCCCTCTGCTCCCAAATTGTATCTGTCTGTAATACAGATATAGAAACATATGGGGACTTGGATCTAATAATGTTTTACCATGGTTTCTCCTACCTACGAGGGACCACTTTCATTGCTAATTGAGCAGGAAGCCTTATGTCCCTCCCTTGCTGCTCATTGTACTGGCTTGCTGCCAGGATGGTGCATCCAGCAGCCAAGGAAAAAGACGGAGAGAAAGTTATGAGAAGAAAAGAGGTAGGAGGAGGTCCAGTATCAGCATCCCTAGTTCTCTGCTGCCAAGTGGCTCCTGTGGACGTGCAAAGACTATCATAGGTGTAGTCATGTGTCAGCAGACATCAGTGCAGGAAAAGAGTGAAGGAAGATATTGAAGCAGGGGTAAAAACCTGGTATGTGAAGTGAAAGAAGAGGGCATGCACAGAATAACCATGTGCCTTTGGTGTTTCAGGGGTACACGGCTATGTCCGGCCAAGTTGCAGCAAGGCAGTGAACATCTGCATCCAGTTGCACCCTCCAGTTTCGCCCCAGGAAGATCTGAGCCAAGTGGTTAGGCACCCTTCTCAGGGTTCTTTCAGTAGTTTCACAGCTGGGAAAGAGCAGATGGGAAGAGCTGGCTGGTAGCAACACAGCAGGGAAGCACACAACACATGCAGCAACCCCTCCTTCCCACTCAGCTTCTGGTACAGATATGCGTGGTATTACACAACCAAATCAAAGGAGCACCTACTTTGGTGTTTTAGTTGAGTTCAAGAGCAAATTTCCTGATAATCCTCTCTTACTGAGCTTTCATTCACTTTGTGGAGTATCTCAGGGATCACAGTCTCTGCTCCTTTGAGACAAGCAATGCTGGAACTGATGTTCTCCACCTGCCAGTGAGCATTGAGGCTCTGGGACCCCATTGCAACCAGCCAGAGTAAAAAAACCCAAACCACATACAATTTTATGTTGATTCCTCAGCATCAGTGGTGTCACTCCACAAATCCACTCTTATCAAGCTATGCAACTCCTTCTACAGATATAGCTGAAGTTATCTTTACAGTTTATTAGAAATTTTTGGGTGAGCTTATTCACCCTACTCTTTCAGATGTCAGAAATAGCTGATTTCAACATATACCATTTAAAAGAAAAGATAGTTTAGATATGATAATATTTGTAAAAGAACCTACAATTAAAATTAGATGTTCCAAAATAATGTGCTTATCTAAGCCATTTTAAATTTCTTATTTTGAGATGTAAATTTATGGCTGCCATTTCCCCTCATTGTAGTATTTCTTAATCCTGTCATTCTTTTAACTTTTGTTTTTATGTATAATTCATTTCTTATTTGCTCCTCATGCATTTCATAAACAGTAGTGTTTCTTCAATATTAGTTTTTTCCCCCTTTTTCCAGCCTGTATCTCTTCTGCTTCCCACTATGACTTATGAAGGCTTAATTCCCACTCTCTTCCTTGCCTATCTATGTGAATGTTCACCAAAATTCATAGCGTTAAGTTTTAAAGAGACATCATTAGGTTTTGATATCAACATCAAGGCAGCTTAATAAGAGAAGTAGAGTTGCTGCCTTCCTGAGCCCCATTTTCCATCTGTTTCCAGCCTTAGGCGTTGCACCCATTTACAGTCTGTTAGCAATTGCAGGTTTTCTTCACAACTATGAAAGCTAGAAACAATATTTTTCTTTCCATGGAAAAGATTTTATATGAAAGTTTAGAATATACAGAATCTTACTGTAACATATGGGCTATATAAGTATATGAAGCAGGTCAATTTGGCCCATTGCCTTAAAGCACAACTGGGTGTTTGACACCACCGCACCACAAGCAGTGGTGTAAATCAGAAAATCTGCACACAGCTGAGTCATCGTCTGCAATGTATATTAAATGAGAAATGTTACATTTGATCATGTAGCTTTAAGACCACCATTTACTTATTAGTTGCGGAAGGTATGGCAGAGATGGGTGAAAACATTTTTTCTGAAAAGGAGCATATTCTCACTATGCATGCCTTGCAACACAGTCTAGAGGGTGATGGAAAATCATTCGAGGGCTGATAAACCACAGAAAAATAGTAGGAAAAAAAAAAGAAAAATATAGTAAAATCCAATAGCACAGGATTGCATAAGTGAACATATTGCCTTTGTCTTGTTTTCTCCAACTTATTACTACCACAAGTTTTCTGATTTTCTTGTTGTTGATCTGGCTGAAGGAAGGTTACATTTGCTGTTGTTGCTGACAAGATATATACACCTAGCATGTAAGTTAAAGCATGGCTGTACTTGCTTAGAGGTGACACCATGCACACTTACAGGTTTTTTTCTAGATCTCGGGTAAGTGGACCACAGATACGGTGGCTGAACCTTTCAGCCTTCCATGTTTCAGCTCCTGTAGTACCACAGGGAGAAAGGGAGACAGTCTTGTGCCCGGTTTACAATACAGACAGAAGGACTGTGAAAACAAAGGTAGCCCTCTGCCTTTGTTCTGGTAGGCACAGCTGAATGGAATGTCTTGGTTCATGGTAACATGTATGGGGCGCGGGCTACTTGCTTGACTATTTAGCCAGCATCTGCTTGCACAGACTGCTTGCTCGTGGACTACAAGATAATGTATATAGCCTAGCAAAGATCTAGCGCTGAAGTGCATTTACTCAAATCCGAGATGAATTCAGTTCTACAGGGTGACTTTTCTTTCCTGAAGGGTATTTGTCTGCTACATAATTATTTCCTTTAATTCCATTTTTGAGGAGAGGAACATTGGAGGGACAGATTTTCAGATGTTGCAGATGGTCTTTTTCCTTTGGCCTCTGCGGACCAGTAACAGTGAAAACTTGCTGAAAACCTGTCCCTGATTAATGAGTGCTTAGTCTTAGTTGTGGTGATGCCAACTCTCAATACTCCTGCACTGTAGGATTTATTTCAGAGCTGATCCTTGCACCTGTGTGGGCCGGCAGCCTCACATGCTCATTAGTTCCAGTGTGGGCAAGGCTGCCCCAGCTGTGGAGGGGGGTCAGGACTTTCCCCTGCAAGCTTAGTGCTGTTTCCTTGCAGTGAGTCATCACTGAGTGCTTCAGTTACGTCTGTTATGTTTTGGCAACACCGATCCTTGCTCCTGTGTCCTCGTATTTAAAAGGCAAATAAAATCCTGCCTCTGTTTTATTTCATAATGTTTGGAAATGTTTCCATAAACAAGGGTGTATTGGAAAAACAAGTGCATGTTGCCTGACTTTCTCTTTTTCACGTGCAGGCTCATTTCTCAAAGGTATTGCTATAATGGTGAGGAGCTGACAAAGGCAAATTTATTGAAAGTTATACATGTAAATTCTAGGTCAGTTCTTTTCATGTGTAGAGACTATGTGGTCCTCTTCATCCTGGAAAATCAATTTTTTCTGAAAGCTTCCATTGTACTAGATGCAGTAGAGATTAAAAGCACTAGCTACTTTATTCAAAACATGTTTGCCTTAAATTACAACAGGTTACTTTGCAGCCAGACATCTGAAAGCCATGTGCTAAATAAACTGTACATTATGTAGAAAAGGGTGTTAAAAATCCCCTAAAGTTGTGGAAATATGAGAGGCAAAGAGGAAGAATATGATTTTGGCAATTGTAGTCAATACACTGAGGCTAAACTGAGCTTTGTCTCTGTGGTTCTTCTAGCAAGGAAGACATATATGTCTTGAATGTGATTCAAGTATACTGCAAACACAGGCTGCTTAAGGAAGTCATTGGTGATGGCAGACAGTGCTGCAGAACTAGACATATGTTCCAGATATGGAGTTGGAGTCTGAATATCGTATATGCACATATATTTTGGTCCATTTTAAAATTATTTAATTGCTGAGCCTTAGTGTTTTCTCTGGCTACTCCATAGAAATATGTTGGAAGTAGCAAATGACAGAGTCACTGTACACATTTTGCTCCAGTGAATTGTGTTTAAAGCACTTTATAGGAACCTGCACAGCTACAGGGCAAGGCTGCTACTGTTGGAACAATAAGCTGACATCATCAAATTGAAGCACAATTCTTTTGTTAACTTGCTAGCTGTTTAATATTTATATTAATTTAATTAATGTTCCTGATGTTTGCAACCATATTATTTGTCCAGGAAAGAGAGAGCTCCACCATCAGCCTGAGTGAAATGATTTTACCACACAAAATAACACTGCAAGGTGGTGCACATGTTTAGAGGAACAGTGTGGCATGGCCACTTCTGCACTGAGAACTCTGATTTTTAAAAAGGGTTTCAGTTTTCAAGCACTTTACTTGAACAAGAAGATTTAATTTATTTGTTATTTTATGAAGCATTTTTATGTGTAGAAAAAGTGCTACTTGTTTGCACATGCTGGTTATGTGGCATTCTTACATGATTTCATGCTTTGCTGATGGAAAATTAGGCCCTTGTGTATTATAAAAGAATAGAAGATAGCTATAGAATCAGGATGCGATTGCCTCAGGACATTCTGTTGACAGCTAGAAATATATACAGACAAAGCAATGTCACTGGATGCTAATGTGAACTATACAAGTTGATGAGTACTGTAAATCCCTGTAAAAAGAGAAATCTATACCCTTTTATTATGCAGGTTTTTGCCTTTAAAATTATCACTAATAACACTTGTGTAATTTTATTATATATAATCATTATTAAGATTTTATAATTATGGACATGCTAAAGCACAGATACATGTTTTTGCTAATGTTCAGAAAACAAAATAATATTCCCTTGTTTACTAAACCTTTGCTTAAGCAAGGTTTAGCTTAATAATATATAACAGCAAATAACCTTTGCTGTTATTAGTTTAAGGGGGAATTTTGACTGCATAAGGAATGCCAGACTGAACCAGAATTGAGTTAGAGAAATAGGGCTCAGTTTTTGAAACTAAAGCAAGATACATCAAATTAGCCCTAGTATTACAGGATCTTTCATGGCCTCTTTGTGTTTTCCACATCATCCCCTATAATCAGCCTAGATGTTCCATACAGACCAGATCTCAGTAAAAAAGTATGAATTTGTTTCTGCTGAGCCTAATTCCATCATTACCGATAGATTGCAATACTATATTGTTCCCGAGGTGTAACTATTTGCTTTACTGCTTCCATTTTCTGAAAGGCTCTCTCAACAAGTCAGCTCAAGCAAAGCTGTTTTGATATTGCCTGCTTCAGTCCATCTTTCTTATTTGTTTAATCTTTAAAAATATAGCAGAAGTATAAGAAGACTGCAACAACAATACACTCCCTACGTACAAATCTCTCTCTTCCCCATCTATATTAGCGTGATAGCACTTTGGACATCAAATATTTATCCTAATTACAATTCTGCTCCAACCTGAATATATTTTATATGTCAGCAACACTGTGTCTGGGAGAAGAAAAAAGATAATTTTGCTCTCAGACACATTGCTGTTGAGGCAGAGTGACTCTGGACTTGGTACCTGGGAGCAATAGTGGCCAACAGCAGGCTCTGACCATACCATTTTGATTCAAACTAGTAAAACTAATTTATTTGTAGGTTTATTATTTGTTTCTTAGTTCACGAACCTCTATTTGTTTACTAGACAAGTATTTACTCGATCTAGACGTTTTATTCCAACTACATTTATTCCTTATGTGGAACCAGATGTCTCTCCTTACAGAAAGTGTGACACCTGTAAATACCTTGCAGACCTGAAGTTGGCCCAGAATATGTGAGAATACCATGCCCCGTATTTGGAAGAATCCCTTAAAGGTGGAGAGAGTTCAAATATGAACTGGCCAAATGGCTAGCAAATATATTGTCTCTTATTCTCATCAGAAAACAATTATGGGACTAAAATTTGACAGGCATCAAATGTTATATTTGTGTTTAGAAAGGGAATTAAAGTCCAGTACAAGCTGCATGAACCTGATTGGTTGACACAATTTAGAAGAGAGTAACAAAGTCACTGGAAGATAGTATACAGGTTCTAGTAGGGCAAGCTTTACAAAGCAAAACTATTTCACTAATTTGTTAGAATTACTTGAAGATATTTCAAAAGCAGAACAAATTTTTATATTCTAAATTCTGTATTTTAAAAGGCTTTTACAAGCCTTCCTTGAGGTAGGCTATTAGAGTCTTTAAGTAGTTGTTGGATGACAGACAAGAATTGGTTTAGTAAAAATGTCTATAAGACAAGGAAAAAGAATAGGAAGAAATGCTTTTTTCCATAAGAAAGGCTAGCAATGGATTCATGGATTAATATGTGGTCCTGTTTTATGTAATATAGTTATTAATAAATTACATTTTAAAATATATTATAAATGAACAGAAGATTGCTATAGAATCAGGATGTGATTGCCTCAGGGGTAGTGTAAAGCAGGGAAGCAAACTTTGCAGAAAATTAGTAAAGCTTGTGAGGAATTTCAAGAGGACCTGTTTGAACTAGGTGATAGGAAACAGCATGGCAAACAAAACTCAATAAACATTATCATTTCAAAAACCTTGAAAACTTTATGGACAGCTCAGGGAAGTTATCTGCTCAGTGTATGGTTGTTGTTAAAAAGGGAAGCAAATATTCATATGTTAACAAGATGGAGAAGGAATAGAAAAGTTTCTAATGCCATTATAGGAAACGAAGATATGACTTCATCCAAAATACTTTGTAGGGTCATTGTTGACCTTTGAGAGATGTTGGAAAAGGCACTGAGAAAAAAGAGGGGCATCTTAAAGCTGTGCAATGGGAATTTAATGTTATTTACTTGAGAGAAGAGAATAAGAAAGAACAATTTAGAATCAGATAAAACAACCAAGGTAGATGAGGATGGTCTGTTCTTGTCTTGCAAATCAGAAGGATGCTCAAAACTGAATGGCAGTGAATTTAAATCTAGTAAATAGAAATATGTCTTCACACATAGATTAAGCTAAGGAACAGATTTTCCCCTTCATGTCAGGGAGGTCATAAGTTTAACGGAATTCTAGTAAGGGATGGAAATTTATGTGAATAACAAATGTATCCAGACTTATACCAGTTAATGCTTAAAGAAGAAAAAAACCCCAAAACCCCACACATCAGAAAAAAACAGTCTTGGAGAGGATATAAACCCTTCAGACTCAGACTTTATACCGATCTTCAACTATTGGGAATAGAAAGGCCATTTTCCTGGGGACAGATGGTCTGCTTTCTGACTAAAGTGGAGTTTCTCGCCCCACTTCCTGAGGAGGCATGTCGTGCTAACTAGTGTGAGGTAGCAATTGCTGCAGTAAATGAAGGGAATTGTTCAACAAACTATTATCTAGTAAGATATTTCCTGTGTTCCTGCTAAATTCTTTCTAGCTGACAAGCCTTCCCTAAACTCCTTGGAGTAAGGCTGCCCCGGCTAGCCATTACTAGCCACTTCTAAGCCTACTTACCCCTGCTGTTCTGGGCTCCAATTGCAGAGGAGGAGAGAAAATCAGGGCAAGTGTAGCCATGGTTACCAGTCCAGGGAATGAACAGATTTTAAATATGCTAATACCCACTGATGCTTTTATGCAGAAAGTACTGGAAATCTGTCGGGCAAATGCATCCTAATGCCCAGTTTTTCCAAGCTGATAGTCACCTATCCACTGAGAGTTACTCGCAGGTACCGCCATTTATGCTGTGTAATACTAGCATTTTCATCCCTCCATGGAAGGTCCTCAGTGCAGATCAAGACTTGAACAAAATGAATATGTAGAAGTGCATTAATAAATAAATTTTACTTGTACTGCATTTATAATAAATAATTTTATCATAAAAATTTCTTCCCAAATTCCCACTTCCTGATTTTCCTCCTCCATTCCATTCTTTCTATCCTGTAATTCATCAACAAGCGCTTCATGATTCTGTTATGAATAATTAACTGTGGTGTGGAACCAAGATATTTTATACCATACACAGTAGCTCTATATTAAAAGAATGATAAGCCATAAGTAAAACACTCTTAAATTAGACAGTGGCAGAATTAAGGTTGACTCTGCATACACAAGCATCGTGTCACCTTTTCTTATAGCTTCAAATAAACTGAAAAAACCCTAAACAGTATTGCTCCAAATTTGTCTGGTTCAAGTTGGTATTCCTTGCATACTCAGGCTCTCATTTAATTAATGAAGGATTCATCTAAAATGTGGAGTAAGAGTTTGGGAGCAAAATTTTGTTTTCTGAACGCAGATATATTGGCAGAGGTCTATATCTGTATGTTAGTACTTCTAGAGTTATAAAATAGTAGGAATGCATTTAGAAACCATCAGATAGTAATTTTACCAGCTGCAATTTTTGAAATAAAAGCTTTAAGAGCGAAGGAACTAAAGTTTTCTTCTCCCTTACTGTTTTAGTGTCTGCTGTTTCCATCGAATTGTAAGGAAGTGAGTAACCACAACTCTCACTTTCAACCCATCTCTTCTAGATAAGGAATCCATTTCCAAAGTTATTTGTGAATCACTTCAAATAACAAATTTATTATATAAAAATGTGTCATTTGAAAAATGCTAAAATTAGCCAAAAAATTACTAGCTTAATATTCTTTTGTTACATCCTTACTTGTTATTTCTCAATTGCTTTCTGTTATTATTATTAAATTAACTTGTAATTAGTATCACTGTTATTTGAAAGGCCAGATTCTTTGTTTGTCATAGATCTATATACTTCAAAGGAAATGCATTAGAAATATATCTTTTGATATAATTTCCCTTTTTTGGGAATAATTTTAATATATGGTACATACTTATATTTATATAAAATATTTTATACATATTATATATAATTATTTTAACATAATATTCTCTATTAAGAAACAAATTTCCAGTTGAAAGAGAAACCGGCAACATTTGATAGAAAAATAATCAAATAAATATATAAAAAACTTGTGCCTCTATATGATTAAAATATAAAGACAAAATGGTAGAGTTCCAATTGTTGTTGGAAGAAGCAAGATTTTATGCATCTTTGCGTAGCGAGAGCACTGTGTCAAACCAAATATTGGAAGATAGAAGGCTAGTGGAATTTTTCCTTTTCATCCAGATTACTGACAGTGTTCCTAACCCTGCCTCTTAAATCTGGAAGATACGGTGACAAGGACCTATTTAAATTAAACAGTTGAATTTGTGACTTGCTCATGTTAGGTGAAAAGTGTTACCTATATTCATAAATGGCCCAGGGCCAAATTCAGCCCATACATATGCCCTTTTCCAGACCATTGAATGCCTCTGAAATCAGAACATGGCCATCACACTTGATAAATTGTAAATGGATGCAAACCTTCATATCCTGTGTGCAGTTATGCATTCTTAAAGCACCAAATGAGCCGAATACTGGACAGAGCATACACCCCTGGAGCCACTAAGAAGACATATGGCATAATCCAAGGCAGGTGTTTGTAAATCCAAAAGATCACATTAGACCCTTAGGCTACAGTCAGAATGACAGCAGTGGGATTTTGTAGTTTATGTAGGACCCTAAATTAAGTTGTCACCCTTAATTTGTAGGAGAACATCTACCAGGGGCAAAAGCAAGTTAGAAACTTCTTGTTTTGCAGGTTGAATTCTTTTCCAGTTACTGAAGCCTACCTTTTACTTGAAATGTATGTGTTTAAAACATCATTTAACTTTTAGTTAAGCAACTTAAGTTGTTGTCTTCTTTTTTTTTTGGTTTTTCTTTGTTTTGTTTTAATTTTTGAGTAAAGAAATAGGTGTCCAGTGAGCAGTCAATGGCTGTGGAATTGTCTGGGACATGCACACGTTCTTTTCCAGCTGGATCATTCGAACACATGCTGAATTATGGAAACCCCCTTTGATTGATGAGTTCGGATCAGCTTTGGCAGATGCACATTCTAAAAGACTAGATTAATACATATAAACCATCGAGCTTAGCAGAAAGTACTGCTCAACATTGTAAACTGCCAACTTTATCATCTTTAAGTAAAAAATACAGTTTTTCTTCCCAACAAAGACTTTTTATAAAAGCAATAAGGTAACTGCATGAAGTGTGCTTATCATGATATAATCACACCCCAGGGGGAATGAGAGGTGCTCGGCTGCACCTCATGCTTTGTAATGACCCAGGGGTGTGATTATCTTATGATAACCACACTCCCTGTCATGCCTTATTGCTTATATATTCCACATGTCATAATGAATCCTGAAGCACTTTCTAGGTCTCGTAGCAAAGGCAATGACTTTGAAGTATAGGAAGTAGTCAGATTTTCTAGGTACATACAGATTAATATTGTATACATTAGGAGGAATTATGAATGACTACTTATCTGTACTAGCCAGGCCATAGTTTTTTAACTGTTTGTAGGTTCTGTAGGTTTATTGTGGTATTTTATGGAATGTGCTTAAATTGTTCTCTGCAAGCGCGGCACAAGAACTGCAAAAGCTTGACCACCATACTTCAGGACTGTAGAGAAGACAGCAGCTGTGACATAGCAACCTTGCACTTTCCTGTTGGGATGGTTCTATAAAATCATACAGAACTGTAATAATCTGGTTTTACCACATAAATCTTTGTATGTTTACATGCTCTTTAATTGAATATTAAAGTAACTCTGGGTAAAAAATTCTGAACTTTGATACACCAAATTTTGTCAGAGGATGGAAAAGGAGCTTGAGAGACCTGTATTTACAATGCTGGCTGAATATCTCATCAATCTCTCTTTTAATGAAGCCATATGAAGGAATTGTGGGTTATTTGGAAACATCTATTTTTAAAAATTCTGCAATTTAATAATAAAAATAGTAATAAATCTTAATTAAAATGAATGGGGTTAATAACAGGTCCATAAGGAACTGGGAGATCAAGAGGCTTCTGAATTCACAATTAGGGGCTGACATAAAAGACAACAGGATAATAAACTAAGCAATTATCTTTGATATACCTTATGGTATAATAGCACCACAGGGTGAATCTGCACCTCAGGGAATGGGATTCTCAGTAACTTTGCAACCTTGTTAATCTGATGTATGTAGCAGTCAACATTTAAATACTACGCCACTTGGCAGGAAAATCTACAGTACTGTTTTCTGCCTGTCATCATAAACTGGTTGATAAAGATGATGGCCTATCATTATGACCACTGATGGGTTGATTCATTGTAAGCATCAGCTCTGAGATCAGCTAAGTTAACTGCAGGTCACCGCGAAGAATTCTGTGTGTCTAAAATAAAGCTTATTTAGCGCTATAGTGCACAAGCGGAGTACTACTGATTATCATAAAGGTCAGACATGCACATTTTAACTGGTGGTAATGAGTAGTTTTAAAGATGTTTGAGTCTTTTCTTAATCTTGCCATGTCACAAGGCTTCTATTGTTATGCACCAAAGAATGTGCCTTTAATTGTACCATTTGCCCTATTGTATCTTGATCATAGAGTGGGTTGTGTGATGTTACTGGTGATAAACGCCTACCACATGTCCTAATAATTACTAGCCTTCAGTAAATTGCATAGTGAAGTAACACAGAAGTCTGGTAAAACAAAAGGCTCCAAAAAGTTGAAAGCAATATTTAAATAGTTTCGTGTACTGTACCAAATTGCACTAAATGTGAGCTGTCTGAAAGCAACGTATAAAAAATAAGTAACTTTCAATTCTGATTAAGAAAAATGTCTTTGACAGTAGAGAGCATTTTAAAAAATCTTGCCATATTGTCCAAATAACTTTCTGTAAATGTTCGTATGGATTTAAAGAGGAATACTGAAAAGAGAGTGGGAACTTTTCACCAATGAAATTAATGTTTGTGACAAATTATCTTTATAATTAAGGATATTAATTTGGAGTTTCATGTAGAATGCAGTTTTCAAGCAGAGACACATTAACCAAACATGCTTTGCAAAGGATATACTATCTCACAGTTTCACATGTAACAGATCTCAGCAATTAGTCCCTCTAATATTTCATAAGAGCGAGCTGTGTTAAAAAATTGTAAGTTCAAACAGTTCAGAATGGTGATAACCACAAATAGTGAAACAGTTACCTAAAATACTATTTGTGTGTGTGTATTTAGAAGAAAATTAAAAGAAATCCAGTAGTTCTTCAGGTCTTGGTGTGACTAAGTGAACACCACTGTGAACCTTTTAAAGAAGAAATAATACAGTAATTTCGGTAATTTTAAATATTGATTATTTTAAAAGTTTTGAGTTGAACCTTCTCCTTTACATGTTCATAGAGTTGATTCAAAGATTTGAAGATTTAATTTCTGGAACTGGAAAGCTTGATTATGAGGGTAGAAGCACTGGGACGTTTTTCTCAATTGACTCCCAGTAATGTTGTTTAGCAAAACTAACAAACTTAAAGGATCTGATATTACAAAATGCAGAATAATTTTAATGAAGTAATGAAATTCCTTGATTATCATCATAAGCTGTCCTCAATACTCTTCAGAATTTTACACTTTTTCTAAACTTCCCTAAAATATAAGGTTCCTGAATTTTAGAAGTGACATTTCTACCGAGGACTTAATATTAACATTGAGTCATCAGGTGTTGTCCAGAGTGAATGAGTATGTTCATCAGTGGGGATGGTTTATTAGTGTGAAAGAGGTGGGAAAGGGTCGGTTTGCTTGCCTCGTCTGTAAAACAGAGTAGTGATATCCGCTGTTAGAAGTACCTCTCTGGCATACTGGCAAACCTGTAGTGGTCCTGAAGCTCTCTGAGGTTACTGAAGGACAAAAGTTACATTGGGAGGGTCTCAATAGCCACTCAGCAGTAAAAACTGCTCTGATATTTTTGCTGCATTGGGCCTTTGCCTAATGACTGACTTAATCACGTTTGATAGAACAGTTCTTCAAAAGGCAATTCTTTGAAAGTTAGTTGTATTTTGTAAAAAATACTGTGAAATTCTTTCTTTCAGAGATGTTGCAAAGTGTTGATCATTTTTTCTTGCTTTTATAAACAAAGACCAGTTGCTTACCTATATAAACATATAGGTTTTTATATAAGTATACCCACTGGTCACATTTTAAAATCAAGCACAAAGTCCAGTCTACTTATCCAAGATTTAACTTGATTGTAACTAACCAGCAGAGCTGCTGTTACCAAATAGTCACTTTTTTTTTTTTCTTTAAATGTGATTTTTAGCTGCATTTCTCATTTTAGGGTGGAGTTCTCCAGGTCAGTGGCATTAAGTGTCAGAGGAACACAGGAGCTCCATACCAACAGTTACGTTCTTCATCTGGGAGTATTTTAGGACCAAACCACACAGATTGACCGACAGATATATCGTGTTTATGGCAGTCTAAAAATTCTTTATCTACAAAAATTAAAACCTGCTAGGTTCCTAAAAAGAACAAACCTCCCTTCTTTCAAGGCTATGGGTCTTTAATGTAGAGTTATTTATAATCTTCTGAAATAATATGTTTGAATTCCCCTTTGCTCCCTATCAGATAAAAACCAAACAATGTCATCAGTGGCTCCACAGAGGTGAGAAATTTTACAGCCTAATGTGTTTGATCAGAGTGTGGTGTGCTGCAGTATCATTTTTGAGTTGTTCTGTTTCAAATACCAATGAAGAGCTCCCTTACAAAGTAGAGAGTTCCCTTGTCTTTGCATTTTTTTATTTTAAAAAGGTTCCAAAATATTGATGTTGCCACCACAGGGGTTATCTAAAATTTTTGTTATCATTATTCTCAGCACTTTTTTTTTTTTCCAGAGAGGAGTCTTGTATTTGCCAAATTTAACTTTTCTTTAACTCCTTATAAGTCTTTTGTAGCATTCCAGTCAAACAATAGGCAAAAATGCAAACCTAAGTGGAACAAATGAAACTTTTCTGAATTCTTTCACAAGCAAAAATTCTCTTAGATGAAACCGTCTGGGTTCACATACCTCCACCTGATATATAAATGTCCTGAAACCAAATAAGAAAAAAGGAAAAATGAGTTGACTTGTTTTCTGTTGGATTGCGGGTTTTATGCATATCAAAGTCAAATGAACAGCACAATGAGAAGAATTCACTTATGGTTAGAAATGCAGTGATACTCATAACTACATAATTGTGTAAATCTGTCCTTATTTATGTGAACTTCTTGTAAGATTTACTTCAGGGTATAACATGTGAAGTGTTAATGATCTTACACTTGCAGTCCTGACTGTCATATCAAATTATAGTACTGTTGGGTTTATTTTTCAAGTAGTTGCAACATGGATTAAATTTCTGTTAGATCTACTACTAAGCAATTCATTAAATGGGTTAGAATCATTGTTGATTATTAAACTTAGTAGTCTGTGATCAATTGCTGAAGTATATGATGCTGCTGCCAATATGTAATTAGATGCTTTTTAATATTGTTATGGGCAAAAAAATTTTTTCTTATTAAGTTATACTGCAATTCAAAGTATTTTACCTTATCCCTTAATTTAACAAAAAAATCTGTATACTAAAATCTGTAATAACTTTAACAACCTATCAGCTATTTATCTTCCTCAGGAATGAACCATTATGTTAATTTTTCAGATCATTTTGCTTGTAAAAATATATGCTTTCATATGCCCTAAATAGAATTGTGTGGCAATGCAAATAATGACAGATTTTTAATCAGGATTATTAAAGTTTATGATTCTGATTCTCTTCTCATAGAATATTTCTGTTCAATGCCTATGGTATAGCTGTTCCGAGTCTACTCAAGTGAGAGAAGCATCAACATTTTTTTATGACATGCTTATTAGTACAGTTGGAAAATTATTAATTAGGTAATTTATTACTCTGTTGAGAAGTAAGAGATTACTTATTTTTGTTTATTTTGTATTTTTACATTGATTGTGCAGCAGGAAGAGTTTCCACTGAAAACATGTTCTTCAGGACAGGAATGGCAAGCTTACCAAGTGAAACCATTTTTGGTACTTTCAATTTTTTCAAGGGAGTAGATGTCTTCTCAGTTTTATTGTAAGCAGTCTCCTGCAAAAATCATTGAGAGTGTGATGAAGGTATAAGAGCCAAGATATTGACAGACTATTAGTTTTTCTACAACTTTATGGAATGCTTTTCCTTTCCTTTGCCAAGAGCACACATTGTTCTCTACAAGTGCTCCCAAACTAGCGCGCTCTGACTTTGTAAGAGGCCTGCTAGAGGAGGAAGGCAGCAGAACAGTCTTCTGTTGTATCCCCCCCCTTTTTGCATTTTTCAGACTTCTGCCTGGAAAAATCTGTGTAGGATGTAACATTGCTAGAAAGAGCTTCCACCACTTTGTAGCTTCTTTGAGAAAGAGAAACAGCTTCTGATTCATAATTAAAAATTATTCGTAAAATTACCAATAAATTTGTAATTTTCTAACACAGAAAATCATAATTTTTTAAGGGAAATCATCCTAAAGAATGGCCTCAGATCCCATGCAGATGCACTTTCCTTGTTTCTTCAGTCTTTGGGATGTTCACAGCTGTCCATCTCAGCCTTTTCACTCTTCTGAAGGGTTGTACAGCTTCTCCTTTCAAAACCAGAGCAGTTCCAGTTTAGTGAGCGAATGTCATGAAGCTCTTACTGTATTGCATTTCTTACCTTTCTGCATGGACAAGGAGCAACAGCTCAAGTTTGCATAACTGTTTTCTCAGCTAAACAAGATTTTCTATAGCTGATTTCATAAAGATGAAGAGGTTGCTGGTGATTTTCAAGTAAGACAGATTCATAGCTTTGAGGTTACTCCTCAAAGCCTCCTCCTTTACTGCTTTACTTGATGTTAAGAGCTATTCGAAGGTCTGAAGGTCAAGGTATAACGGAGGTTGGTGACTGCTATACAGAGGCATTTTGATGATTTTTAGATATTGTAATGAAAATTTATCTCCATTTTTTATGTGCCATTATTTATTGTTGGGCCATACAGCAGCTCAGGATGTATGGGCATCCCATTTTCTAGGAAGGACAAAAGAACAAATAAAAAAGATTTATTCTTCTTTACCTCAAGTAGTAGTATCTATATGCTCTTGTAGCCAACTAACGTGGAATTTATTCCCACCAAGGACCCATGTGTGTATATATGTACATACCGATTGGCAGCTGACCTTTGGATAAGAACTTTTGTGAAACTTAGATGCCGGTGGGAAGGGAGTTTCTAGTTCTCTGTGTGTGCACTCGTATTGCCCCAAGTGACTGAGTGTCCATAGAGAAAGCAAGCGATTATTAATGATGATAGGAAACTCTTCCTTCGTTCTAATGGTATGTATTAATCGCCATTTTAGTTTCCATTCAAACAGAAATTAAAATGGTGGATATCTGCCTTTCTACAGCAGCATGTACAGTTTTTTTTAACCCTGGTAGTGTATGCCCATTATATAGCTGATAAATGCCTCTGTGCATGCTGCTCAGATCGTTTTTGCAGGACACCTTTAAAAAGAGAAATTACTATGAAATTATGTGTAAGAGGTGTCCAAGCCCTTTGCTGTCACAACATTGGCAGGAGGTACCATAAAGCTGTGAGCTTTTATTAAGGATAGCAGAAAGCCTATCCCATGAGGATGGTATCCTGTTGAATACATAGGATCTGTTTAGATGTTTAATGATGCAGGTATAGAAATTAGATTTAATAGAAATATGTGTCCAGAGATGAGTCTCCCTAAAGTAGAAAGCTTACTTATTTTACTGATTTCTGGAGACACCTAGAAGAGAAAGAAATATGCAGTTATAGTCTAATACTTATTGTGATTTTGCAGTGCAGCTGTTTGCAGTGCTTTGGGCTGAGCTGATCCACAGCATAGAAGACAAGCCCCAAACCCTCTGCCTCACACAGAGGGTGTACAAGGGACCCAGGAAGCCATGGGTGGTGTGGTGGCTGTTGGGTCTTCAACTCTAATCCACACAACTTGTATACTGACAACGCAATTATTATTGCAATTCCTATAGGAACCCTGGAATAAGAGAGCTTTTCTTTTCCGTGTATGCAGAAGTGTACTTCCAGCATCCTTCTGCTTCCACGTACCTGTTTGTGAGTGCCGGACACAGGTAGTGCTCTCTTACAACAGCTCACAGAATCTGCCAAGTTTCATTGCACAGCGTTTTTAATTCTTTTGAGGTCTTTCGATGGTACGATGACAATTATTACTGGTTAAAAGTAAATGTATTCTTTACCGTTCACTTGTAACCATGTTATAAATCAATATTTTAATATATTTTGTTAAATGTGGTGAGATCTAAGTCTACGGTGTTAAAAATATTTCACTGCTCTTTGTGCTTGAGGCATTCTAGCAAGCTAGAAGATCTTTACAGGCATTGACAAGTTGTACTTTGTCTGTGGAGAAATGATTTAGAATAAAGAAAATATATTTTTAATATACCATAATAAACAAAGATTTTTGCTGTGAATTAATAGAATTAATATTTAATAAAATCCCTGCCTTATTTTGTTTACGAAGCTTCTGTCTCCTTCTGTCAGTTTTGTCCATCGCTCAGTGCTATTGCCAGTCAGAGCATGAAAGCGATTTTTTTTCTTAGAAACCCTGCAATTGATCAAAGTGCACATCTTTTACAAACCTCTCAAAATTCATAATACTGGTGGTAAGATGTGGCGCATGGGTTTTTTTAAAGCAAATTTTCATTTTAATGTTTTATCAGTCCTTTTGTGGCACTGTACAAAATGATACAGGGCGTCTGACATCAAAATCAGCAATACGGATTGCCTTTAAAAATAAAGAATGTGTTGCCTCTGTCTGGGAGCCAGTTATGTCTCACATATAACAGAAGGCACCTTTTGTTCTTTAGTTAATTAGCTCATTATACTGTAGGTACATAATTCTTTCTAAAGAAGCAAACTCATTTGAACAGGAATCACAAAAAAGTTATGGATGATAAATTCAGACAGTGCAAAAATGTTAAAGATGTTGACTTTCCATGAAAAATGCATGTGGTAGCATGAAAGAATTTAAGCTTGTGGAACCAATGCTTCTGTAATGTTTTAATTCCTATCAGCAGAAAGACTTTCTATTGTTTGTAAATAAAAAGGAAATATTTCACTGTGGCACTTCCATCTGTTACCGTAACAATAAGTGAAGTCATGCAGTTAATCACAGCATTTTCTAAAAAAGGTTTTAAACTTGAAGCTCTGGTCTTATATCCCCATGCAGTTATAAAACACTCACCCACCAAGAACAACCGATTCTGACTGTTAGTGTTGTGTTTTAATTCCACTATGGGCTAGTTCAGAACTCAAAGACATGGGTTTCCTACTGAGTGCTGAGATGTGCTGCCAGGAATGGCTGCCGTCCAAGGAAATGTGCTACCTTTTACAAATAAATGTTCTCGGGTGAAGGAACGGCTTGACTGCAGAATCTGTTTGCTCACAACATATTTAGCGAAATGTAATCTTCCAAGTATTTAATTTAAGCGTGCTATCAAACATAAAAATAATGGGGAAAGAAAAACCTTGAGGCTAGCTTGGTGGCTCAGACCTCTAATCCTTTCTAGCACTCGTGGTTTGCTCTTCTGATGGCTGCGATTCACATCAGCGTGTGGCTCTCAGAGCTAGGAATCGGGCTAACAGGCCAGCACTGCAAGGCAAATTTCGTCTTAGGCCGCTAAATAAAAGCTGCTTTTACAAATTTCAACTTAGACTGCCTTTTTTTTTTTTTTTTTTTTTTTTTTTTTATTTTGGGTTTTTTTTTTCCCTCGGG
>NW_008824806.1:1511430-1521639 GCF_000699105.1 Pygoscelis adeliae | reverse complement strand
CTAATCCTTCTAATCCTTCTAATCCTTCTAATCCTTCTAATCCTTCTAATCCTTCTAATCCTTCTAATCCTTCTAATCCTTCTAATCCTTCTAATCCTTCTAATCCTTCTAATCCTTCTAATCCTTCTAATCCTTCTAATCCTTTTTTTTTTTGCTTGCCTTTTTTTTTTTTTTTTTTTTTTTTAATTAGGGATATTGATTTTCCCTAGGGAAGGAATTCTGGGGTAATAGTGGCACATACCGGGAAATCTAAGGTCATTGTATTTATCTATGCAGCTCGCCATGGACTAGACAATAGGCTATTTTGGAAACCTAATTGCTATGGGGATTTTTCGCTAGTGGGTTTACTCAGTCACCTGGTCTAAGCATCCCTAGTGGTGATGTAGAGTCAGTAAAATGTTACATTCATTATAGAGAGTTCCTGAGGAAATCTGAAAAAACTGTTCAAAGGCAAACAGCAGTTTAAAGAATGTCAGTGGCACTTCATACTGCTTCACAGAGTGGGAGCTGCTGCAGTGAAAACATTGCCTAGGTGAAGTCTACCTGGAATTAAGTGAGGGAAATTGTTTCCTTTAAAAAAGGAAAAAAGTTACATGCAAACTATGTCATCTTTACCTTATAAACAACAAACAGAGTTTTGGGAAAGGGGATGGATTTTTAAATACGCGTATGATTTATTACTCTGCAACTACCTTATGTTTGAAACCTGCACTTTTCACAAAGAAATGCAGTGTATCTGAAGTAGGGGCAAATATTTTAGCAAATGAAAAATATGCGAAGGTTTTTCTTACTCCTGTGCCCGAGATTCACTCCTATTCCAACCCTAAAAAGGAAGCACCCTCTGCTGGCTCTTACAGTATATGACTTTATGCCTTTAAACTGTGGTACCTACAAGCTGCCAGTTAAATTGCTCTGACTTAGGTTCCTGATGTTAATTTCTGATCTGCAGGGATCAGTTTGCTACTCTGAGTAGTACCCATACCAGCTAATTGCACAAAAGTTCCTTTGCATTCCTATGCTTTAAGGTAACGATCCTGCTGGTAAGCCAGGATCAAAAAGTTGATGAATTATCTTTAAATTAGTCTTGGGGTTCTGTGCAAGCAGATGGAGCAACTTATGCTCACAGCCCTTACTGAAGGGTTTTTTTGTTGATTTGTAAAACATGTAACCTTGAACAGAAGTACAGGAAGGTTTTTGGAAACTACTCTAAGCATTGAGATACAACAAATGAGTAAGCAAAAAGGTAGTTTCAACAGATCAGAGTCCGAGTAGATTATTTCACTGGTTTCTGAGAGTGAAGGAGTTAATTTTTACATTGCACGGTTCACATTCACTTGTTTTTCTGCTGTTACTGAAAGTACAACATGACTGCCCCACATGTTTCTACCAGGTTCTGCTATCAGCATATTAGTCTTTTCATACTTTCTTCCCTGATTTTTTAAAATAAAAAAATAAATACAATTCAAGTGATTTTCATATGTATTCCATATGAACTGCTGCATCGGACTGTACCAGTCATATCAAAGGAGACCAAGGGAATATGTTGGAACATATTGTAGGAACAAGTGTATTTCAGTATAAAATATAAAATGGACAGGACAGGATAATACAAAGGCTGTTCTATTCCTTTCTAGTTGCCTTTTACTGGCAATGACCTTCTCTTGGCTTATCCTTCTCAAATAGAGCTGAATTATATAACACCGCATGGTGGCATATATTTTCAAATTGCGTCCTAAATGAGGAATAAAAGGGCTTGATCCAGGACGGCACTGGAGCACATGCCTAAGAACTGAATGTGAGTGCATGCCCATGTGCTCTGATGGATAGAGCTCTTGAGCATTAGAATTTGCTCTACACTGTTTCCAAAGAGATTTCATCTGTTCAAGATAGCTTTGCTGAATATTATAAAGTACATTTTTAAATTATGGTAGTAGGACTTTTTGAGTTCCTCCTGTTGTTGAGAGAATCTATCGAACAGATGTGCTGTGGCTGACAGGGAACCTAAGCTTGTTTTTGCTTTTTTTAGAGATTAATTTGGAGTACAAAGTGAAAGAGGGAGCTCTTCCAGGCCATCAGCTTTATGGCAGCCCGGGAAGTACTGCTGCAGTCAGTGGCTGGGCTGAGGGGGGTGCTGGGGTGCACCAGAGCCTCCTTGTCCACAGCCCTGGCTTCCCGTGATGGAAATCACTGCCAGGAGGGAGGGAAAGGAAACCGTCAGCATCTGCATCTCATCTGGAAATGTGGTCAGAGTGCCCAGCTGGACCACGGAGCTTGAATCTATTGGCATATACCCCTTTCTTCGCCCCATGTGGAGTGCTTAGTGCCTAAACTCTACCCTTACAGCACCAGAAGATGTTGTGCTGAAACAATGTTAAGTGAAGAGTAGGCTATAATGTTTAACGTCAATTTAAATATTACTTTAATAACAAGAAATGATGTTCCGTTCTAAAATATCATCTCTCTTAAAATAATGTAAGTTATCCCTAGACAAAAAGTGGAATATGCTCAAACATATTTAATACAGTAGCTGTGAATGTAAGGGAGGGAAAACTCAGGAAGTTTATGTTATAAGAGAACGACACTTTGCAATTCACAATTCCAGTTAATACTGGAATATAGCTTGATCTGAAAAGGTAGAATATACATGTTAATGCAAGATTTGATAATACATAGTTGGCATAAACATTCCAAAATTGAATTTAATGTAGAGAAGTCACCAGTTTGACATGGAGCTGGGTGGAAAAATGTTGCAGAATTTTAGTTTTGTGTTAAGTTTCTTGTTAAATGCATCGTTTCAAGACAAGCTTTATTTTTTATGCGTGTTAGAATTTTTGGAATCACTGTCCTTTGACTACATGATGAGTTTACATCCCTAAAACCTTATAAAGGAAGTAATGCAGTTTATTTATATGAAGATAAGCATAGGAAGAGCAACATTCAGAGGGAAGAGAGAAATATTTTTAAGATGAGACAATGAGTAACACAGAGATACAGGGACTGCAGAGAAGAGGATTCTTTCCTCAAACGTGACAGAAATTGCTTAGAGTACAGACGCATTTAAGAATTACAGCTGTTTGTTTACTGAAGGACACTTAAATGACTTTTCTTGCTCCTGCAATTCACTTCACCTTACAAGGTCCTCTACTACAACTCCAGGAGACTGTGCTAACACCTCAGTTTGCAGCATCTGAATGTTGGAGAGTTATTGTTTTTAATTACATCTGACGGTCTGGCACTTCTCTGAGATGATCTAACAGAACTGACCAGCATGCCTAACCATGGAAATTTCAGCAATATCAGCACCCTGATTTTTGTGTCAGTAACATTATCTGCCTTTCTAATTTTCCATTCCAGCTAAGACCTATTTTAGTCATCTAGGCCACTCTCTAAGAACAGGTCTTTCTGAGTCATTTGGGAATGATGCGTAAATATATTAAATCTGGGAATTAAAAAACATGCGTGTTTAGAGTGATTTTTTTTTTTTCAGTATATTTCTCCAGGCTCATGGCAGTGGCTGGATGTTAGTGCGGCTTATGTGTAAGTAGACCTATTTAGGGCAAATTTGTGAATAGAGGCTTAGGGAGATGTTGGTTGTTCTAGTGCATTTGTCATGAAGTGGGCGGTTACCCCATGACATTTTTCCTAATGAACCATGGTAGAGCACTCAGAGAATACTGAAGTTCTTTATGTAGAAATATCTCTCTACCTTTCATAAAAGTGTGATTCGTGCTTCTCTTCATTAAGTGGTGGAGGCAGGAGAAAAATCAAAAAGGAAGTCATGTTGAGTGAATTTTGGAATAGCCATATGGATGGTACTGCTGCAGCAACTCTTTTTTTTTCTGCAAAGTGGTCAAGCCCAAGGGAGGGAGGATTCATGTGAAACAGTAGGACACCTTGTTTTTGCACAGCACATATGGGCCATGATAAGGAATTGTGCTGGTTTTGGCTGGGATAGAGTTAATTTTCTTCATAGTAGCTAGTATGGGGCTACGCTTTGGATTTGTGCTGGAAACAGTGTTGATAACACAGGGATGTTTTAGATACTGCTGAGCAGTGCTTACACACAGTCAAGGCCTTTTCTGCTTTGCACACCACCCCACCAGCAAGTAGGCTGGGGATGCACAAGAAGTTGGGAGGGGACAGGGCTGGGACAGCTGACCCCAACTGACCAAAGGGATATTCCACACCATATGACGTCATGCTCAGCATATAAAGCTGGGGGAAGAAGAAGGAAGGGGGGAATGTTTGGAGTGATGGCGTTTGTCTTCCCAAGTAACCGTTAGGCATGATGGAGCCCTGCTTTCCTGGAGATGACTGAACACCTGCCTGCCCATGGGAAGGAGTGAATGAATTCCTTGTTTTGCTTTGCTTGCGTGTGCGGCTTTTGCTTTACCTGTTAAACTGTCTTTATCTCAACCCACGAGTTTTCTCACTTTTACCCTTCCGATTCTCTCCCCCATCCCACTGGTGGGGGGAGTGAGGGAGCGGTTGTGTGGTGTTTAGTTGCCGGCTGGGGTTAAACCACAACAGTCCTTTTTGGCGCGCAACATGGGGCTTAAAGAGTTTGAGATAACGACAAATTTGATTGGAATGTGCTAGATCGAATTTATAGCTGTTATTGCTCTTTAGCTATTAATCGTCAGGCTCCTGTGCTTGCCATGGGGCTTGCTTGCCTTACTGTATATTAGAGTCTAGTGCTTGTTAGTGGCTGCTTTTTGCTTTTGCTGCTTGCTGTCCTGCTCTACATTTGACTCTGCTGTGCCTGGGAACATTTTTGATAACAGCAATGGCCATGGGCCTGGGCTGGCAGATGGCCAGGGCTTCGCTGCTGTTTCTGTGCTGCTGTACTGGACAGGCTGGAACTCCAGCATGAACTCGAGTCGAAGGGACTGTGACCTGTGGATGAGTCCACGTGGGAGCAGGTACATGTCGAAGCGTCTGTGGCTGAGGTTATGTCTGTGCTGCAGCAGGTATACCTCTGAAGGGATTGTGGCCCAAGGATAAGTCCGTGCTGGAGAAGATACACCTCGAAGCATCTGTGGCTGTGGATAAGTCCATGCTGCAGCAGGCACACCTTGAAGCATCAGTGGCTGGTCATGCTGGAGCACCTCAAAACATGTGGCCATGGATAAGGCCACGACAGAGCAGGTACACTCCTGGAGGGACTGCAGCCATGGGTAAGGCCATGCTGGAGCAGGTTTACTTCTGAAGGGACGGTGGCTGTGGGGAAGGCCACGCTGGAACAGATGCACCTCAGAGTGACTGTGGCTATGGATAAGTCTATGCTGCAGCAGGTATACCCCTGGAGAGACTGTGGCTCATAGGTAAGTCTCCACTTGGACCAGTTACACCCCTAAGGGACTGCAGTCTGTGGATAAGTCTAAGCTGGAGCAGTGGCAAGGGGAGGAGTTCATTGCAATGTTAAACCCTATGGTCTGGTCCAAAGGGACCAGGGGTGGAGATTGTGATGGAAATACCTTTAAGTTGTTGTAACCCGGGATTTGAGTTCCATATTATGGGAATTACTATAGCAGGAAACACCTGAACCAATGGAGGACAAGCCTTACAAGAAGCAGTGCAAGTGCAGCAGTGACCTGACCTGAGCTGGCTTTGGTGTCCAGTAACTCTACACAACACACCACCTCTCCTGTCCTGAGTGACCACCATAACAGATGGAGCTCAAAGTCATGGACTAAATGAACCCGGTGGACATTTGTGGACATTTATGGACATTTTACAGACATTTCACAGGGGTGGTCCATAGACTAAAGGAATGATATCTGTGAATTATATCAAAGGATAGGAAGGGAATTGGTGGTTAATGAGGATGTATTGGATAGTGTGGAACCTGAGCATGACATAAATGGTATGGAATAAGGGGTGGAGAACGTGCTGGTTTCTGTGCGAGTAGGCTGGGGGTGAAGCTGGGTAGGGTGGGCTGTATGTGAAGACTAACAGAGCCTGAGGCAATGCTACCTCAATGCTCAGTCTGGAACTCTGCTCTGTGGAGCCATGCAAGAGCAGGACTTATTGCCCACTATGATGTGCTTTACACCACAGATCTGGTGTCCAGGGCTTTGCAGTACTTCTAAAAACAATCATTATTCTCCTGACACAGTTGGTGAAGTTGAGGCAAGGAGTTCAGTGGTTCACTGAGGTTCAAACAGTGTATCGTTTTAAGAGCAAGAAATAAAACTCCTAAGTCCCAGTTTCCATTCTTCTATTCATCCCACTAGATTTTGCTGTCTTACAGCACCACATAAAGGGAAAACTATCTAATTCCCAATTTTTTTTCTTTCCTACAATGGTATTACTTAAAAATAACTGAGATGATTTTTTCTATAAATTAGATTTTTTAAAGTGTGACTATAGACAAAACAAGTAAGAATTGCAAAATACTTGTAAGTTTTTTATTAATTTATACCATTGTGGCAATAGTAATTTGTCGTAGAAATACTGAAGTACCACATTCTTTGTATTACTGTAATACTGAGTTTTTCTACAGTAAACCCTGCAATTCACACAATCTCTGTTGTATCTTGTCACTGGTGTGGATGTATTGTGAACTCCACATGTTCTTATCTTGAAACCTAAACAGTAAATGCCACTGCAGCTTCTTTGTCTGTTGTACAAAGGAAATAAACATCCTTTTGTTACCTTTGTTACTGTAGGTTGAAAGTACAATGAAATGGATTTGCAGTGTCTGGTTTCTTTGGTTCCTGTTTCCATGAGCATGCTTACAACTAGCTTACATAGTTCTACCAGCTTTACAGTAAAAAAAGATTGTTGTTTTTCCCCACTAATTCTAACCCAGTGTTAATATTAAGCCTTAGTCAGTGCTCTGCTAAGAGGGAAGTGTTGTTCTGTCTTAATGTGCTAGTTTTTAAAAGACAAATTACTGTGTCTACCCTAAATACCATGGTGACCAAGTGGAACCCTAAAATAGTTGATAGACTTTGATACTATAGGGGAGGGTTTCAGTATTTTATTTTATTTTATTTTATTTTATTTTATTTTATTTTATTTTATTTTATCTTAACTTTACTCTTCTTACCAAAAGCTAGCATCTCCTGCAGATATCATGATTTGATAATATTGCACCCAGGGTATGGCCTTTTCCTAGCTCAAACAAGCAAAGATTTCAGTTCAGCAGTGTGAATTTCAGGACATTTTATTCTCCAGCTGCACCTTCTGATGACAAAGAATGTCCCAATGCCCTGTGCAAATTTGACAAGTGGAAGCCACCAGAAAGAATGAAATTGCATTCAAAAGAGCTTAAAATCTTCATAAGAGGACCTTGTTAACACTACTTCTACACCTTAAGATCTGAAATCATGTGTTTTGATGGAATATAAACTTATGGAAATCATTTGTAGCGACGTAAGTGTGTAGCCTTACTTAAAAAGAGGAGCAGTGCTTTGCAAAATCCCTCAAGAGAGCCTGAGCTTCTTCATAGTAATGAAGAAATGTCAGTGGAAGTTGATGGTGCGTGTGTGCATGTGTATGCATGTTGCAGGGAAGGGGAGAAAGGAAGGAGGCAGCCTCCAGAATTTTTACATTTCAAATGTCTTTTGGAAATCACTTGTGTACTCTAACACATGGTCCCAAACTCTTTCTGTGCTATTAAAAATGGTCTGCATACAAATCAGTCTACTGTAAAAAATTGCTTTGACAATAGCAGTTTTAAGTGGTTGATGGCTTCAAGTATGCAGTATCTCCCTTGGCTCTTGATCCAACGTGAAAGGGAGGATGTTTATCTGTTATACATGCATTTGTGTGATGGTAAAATAGAGCATATTCTTCTCTGTTATTTCTCCTCTGGTTTAGTCTCCATGTCTTAGACTTTTTGAGGATGATAAAAGTATTGTTTGGCTTCTACAGTATCACTACCCATTAGAAATTTAAATGAACTTGTATAATGTCTCCTCTGAAAACCACAGGAGTTAATTGAAGCATTTCAGAAACTTGCATGGGCTTTGAATCTCACCTATATTCCCTTCCTCAGTTTACTCACTGGTACACTTCTCTCCAAAAACATAATCGTGTACATCACATTGTACAGACACTTAATTTGTCCTTATAAGGGCCCTCTTCAGGCCCTTAATATCCCAGCTGGCAAACCTAAGGCAAAGAGTGCTAAGCAGCTCAGCTACGGTCATAACCAGAAGCAGCACTGTGCCTGGACTTAGGCCCTCCTGTCTCTCTGTCCTTTGACAATAAAATAGAGCTGCTTTCTCAAATTTATCGCACCTCCACAAACACAATTGCAAATAACAGCATTGCAATGATGTATACAAACACTTAATATCTGGTGACCAAAGTCCTACAGTTTGTAAACAGTAAGCTATAGCTTCTGCAAAGTAACTAAACTGTTCTGGACCCACAAATACAGGCATTTTTTTTTTTTTTTTAAAGGAAAACATTGAACAAGAGATATAAACTACCTGAGGAACTTTTTTTTTTTTTTACTATGAAAAGAATCTGTGAGAATAACTGTAAACAATTAGAATTTGATTTTGAGGAGTGAATGCTCTAAACCCCCAAAACATTGGATTGATTTTGTAGAGACTTATTTTGATTTTTCTTGTTGTTCCACAGAGTGCTGTTTGCCTCACGGTGTGAAGCATGCTACCATACCATGTTGTTTTACCAGGCACTGAGCAGTTACTTGCATCAAACCACTGCTGAGAGTCACATATGAGTGATGCTGGCTAAAACTGCAGCATAATGTGGCCACTTCCCCCCTCTCTCTCCCTTACTATTCTCTAGGTGTCTGTTCTCCAAAAGAAAGTTGAATGCATCGTTATAGCTTTGGCAGTTATTGCTTTGGCTTCTAGAAAGTTAACTGAAACTAAAAGAGCTGAGTGCCTGTACTACTTTATCACCCCTGAACTCCTGGTATTGCTTTTCTGTACTGCCTATTCCAAACCGAAAAATTTTGAATAGGATTTGCACCAGGGACCTTTAATGCATCATTTTACCCCTCTTTATTACACCATGACAGCCAAGCATGCCAAGTGTTATAATAGCAGGGTTGGTAAAAAGGGGAGTTATGAAGTTGAAAGTAGTACTATATTAGTAGCCATTGTCAAAGAGTTTTAGGAGGATGGAGTGAATCACAATTTTAAGTTCTTAATCTTACGCTGTGATTGCTCACATAGTTTCTGATACACTGAAATTATTAATTTTATGCAAGAAATAGACTCTTCCCTTCTGAAACTAATTATTTATTATTTTCTCATTTTGAGATGGCTTAACTTAAGGCAACATGAAAAGATCGCTGGATGTGGAAAGAACTTTGTAGCGTGCTACAACACGATTGTTCACACTTCAAAGCAACCCTAAGAAAAACTGTAAATAAGGACTAAGGCATAAAAACATACCAGCACCTGGGAATACTCAGCACACTGCACACCAGAACAGAATCCAAGCCCTGGCAAAGAGCCAGCCGCCGGGGATAAACCTGGAAAGGCTTAATACATGCTGAAGAACCGATCCACTTGGAAACAAACTAGGTGGGTGTACTTATCTCCTTGTCACATACTGTAGTCATTTCACTACTTTGAATATAAAATAGGTCTTGTCATCATGTAATAGACCACAACCTAGCACTCTGGGTGCACAGAACAAAAACTCGGAGTTTATAGGTAGTGCCCACACCGATCAAGAAGGAATTGTTCTCATGTTGGTAATTTTTAATGGGCAGCTGGATAGGGACGTTCAGCCCTAAGAACATAGTTTAGAACAGTTTCAGAAAGTGGAGATACTGTACTGGAGGCTGGGAGAGGTAATAGGGTGAACATTAATACGTCTGAGTCATAAAATAACATAACAAAAGTCCTGGATGAGTCATTTGTAGAAGTTGCCATAGTTATACAACAAAACATGAAGTTTCTGTTTATATATGGACAAATTAGCTGTTTCCTGCTAACTGTAACAATAGTGAGTTGTACAGGTTGGCTTAAAATAGTTTTTAGCTGTTAAATCTTACGTAAAGAATTGGCAGATAATCTGTTGCTATTTGAAATTGAAACTATTGTCTCATGTCAGAAAAGAGACCATATGCATATTTTAGAATCTGAAGCAAGGAAAAAATCTAGAGATTTTCAGCATCATAGCTGAGCAGTAAAACTTTGAGATATAAAAGCTTTCCCAGTCAGAGAGATCTGTAAAAAGTAATTATTAAGTACAAATGAAATGTTAGGTTTT
>NW_008824806.1:1503919-1511392 GCF_000699105.1 Pygoscelis adeliae | reverse complement strand
CCCTTCCGTATATATTTCTCTATTGTTGCAGGTTTCACTGGGGAAAAGCCAGCTTCAAATTTATCCCTTAGATAAAACCTATAAAATGATTGACAAAATATTAGATATCTTGAAAACTGGGTTAAATATAAACTCTTTTGTTACTGGTGTATATTCTCTGTGCATTGCATGTGCAATTACTGCTCAGATACAATAAGAAGATAGTATTACCTAAATATATATCTTTTAAAGCTCAGAGCCTTTTGAAGAGCTGCACAGGCAATGCCTCTGTGTACATGTAGACTTCTGCAGATTTGTTCCTTGGAACTGGGTTTTTTGCCTATTAAACAGCTCCCGTCACCCCCTCTACTTTTCCTTTTTTCTTTCTCCCCTCTTCCTCCCTTCACACACACCCATTCCACTGTTTTAATTTTCGGCCTGTGTATGTAGTTATTGATAACAGCGCAAATACGATGGTCAGTAAAATTCTTTCACTTCTGCAAACTGTGCTAATAACAGAGACTGTTGTACTAACGAAAAAGCACCAGTGGTATTTGTATATGATTGCTATCTTACAAAATCTTTCACAAGAGAAGGACCTAGCTCATTTATTACAGATAGATCTCTTTGAACCATGCTGATTTTTGCTTGTTAACCCTTTCTGTCAGGAGAGCTGTTCAGTCAAAGTCAAGAGATGACCTTCCAATATGTGCTTCTGTGACAGGCTAATCATTTCCTATGCGGAACGGCAGCTTCCTTCTGAGTGATCAGCAGATAGATTAATACCTATTGAACAATGCATTAAAAATGGCATAGACCTGACAATTAATTCATAGGTAGGATCTAACATTCAGCTCTTGAAAATCAGGCAGTCCTCTTCAGCATATATCTTGGGCATAACAACAGGTTTGGAGGGGAGTGGATAGTATATCACAGTGTAGTAGTAAGACATGAACCTGATTTTTTGTCTCTAATGCAACTTTTTGTGTACAGCATGTGTCGTAAACTTTGTTTTTTCTAAACTTGCTCCAGAATGCAACGCTGTGGTTGCATGTTAATATTTGCTGCATATTCCTACATCTGCCTGTTGACTCTGGGATAGGGATGAATACTATAGTTTTTTTATAATTGCTGTTTGCTCTATTTGCAATATTCGAAACACCTCCTGATATGTAATTTTGGGAAGATAAATACTCTACAGCTAAATAAATACATACTCACTATGAAGGAGTAAGACAAAAGAAGACAAAAATACTAATAGGAATGATACTGGCTGTTAATAATTTTTATTTTATCTGTTGACAAAATATTTAACACAAAATGAAACCTCAGGGGACTGAACACACATGATTTAGGTTGTTTTCACTTAATAGTTTAAGCTTAAAAGAGGGCACAAAACGTAAACGATATTAAAATATTTTGCTGTGACAGTTTTAAATAACTGATCACAAAGTTGATAATATTTATGCCTTAAAAAGGACTTCTAAATAAAATAGTAAACATAAAGCTGAAAGATACGTGTTTCTCAGTGCAGGATAAATTAAAGAGAAATCAAAATACTCATATACACACACATACATACCCCATTTTTTTTTCTTTTGCTTTGAGCAATCCCAAATTAATTGTTTTATTTTTGATGCCAAGGCATAAACCCAATTTATTATTTGCACAATTCTACTTATAATGGAAATGCACACTTTAATCCATGTTATTAGGGCTAAGGAGCCAGAACATCTAGCCAAAACATTTAGCATCTTATGTCTTTAAGTGTTATATGTATGAAAGTTTGGTAATGGTTGATGGAGATAAAGTCCTAGAAAACAAATTGGTCTCCTGATGTAAAGAACAAGCAGGGAAGAGGCAGGGACATGTCAGGTTGCCCCAGTCTGCCAGCCTGTAGTGCCTCAATCTTAACCTGAGAAGACCGTCTCAGGTAGTGCAAAGTATTTCACTTTCTCTGACTTTGTTAAAATCACCCTGGGAGCAGTAAGAGAGCCAAAAATGTGCTGCTAAGGACTATTAGGCATTTTTTTGAGAACACCTCATTTCATATAAGCCATCAAAATATCTGGTCCCTGCTACCTTCAGTTGGATGAATACTGCAGACCATAGGTCTCATTGCCGATTCCCTTCCCCCCCCCCCTCATACTGCTTGTATATTTTTTACCATGCTTTATTGTAAAGCTCTCACAGTTAATGCGGTTGTGTATGGCATCACTCTTTTTCCTACTCACTTAATTGCATTAGAACAGCAAATACACTGAGGCATTTGGAGTTAGTGTCCTCTCTTGCTTCTTAGAAAATAATATAAATGAGCTTACGGCTTCTTGCCAGCAGCAGAAAAATGATGTTTTTCTGGAACCATCTATGCTCCAAAGAGGGATTTGTGCTGCTCACTACATCTGTGTTGGCCCCAGTTAGTTTCCAAAAGGATGCACAGTTTGGCAAGAAACTCCTTTTTTCTCAGTGAAACCTTCCCTCAGCATGATAGGTGCAGGCAAATTCATAAAAGATTCCACTCTTGTGGTGGAATAACAGATGTGCAGCAGCTTGCTTCAGATGTGGAACAATTAGAGACATGAATGGGCTTACAGTTTCTGCCCACATAGCTTCTACCGTAAAGACATTCTGAGATTGGCTTTCCCTTCAAAGGATATTAAGGGACTTTGGAACCTTCCCCAGCTCATTCCCCAGATATGTCAAACTTTTGCCTTACCTTTAGACACACCCTGCACTTTACGCTTGCAATCTCGTATACTATACATATGGCATTATCAGCATGGCAATGTAAAATTCCCGCTCAAAATAAACTGTCTTGACCTGCCCTGGTTCACTGATCGCTCCCCACAAGAAAGTAAAGGGAAACTGCACTTCTGACTCTGGAAAAATAGTGCTTGTATTTCAAAAGTGAAGAAGCATACGTACACATAGGAGCAGTGGGGTGCCATACATCAGCACCTTTGACTCTTCAGGCAAGCAAAAGTGGGGTGGGTTGTAAGTGGGGCAAAGATTTCTCGGTGAACAATAAATTCACTGAGCAATGCAGTTTGGGGTTATTTAGCTATCCATGGATCTCAGTGGTGCTGGCTGAATTCAGGCTGGATTCAGAAGTGGGCAAAAAGATAGATGCAGTCGTGGGAGCCTTGGGTTCAATTCCTTGCTCTGCCTAAGGGTATCTGAAATCGCAGCTCCCATGTCCCAGGAGAACACCTTAACTGCTAGTCAGGCTTAAAAAGTCATTCACACTCTCTTGCTCAATTAATATTTAAATATGCTATGGCAAGTGCCACTGCTCCCACAGGAGGGATTCCGGGAGCTCCACACTCAAACACCTAATAGCGTGGTGGTTAGGCTGCTCTCCTGAGTGGCACAAGACCCCGGTCCAAACCCACTCTCTGTCTGATTCAGGGAGATGCTGGAACCAACACCTCTCTGGGGAAAGCTGTTTCAGTTTGCCTGGGGTACCTAAATATTCATGGACCAAAGCAGGGAAAGAAGGGCTTTCTAGGCTTGAGGATGAGATGCCTTGCGGAAGCAGATTGCTGGGCTCCAGCCTCTGCTGCAGTGAATACAAAGCGGATCAGTGCCTCGGGGCTGGCTTGGCCCTGGCCCCTCGGCTTCCCCCAGAGCTTTGCTGGGGCATGCTGGTCAGTACACTCTCCTGGCAGGTGAGAGCTCAGGATCGTATCTCTTAGTTGGAAGAGAGGTCTTGCACAGCTTGGGTGAATTTCCCACCAACTGGCCTATTAATTCAAGTAGCTGCTCTCTGGAACAGTTGTGAATGTATCCCTTTCTTTGCTTCGGCTTTTGTGGATGTGCCCAAACTACTGGGTTTTGAATAGAATATTTTGAACTGATTGAAATGAGGTTATGCTCTTTTCCCTCTTCTTGCAAAGAATATTCTTGCATATTCTTTTGCTCTGAACAATTTATTTTTTGTTTAGTTCTTGGATAATGATAATTTACAAAGCACCTGTTTGGGTGTAGACAGTACTGCAGTGAGTGCAAGCCTTTTAAATCATTGATCCTTGTGCGAGCGTTGATTTTACTGCAGTACTCACCACAGGGACGAAATTTGTGCCTATGTGGTGAACCAAACAGAACTGCAACAGAAGAGACTGTCGATAGCGGTAGGTCTGTATGTTGTTGATAGGTATGTTAATGAAGTGAAAGGCAGTTCACCAATTCCCTTTCTTCTTCACTCTGTCTCATCCTCTAAGAAATGTCATGCCAGAAGCAGCAGTAATGTGGCACAGACAGAGAGCAAACGGGTGACTTACCTTTCATTTCATTTCGTAGACAACATTTTTGTGCTTCCAATAGGAAGGCCAGACCCAAGGTTAGGTAGATACACCCTGTAATAAATTCTCTTTGCTGTGCATCAAAATCCTCAGACAAGTCTCACTTCTTCTGTTCTGTCATGTTGTGTAACTATTTATTTTGAAACCCAAGTATTGTTTATAGCATATTTTACATAAGCCAGTACACAAAATTGAATGAAAGGACAAAAGTTTCCAGTTTCTATAAAATTGAAATCCAGAGATACAATTGTACCATTGTAGCATGTTTTGTGAGACCACAGAGGAAGATGCCCACAGTAAGGGTGATAGATCTGGGCCAGAATCACATCATTTATAAATAATACCTATAGTCTCTAAACTGTTACCTGGGTCATGCTATAGCATTGATTTTTAAACAGAATTTCCATTGAAATCAATGTGCTGCTGTGCTTAAAAAATGGATGGAATATAAGAAAAGCTAAGTGCGTGTCTTGTGCTGTATAACATCCCTCATTTTCTGCTGTAAGATGTATCCTTAAATCCTCTCTTTGTGTAAATTTAGAAGACCATGAAGTAAAGTCCTCATTTTCTTTCCTCAATTTTTAGTTCATTCAGTGTAGTAGGAATAAATAGCTTTGTGCAGCATCTGAAAGTAGAATGCTTTTCATATTTTTCTGCCATTTACTGTACCTCTACACTTATTGCACATTCACAGTTGCATGACAGTTCCTACCAATGTAATGAGACCCATGGTTGGACTGAGACATTATTAGAGATCTCTCTGAACTGGTCAGACAGCATATTATTATAAAATAAGAAAAAAGTGTGCCGTTTTTAACATGGTCAGTAAATAAAAGACAGTGCTCTCTGGATGCCTGCTGATGTGAAAGACTAGAAATATTTCAGTCCATTGTGATTTATAATCGGCAAATATGTATGAATAATACAGATGAGATGAACTCCCTAAGCAGTTCAAGTACTTTCAAACACACTGATTCTCACCTGATGACCTTTAGTTTAAAGGTGAACTGCAAAGGATTTGTTAAAAAAATTAGACTTGTGCCTTCTTTTGCTTCATTCTGGTGTATAAAACAAGTGTAATGGCTTGTATTTTAGATGGCTCTACTACCTTTTTTTTTTTTTTTGGTCTAGAGAGATAAAAAACATAATTTGGGTCTACTTTAGTTTTGTTGGCAATGCTTTCAGAGCTCATAGGGGTGTTTGCCGACTCAGAATTAAAGGTGTTTTTGTTCAAAATGTTGAAATAATCATTGAAATTAAAAGTTGTTAAAATGAACAAAAATCAAAATGAACAAATACCATAGGCAGCCAAAAGTCTCTGAAATTTGGGCTGTTCACACATTATTAGTTATGAACTATCCCTGAAAAATCACAGGTTGCAGACTATTTTTGCTGTGCATTTGTACAAGGTCACGCACATGGAGTGACTAGTGTCCTCGTGCACTAGCACTATGGAACTAAATAATAATAGTAATAATAAAATCTAGAAACAGGAGAAAGATATTTCAAGAATGAGACTGATCCTTAAAGGTGGAAGACTGATCCAAAAGAAAAAAAAGTATTCAACTGGCAATATCAAAAGCTCAAAAAGGAAAGGAAATACCTATTATTATTGCAGAGGTGGCTACAAGGGGAGCTGGGGGCTGCATGGCATCTCCTCATTCTCATACCAAGAGGAGTGACGGTCTTAATTACCTGTAAATGGATCTCTAATTATTTGGATATAATGGTGCTGTGATCATTTTTCTATTCAAATAATGAGGAAACAGTAACAGTTTTCTCAACACCACTAAACCTCAATTTTTTACTCATGGCTTTAGTCTTACAGCAAAAACTGTGGCAGATAAAACCTGCCAAATACAGATGCTATTAAACAGAATCAAAAATCTAGCCTAAAAAATAAAGAACATGTATTTGTAAATGCAGGGTATTAGTCTTCCCCTAAAGATCAGATTCACCTTCCCATGTCTTTCCATAGTTGATCAGTAGTTAATAATAATTAGTCCTTTTTCTTAAAACATATAAAATAGGGTTGACAATGATTTCACTGACTCTTTGCTTGGCATTTTAGTCAGTTGTCTCCTAGGCATGAAAGTCAGGACTGTTAAATGCTGATATGGTATCATGGGATTCATGATCAGAATTTTTGCTGCAGTGTAGCTCCTCATCCAGAACTGACATTACGCCCCACTCAGCAGTGGCAGGATCAGTTGCGGTATCATTATCTGTAACAGCAACAGCAGTGTCTTCTGGACATAAAAGTTTTCCCATTTACTTCTATGGATGTTTCCGATTCCTGATGCTTGCATAATTGTTCATTCCTTGTAATCACTTCCCCAAGTACACTGGAAATAGGAATATTAAACAGGAAAGATCTTTTTTGATTATCTTACGGAGCCTGGGGTTCAAAGCCTTTGAGTTCAGTTTTCCATTATGCTTCAAGTCGCCTTGTACATGTCACTTAATTCCTTTCTGTCTTATTTCTAATGAAAAAACCCACAGAAATTAGCATATTTCCCCACCAGAGAGTAGCGGTTAGAGGACAAATTCTAAACTGATTGTGAATTGCTCAGACACTATCTTATAGGGGACATAATTTTTTTAATAACTCCTGTGTTACTGTGTGTACATGTACCTGTAGTGACAGTGTCTATAGATTGCTGTAACTCAGTGTCTGCCTAAAGGTCACTACACCATTTGTATGTATTTTCATTATGAGAAAGGCCTAGTGGTGATGGTCTGGGTATGTTTTTCCCTATCTAAACAGGCTAAAGTATATCGGATCAGTAGGGCAGGGCTGCTGTCAAGACTGATTTTCTCTCTTATTTGCTCACTTTTTTAAAAACAGTGGGAAAGTATCCATTTGGACAGATCTCAACACAAGAGGAGAGGGGTGCTAACCTACTCTTGAAAGCGATTCAGTGTTTTGAAACACACAAATGTTCAAATTGCAGCACACTTGACCTCTTTGGGATTCACCAGCAGGTGTTGACAGGTGGCACAAGTGGACATAACAGTTCTTGTACAGAAATGTTTCTTTTTGCTTTGTCAGTCTTTGAGATAGGAAGTGTATTATTAAGACAACGGATGCTGTTGTTTTCTGTCTGTGTTTCATATGTGGATTCCTTGAGGAGCATATGTATTTCATATTTCATCACTCTGAGGTTTGTGGTGAACATCTCACTGTGTGATA
>NW_008824806.1:1488555-1503887 GCF_000699105.1 Pygoscelis adeliae | reverse complement strand
TGAACACTCTGTCCTGAGAAACCTTTCTGCAAACAAGAAAGAGGTGTCCCCAGCTGTCTGTAACCTTCTTTTCAGTTGATAGAACAAGTTATGCTTTCCATGCAGCTGTCTTAATTTCCTGCGTGTTTGTTATAAAGTATCTGAAATGCCTGGATTTTATGTGCAGCAGCCAACATGTTGTGAACATTCCTTGTATTATGGAAAAAAAGCGGAGATTTCCAGGTTGACTGTGGGTGAAACATGCTATGAGAAGAGATCCAGCATCCTGGACTGCATTCAATTCCACTGTTCAAAATAGTGCATGCCGGGGAAAAGGCCACTGGTTTAGTTGTAGCCTTTGCATTTCTCAGAGCAGTCAGAAGCTCCTTGGCAGGATGACTTTTCTCTCTCAATGTCAATAACAAATATTAAGGTAATCAGGGCACCGACTCTGCAAAGGACTGATAAAGATGAAGAGGAAATTTGTTTTCTGTCATTTCTGAATGTGTTTCTAGTCCTTAGGTCTAGTCCTTTTTTTTGATGTAATGCATGCCATATGATTTGATATTTTGTTCAGCTTAGGTCTATAGATACATCTGCTCCAATATTTGATTGCAGTACTCTGGTTGATATGTAAAGGAAGGAAAATGTCAAATTCGGTCATAAGATGGATTCTGTTTTTAATCACTACACAATGTGTTATCTTCCTTGTGGAAAGTGAGTCCTGAAAAAAATATATTGTAAACAGAATTGTCTTTCCAAATGATCTTGCGTTGCTGTTACTGCAAATGAATTCCAAGAACAGGATGCAAAAGGTGTCCACTGACGCTCGGCAGGGTGCTCATTTACAATAGTGAGGTAACTTCACTGCTCCAGTACAGGTCATATTTTGCATGGTGGTTTTTCCAGTAACTTCTTAGTTACATATAAAGTTTCATTTTTATTCCAGAAACAGCGTACTTACTTCCTTTTCCTGCTTACCAATAGAATACACAGCAGATGATAACGACAGAAGTAGAGTTCAAGCTCTAAGGAATGATGTGTCATTAAATAATGGGATAATATAATCTTTGCCCAATGGTATATGTTTATATCCATTTATAATGAAAATACACAAATTTTTCTTTGAGTTCTTAATATTTCCATTAAGTATTTATTTTATATTTTTGTATTGATTGTAACCAGGCCACAGCTTCTTTCTTTTGAATTTAAATGAACAAACCAATTTTTTTGATGAATGTTTGGGTCTTGTATACTCAGGAGGATCCACATTTCATAATTTTATGATAAGTGGTGATTGTAGTGTCTAATGATAAATTGTTGGTTCCCTCTCATAATAAATTACAGGAATAAGTAACAATAGTTAGTTATACTTTTAAAAGCTTTAGCTCCTTGTAAATATTGCAGTTAATGAAAAGACTACTTTAAATATATATCGACTATTTCAGTAGAAGTTTACAGATCACTATGGCAAACCTCTCCACTGGTGCACCCTATGGTTTCTTTATACATTGAAATGGTCTAGAAGAGAAATGTTAGTGGTGGATAAGCTGAGGTAGATTTTATGTGAAGACTTATTGCTAAGTAACACTTGATAACAAATATAGACACAAAAAGAGTTTGTTTGGAGTAGGGGAAATTAATTCTCTTGGGATTATGAACTTAGTGTTGAATTTTGTTGTTAAAGCCAAGTCAAAATAGCCAAAGCAGGATGAGTATGTTTTTCATGAGTTTTAAGATTACAAATCAGCATAATAAAAGATCAGGAAGAAGAATTGTTCAAGTTTCATACCCATTTTTCAGTGTTAGTTTAAAATGTATTTCTTTCCTTCCTTTCTTTCTTCTCTGTATCCAGATTCGAGTAATTAATTTTATAAGGCAGTGGCTGTTCAAAAGAAATCATCAATTTTTGGTTTTGTACTTCATGGAAGATTTTTGATTAAAAAAACACCAACAAACAATAGTGCAGGATATCCTGCATTTCTTTATCGAAAACCAAACATTAAACAAAAGAATGTCTCCTTCAGTTAAATGTTCCATAGGAAAATCTCAGAAAGTTCATAATTCCCTTTTATAGCAACTTTTCAAATCTTTTTTTTTCCTTTCAGAATTGTAATTTTATAGCATGTTTCTTTTTCCATTTTGAACATATTTAAAATGTATAATTTTGGGAAGAACAGCAATTAAGATTTCTTAGAATCTTAGCAGATATATTTGAACAAATACGATGTATATTTTTATTATCAATACTCTCCTTTGCTAATTACTTGCTTAATTTTTTCAAATGAAAGATTTTTTGAAACATCGACAGACTCTTTTGGTTTTGGTAGTGACCTCTACCATACCTCAAAACGTTGTAAGAGGAATATTCTGTGTTTCTTATGGAATCTGAGTGGATTTATATATATGTATAAAACTGTCTATATTTGATTTATTTTTGTCTGGTCTTGAGAGTTTTGACTAGTTGGCACAATGATCTGGCTTTTTCTAGTTAGAAAGTGTCTGGTTTTGACAAGGGGCTTTTGGCTGGTGGACTGTGTTGTCAGCTCCTCTCGGCTGGACAGGTTGGCCATCAGAGTGCTCTGAAAAGTGCGGGTATAGACCTCCTGCCACCACTCTTTGACAGAGACTAGAAGGTTTCCTTTAAAAGGATCTTGTTCCTTGGGTTCACTAATGTTGGTTAGCCTGTTTTTGTTTTCAGTGTGGACATGGAGAGATTTTCTGTAGAAACAACCTACAACAGTTAAATAAACTCCATGATGGCTCTAAATTTCATTTGACTTAACAGCAAAATCATAAAAGTTATACAGTTTCACAAAATCTTTTTACCAGTTAATAAACTGATAGGCCAATTCTTGGCTTTCCTCTGTTCTCAGCTTTACTGAAAAAACTTTAGGAGGACTGGAAAAGTAGCTTTTGTCCAAAGGTTTCTGCTTCATCTTTAATCACGTTCTATGAAAGGGATGGAATCTGTGATTTATTACCATTTCTTTTTTCTCTGATACTGTTACAGGGCAGCTATTTGGTCCTTACTTCACCTAGGCTTTTCAAGCTGTGCTATACCAATCCACAAAAGTTTTATGAATATTATAAATATTTCATTCCTTATAGGGCGGAGAGCGGGCTTGAAAACAGGCTTAAACATGGTTACCTTCATCACCCATGCACTTCTGTACATGTTTCTGTCATCAGCCTGACACATGCCTACCAGTTGCTTGGTGTTATAAATCCACATTATAGCCAGGAAGGCACACAGTTAAATGAGAGGCATTTCAGCATCCTTGGCTGCCATGGGGAAGCAGCATCCCCGGAAATGATAGTGACTCCTATAATGTCTGCTTGCCAAAGTGCTCAGTGTGTCTAGACTATCTCAGTGATGAGGTCTGAGCCTGTACTGGGGTTTCTTGAGAGCTCTGAAGCTTGAGCAAAGGTCCTCTCTGAGAACAACCTAGCAGGGTGTCAAAACTGTACTTCACCGACAAAGTGGACACAGCTTTTCCAGAGGCAGCTGGCACAAGCAGAGCAGCATGGGAGGATGCAAACCTGTGGAAGAGCACCCTGAGAACCCAAGGGGGAGCTTTCATTTCTTTGGTATTGCTTCACCTCATGTCTTTTCTGCATGTGTGCGCAAAAGGAAGCTGGGGTTACTTTAAACAGCTGGTAAGCTTCACTATTCATCTGGTATTGGATCCTCTGGTACAGAGTCCTTTTTCAAGGGAGGTCCTTGGTGTGATTATAGGACTGTCGCCTAACTCAGCAAAACAGAGAGGGAAGCTGGATAGAGACGTGCTTGAGCAGAGAAGCTATGTCTGATATATTGTGGTGCGTACAAAATAAATAAAACACAGACATGAGAAAAGCTTTATGCACTGTGTTGGTGATGCCTTCAGGCCTCAGGAAAACAGCTATGCATATGTAAATGTATGTCTCTCTATATAAAAAATATAACATACATAATATGTATATTATATGTATGCACACACACATACATAAACTTGTATCTACATACACACTCGCATACATACATTAGAGATGCTTGGCAGTAATTAGCTTCATAACTCTGAGGCTTGATTTCCTACTAATGTGCAATGATACAATCAAACTTTTGAATAAATCATAGACAAAATCCTTCTGTTGTCTAACATTTGACCTAGAGTTTCTGCAACCTGCTGTTTATTAAGACATACGGTACAATTAGAAGCTCTAAACACTTACAAGGATCTGTTGCCTGGGGGAGTATGTACACAGCATCTCCATTAAGCAATTTAAGTATTGTTAGTGTCAGTTTTAGCTTCCATTTTTTTCACTTTCATTTCCTGTTCTAAGTACATACTGTACATCCCTCTGCATATTACATGATAGCAGATAAAGAAAAATTGCCGGTAGAAGCATAGTTTATTTGAAACTACATTTTGTCACCAGCGATTTCCCTTCCCCTATTGTATAACTGCATTCCTTCTGGCCATGGACAAAGGTCAGATGTTCACAGTAATTTTATTAGATCTATCAACAGCCTTTGATACCTCACAAATGAGAGATTGCTGACCCGCCCGCTGTGGGTGCTTTGTGCTTTCTCTTGTGGATAGTTTAGTTTAATGTGTTGCTTACTTCATCTGTGTATTGTGGACTCAGATGTTAGGATGACTGGGTGTATAAAGCTCATTAAAGGCAAAATATTTTTATCTGGGCAGCAAGTTTCTGTGTACAGAAACTTGACTCTGTTGTGTAAAGTATGGGGAAATCAGAGTTGTACAATGCAAAACTGATGGTAGAAGAGGCTCTTTGAATTTTTTTTCTTTGATAACAGAAGGTCTCATTTGAGTTCTTCTGACAGGAAAGCCAAATATAAAGGTCACTCCTGTAGCAACTTCACAGATGCTAAACTCTAATACCAGTACTGCAATCTAGTTATCTTACGGTGGTATTTGGTGTCATGGTTAGTCTTTTCCTTGTTGCTATAAGAGTTTTTTGTAGAGGCTTTGGAACAGCTGTTATCCTGCTTTTTAATTTTATTTGTAGATTACTTTTCTTTTGCTGTGGTTTACTAATCGAGCAGTTCTTAACTGTCAACTGTTAGAGAAATTTCCTTGCATTAGGGCCCAACTGTGCAACAATGATTTCTCTCCATCTGCTATATTTCTTGTTTCTAATTAAATCTGAGCACAGGCTTAAATACATCCTGAAATGCCTCATATTGAATACAATTCATGTTAAGAGTAGGATATTAAATTAATGTTGACAGATCTGAAGGAGCCATAACTGCAAGGCAAGAGGTTTATTGTTTTTTAAGTAAACCAGCATAGTCTGTAACCCATATTCTGTGTCAGCCACCTTATACCCAGATTTCCCACTCTGTGTTGCTTAGCACAATCGTTCTTCATAAGGCATTCTATAGTTCCAGCTTTGGTGCCTAATTTGTGTATATTAAGGTCATATTCTGGTCTATAAGGTCTAGGAGGCTTTCACTGGCAGATTCTGATTTGTTTGGGTATTTGATCCTACAGTAAGAGACAGCCTATTCGAGAGCTTTGTCGTCTGGGATTTGGTGTGTCCTAAGATTTTGGATGTACCAGAAGTATTTCAGGTGTTATACAGTTACTGCTGGGGCAGACATAGTTCCCTGCCAGCCCACATGCTTGGATTTATTTTACATGGAAAACAAGACTTGAGGAGGGGACAGATGGAAAGGAAGGGAAGTTCACCTGCTTGCATCTCAGTGCAAAATGTACTTAGGACAGATCTAGGATGAATGCCTGAGACTTGGGAGCACCCCTGGGCCCTGTGATACAGGGACAAGTGCTGGAGTCCTTAAGGGGACTTAGAAGTCCCTTACCCATGTATGAAACACATAAAAATGTGCTCTGAATCTGTCTGTATATACATATAAGCACCTAGTACAACCTAACTACACTCTCCATTTGTAATACATTAAATCCTCAGTAAATATAAAAACATATTTAAAACAAGAAACATATTAATATTGACAGTGCTAAAGTAGACCTTTAATTTAGGTTCAAAAAAATTAAATGGTCAGGAGTGAGTTAATGATCTGGCCTGCTAGGGTTTTAACCTTGCAGTTATGGAACAACTGCAGCGATTGGAAAGTGTTAGGCACGTTGGCTCCCTTGGATCCATATACTAAAGAAATGGAAAAACAATAGTAGGGGAAAAAGGTCTTTTTTTTTTTTTTTAAATTCATTTCAAGCCACTTAAATGAATAAAAAACACTTGAGGGCCTATAATACTAAAATCTTCAGTGTGCTAAAATTGGCAACTGCATCTCAGCATCTGCTAACTGAGCTGACACACCCAAGGCATTAGATTATCTCACAACAATCACACGCCCTGTTGTGTTTTGGTTTGCACTTAATGCAGTCACTTGGTGACATTTAGATGCAGACTAATTATAAACATTTTTCATACACAACTGTTCCAAAATATAATTCCTATGCATATTCATGTTGAATCTGGTTTACATACAGAGTCATCACTGGAGTCATTGTGATTAAAAACTATGGCACAGTTATTACACTGATTAGGCATCCATTAGACACACATCCATTATACAGTAGTTCTTGATCCTTCATAAATATTTTTTCTTCTACATGGATATTTATTTTTCTGTGTGTTATTTGATTAAACTTATACAAAAAACAGATTTGTGAACTTTTGGAATAGGAATTTCTTTCATTTATGTTCCCTATATACAGTATATGTTTTAACTGTTGCCTCTTTCTGGTTTTCAAATCGATAAAAAAAAAGTCAGTTATTAAAGTTTGAAAAAGTAGAGCACTGTGGTTTTTTTAAGCTAGAGCATGCCACTCTTTCAAATTGTTTTTACCTTCGAGCAAAATCACTGCATATTGAATGAAAAACAATTTTTTTGTGCAACAGAATTCTTTGCAATTGATGCCAAAAAATAAGTCAGCCAAATGATTATCTTTTGTCTTAAAACTTATACAAATCATGAGGCCCAGATGCATAGTTTAATAACACGATGCTGCAACTTTAACAAGGACTACATTTGTCTTTAAGTCCACATGATAGTGAAAGCTTAATATGAAAAACTTTTGTCTAGCACAAGTGATTTGAAGATGTTTTGCTCCATGCATGTGAACTCAGCAGGTGATTCTTGCCTATCTTTGATGTCAAACAGCACAAAACTTCAGTGAGTAGTAGCTTCAGAAATGCAATAGACATAGCTGAGTCTTCATATGAAGCTCATGCTTGAACTACATCAGAAGAACTGACATCTATTATGGTGAGCAAAGACAAGTGTTTGAAAAGAGATTCAAACAGAAGTGTCAGAATTTACAGTGCATAGTTTTATATAAGTTGATTTTAACCAAGCATATCTCTATGAACTCTGCAGGATAGAAAAGAAATTTCAAAAGGCAGAGAAATTGTTGTCATCTAAGGGCATGGAATGTTTTAATAGCTTAAGGAAGAACATTTCTGAAAGGTTATATGGTGATCCATTTACTTTGACTGAGTAATAAGGCTCGTCATTGTCACGGTGAAGTTTTTAACCCTTAGAACAATGGAAATGTTCCAAATGCATTACTAGAATTAAAAAGCTGAGAGTAATTGGTTGCTGCAAAAAATGTGTTTCTGAGATTTTTAGTCTCTTGAAATACACATTTCACATTAAGAAATATGAATAAATCAAATGCATTTTTTCAGTCACCTTATGTCTGACCTAGAGCTTCCTGCCTCAGTCTAGACTAAGACATACCTTGGGATAAGGACTTGCACTTACAAATGATCATTTTTAAGGGGAGAGCATGTAGACAAGAGTTCCATTAAACATCATTAAATTTGTTTATTGTTTTTCTTCCATTTATTAATTTTCTTTCCTCGTCCTGAATACATACATCCCTGCGTGCATTACATGGCACAAGAAAAAGAAAAACCCTTTGTAGGAGTGTAGTTTGTTTGAAACTGTGTCCTACAGGCTTACTTACAGCAGTGCTCTGAAACTATCCCCAAGGAGTCCAGTGTCACAAACCAACCTAATTGTTCTTCTTGAAATGCTGTTTCTTTCGTTAACAACTGGAGGGGAAAAAAAGGGGAAAAAAGGGGAAGAAGAAAAAAAAAAAAAAGGCAGAACTCCTTGGCTGAAGCACACAAAGCTAGAAAGCAATGAATTTTCTAGGTGGTAATCAATATGTAGGAATGTGATGTTGTTTTTAAGTTTTCTTAATTTGCAAGTAAGACACATGGAGAGATAGTTGCTTAATTATTACATTTTAAAGTTTAATGACCCATTTTTTATTAATTTCCCTGGTTTCATTAGGTATATAAAATCTCCAGGTTTGAGGAGGGGAAAAAAAAAGACCAACTGAACTGAACTTTGTTTTCACTTCGGACTGTAGGTCTTTACAGGCTAATTTGTTTAAGGCACTGAACTATACTATATTCAGATGCTGAACTCCTCTTCATTCCATGAAAGAGCTAATGATTTAATTATAGTATAGATAGGTTAGTCCATACTACATTCCTTAAGTCCAGCCATAGGATATATGGAAATGCTTATTTTGTCTTCTTTACTTGGAAAGCCATTTAAAGGTATCTCACACTGTACTGAGAGGTACTTGGAGTTCCTGCCTGGCAAGCACAGTTTAAAATGAAGAGTTGTGTAAGTGTTCGTTCTTTACTATAACATATATTTTCCTTGTTGTCTTTCCCTTTTGCTTAAATGTACATGTACATAAGATATGACAAATAGTTGTGAAAGTCTTCTATATCTAAATTATCTACTTTTTTATCTGGCATGCAAAATTATGTGTATTAATTAAAATCTTTATTTTGTTTTCAAATAAGCTATTAAAAATAAATCTGGATCAAAATACAGAACTCTACTGATGCGTTATTATCTTTCCCATTTTCATATGTTGCTAAATAATCCTCACAACATTTTCTTAATTATTTTAGCATAGTGAAGACTGTGCAAAATGCAGTAAGGAATTTTGAAATGGTTTGGGCCTGTTGTTCTGTTGCCACATGATGTTACAGTTTTTTGCAAGATTCCTCCTAGGTATAACTAGTATGGGCCTGAGACATTAAAGTGGACAGCAGCTTCAAATCATGAGATTTTTAGAGAGTGAGCCTGACCTCAGAACAGGTTGTTTGATAGGGGCTTAAGATAAAGCCCATCACAGAATTCCCTCTCTTTCTTTCTCTCAGAAAAACACAAACAAAAAAATAACCCCAAATGACTCCATAGGGATATTTTGCAAAATAACACCAAGACAAAATTTACGTAAATCTCAAATCCAACTAATATACTGTGTGCAGTCTCAGTTCTGGCTTAAGTCGTGCAGCCTTGAGGAGTAACAAATTGTTTCTACACTTAGGTAGTAATACAAGTGTCTTTAGGCCAAGAAGACTCTCTGTTTCTATTCCTTATTAGAAAAGCACAGGGAGGGAAGTGTCATCACATCATTGCTTTGTCTTTGGGTTACTTTTGCCTAGAACAGCACAATTTATTTTTGGCAAATGCTCTCTTCCTCAGAAATGTAGGGTTGGCTGATTTGAAGATACATCAGCTTAAAAGTTTTGGTTGGGAATTCTGTTTTGGGGCTAACTTCACAAAACTACTGGAAGAAGATATCCCTTTAATATTCAAGCCCCCAGCTGGACAGTTTCTGAGTAGATCCAGGAAGACCCGGGATCTGTCTCCTCCACCTTCCCGAGCTGGAAGATGTTTCCTGTCTCCCGGGGAGCATTCCTAACCACCATCCTGCAGGATACCCTCAGAAAGGCTGTTCTTCACCTTTCTCGTCACAAATATTTCACGTTACATGGAAGAGTTATGAGATTTATTTAGCTCATGTATACATATTCATAAATAGTGTGCTTAGAGAAAGAGGGACTGCTCTGGCACTGGTTCTGTGCCCTTTCCTTTGCCTTTGTGCACATCTGGAATAGAGGCTGAATATGATGGACCTGTTTAATTTTTTTCCTTATAAAAAAGAACAGCACGGTAAAGCGGTTAAGCGTGGTGTAGTTGATAGCCTTACTGACTCCATTAAAGAGATGCACTTTATTTCTAACAGGATTTATTTGAAAACTTGTTAAGCTACCTAAAATTCAATAGCCGATGGATAATCACCAAGCCTGTCCTTGTGGACATCATGTCTGTGATTTCTGGAAATGGCCTCTTACCTAGAAATCCTGCCATAAAAGTCCCTAGGGAGAAAGTTTCCCTGCTTGGACTTGAAATACTGCCTATACTGGTTTTCTAGAGTTTTCGAGAACTATGAGGGTATTCTCTAACCTACTTACTGCTGTCTTGCAGATCTCTGGACGACCAAGGGGACAATGTACTTCTGTTTAGGAGGTACATAACTAGACAGACCATCATTAACCGAATCCAGGTCAGTGTCCTGGATTCAGGCAAACAAAGAAATTCGAAAACCTCCAATTACAGAAACTTCAAGGGTAAAAGCTATGTATTTGAAAATGAAGTGTTCACATTTCATTATTAGACTTTTTCACTTTTAGTAGACCACAGCTTCAAGTTTTATTAAGAATGGTAACGTGCTTTAAATGTCTATTAATGTATGCCTAATTATAATGGAAGGTCTATAAAAATCCTTCTGACAGCCACATGAATAGCAAAACAATTATACTCAGTATAATTGCAATGAATACTAAGTGAATTAATAATTAAAGGAATCTTAGAAACAATATTGCAAACAAGGATGTTCAGCTTAATCTACACTGGGCCAAATCATTAAAGAATTTCTGGAGCAATTCTTCATAAAATCAATGGGCAATTTTGCTTTAAAATTGTGATAAAAGCTGGGTCACAATACTTTCAATAATTTATGAGAATACTTTAATCTGGAAACCCAATGCAAACTTTTATTTCTAGAGGGAAGTTAAAAAGTCAGCACATGGTGATGTAGGAGATGTTTTGTCTACCTACATATCCAACAACAGCCCTCTCCAAGACTATGTCTAGAGCAGAGAAACATTTAAAATAAGTGATGGAAAAATATACTGCATGAAACATTAAGCAAATTTAGCTATAAATGAAAAAGATGCTACTAACAAAATTTATTGAAGGAAAACACAAACGAATTTATGAATATGCAAAGGAAATGAGTGGGGTTTTTTTTTTTGTTTTCTTTTAAATAGGATTCAGCCCTTTAACTTCAGAGGACCTTAATACAGATATCTGGATCTCCAAGAATAGTTTATATTCCCTCTGTAATCAGTGGAAAGAAATAGCAGTTCTAGAGTATGACTAATCTCTCAAGGTAAATGTGAAAAATGTCAAATGAATCACTGTCTAGAAATGTCCATTTCTCTTCATGAGTATACAAGGAGTTTAGTTGCTTAACTCATGTGGAGAACTCTCACAGTAAATGAGATGAATCCCAGTCTCTGTGCAAAATTTTGCATTGCTAAAGTATGGCATGCTTTTGGCATACTCCTGCTAATCCTGCCCTCTGAAGAATTTCCAGGAGAAAAGCAGTGAGTCCTTCTGGACCTTGGCTGAGGGTTAAATGGGAAGACCAGGGGAAGGGAGCTTGTTCACTCGAGGAAGACTCTCATCCATATGCGGGTATGTCCTTCAGGAGAGAATTTCTGTGAGCCTTCTGAGGCAGGAGGCACTTGGCTCATGGTTTTACTAAAATCAAACCATCTGAACCAACCGTACGTGAAATGTAATGAAAGAATAGTTACAATTTTAGTCTACACATTTCAGCTTGGTTTGGTGTGTTTTCTGTCAGACATAATTTTGTCTAAACACAGTTGGGTTATTTGCATAGGAATAACTACTGAACGTTAGGATATTAATCTGCTGTCATTATGCACCCCAAAACAATAAGGTAGGAACATGTCTTTTAAGAATAGCCTTCTAAAAGTTAGGCATCTAGTCTGCTAGGCCTTAATGGCAAGAGGCATAGTCACCTACCATAAAATAGATATTTAGGTAGGTAGAATGTCTTGCTTTCCAAACGTGCCCATCTCTCACCCCCAAAAACGTCTATAGGAGTTTCATATCAATATGTAATACAGTATTAGATGAATAATTTCTAGCTGCATTTAAATGAGACGAGTGAGTCTTTCAAGGAACTTTATGAAAGCTAAGGTTGCAATGGAAATTTTTTCTGGGTACTTACTATAGTCTTCAGAGCCTTTTCCCCCTGATTCTCAGTATTTGCACGATGGTAGTTCCCAAAAGGTGTATTTTGGATTGGGATATGAAGGACTCCATTAATTCTGTTGTTACTGTAATTTTTGTTGTTATTAAGAATGATTAATTATGAATGGCAATATTATTGTTATATATATATCACTGTTATGCTTTACTATTAAGAACAAAAATTAATAATAACATAGTAATGACACCGTAGCTGGCAGTTTTAAAGCAAATGCAGGTGTTCAAGACATCGGGCATTTTTTTAAAGGATCTGTACATATTATGAACGATCAAATATACGTTCAGGAAAAGAAATCACCCTTTCCTGACAAAAGCCTGCTAACCTAAGGAGTGAACCAAACAACAGATTAAAAAAATGAGCTTGCTTACATCTTTAATCACATTACTGACTTTTTATCTATGGCTTTGCAGTAATTTTGTTTTTTGGGTTAATTATCAAATCAGAACATTTATTTAGATATACTAAACACAACAAAAATAAAATGAGAAGCTGCTTTGCATGCACAAATGTTAATTTGCACACTTAAGTAGGGATTTCAGTTTCTTTTTAATATTGAAATAACTGTATACTTTTATGAATAACATGTCCACAACATGTATTAGTAAAAGACAATGTTTGTTTCAGTAATGAGTGTTAACATGTATACAAACACAATATGCTTTCTTTTCAGTAGTTCCACAGCATTACAGCAGAGTTTACAAATCACCCTTTATTTTTAATAGAACAATTATTCTCCAGCTGAAACACTCCATACCAAATGTTTGACCAAAGCCAATTTTTACCAGTAAGTTTTAAACAGCTGAAAATTGAAGTTTACAGTGGAAGTTTCATTACCTACTTAGTGACAGAAACATGAACAACTTATTATAATTTAACATGTAGAATGAACCTCCATGTATCTGTGGCAAATACAGACTTTGCTGCCTCAAGGGTTTGGCATTTTTAGATAAAAAAGAATCAATGTCATTATACAGTGTGTCTCTAGAGCATCATAATTATTCTGCATGCATACAATATTTATTTAAAACTTAAAATTAAACTTCAAGAGGTGGTCATTTGAAAGCTGGCAGTCAGTGAACAGATCCTGTCTTCATAAAAAAGAGAATATTTCTTCTAAAAGTTAAGAAGTAGATCAAAACGGTCTTTCCAGTAACTGACACTTTAGTCATACAGATGCTTTTTATGTGTCAGATTTATTAATAAAGAAGGTCCATGGGAACGAACAGAAGAAAATCTTGAGGATGTGACTGTCAGTTTTTGATATGTCAGGTATAATTTTGTAACTGTGATTTTTGGATAGCAGTACACACACAGCATTGTACTGATGTTTGTGTACTTCTTTGTACTTTTCATTTGTGATGACTGAGAAAGAAGATGAGGCGGAGATGTTTTGATACAGGATTGAAACTTGAAACTGCAGTCCTACAATTTGAACAGCATTCCTTTTTCATCTTTCTTTTCATGTTACCTTTTTAACTTTTGCCACTGATGTAAAGAAAAAAGAAAATTTGAAAAGATGCCAGATGTTGGTTCTTATCTAGGTGAAAGATCACAGAAATGGAGAATAAAATATAGTTTTATTTTGTCACAGTAACAGAATTATGAGACAGATCAAATAGTTGTCAACAACAAATGTTTGTCCTCCTAAAGCCAACACAGAATAATTTAGACTGTGACATCTCTTCCTATTTCTCACAGAAAATATGCACTTTATTATAATTAGCTGAAAGTGGAATATGCTACTACTGCTATTCTGCAAATAATAGCATCTTCTTTGGCTACTCTTTGTGTACACTGGTGGTATTTTTAGCTTATCAAAGTGCATACAGCAAAGAACTGCAAAAGAATGTCACAGTGCATCAGCTGAAGAAAAGGATTTGAATGAAGAAATGGTCTTTTTTCTTTTTTTTTATGTTATTCACCCTGTACAGCATGTTCTATTAGAAAAAGGTAGAAGTGAAAAGTCCTTATTTTCAACAAATTTCTGTCAGTTGTGAGTTTAATTTGTTTTGATTAGAAAAGTAATTATAAACAATCCTGTTACTCATGGATTTATTAATACACATAGAGGATGCTATTTCAGCATCTAACAGTAAGCAGTACTCAGGCTTCTGAAGCTAGGCATCTGCTTAAGGGTTTTATTGTTTCAAGTCATAAACAGAGGCAAGGGCCGGCACTGTAGGAAGTCTAGTGACCTGAAACCTTCTCCTTGATCTGTAAGCAAGAACAGCATGAGAACAAGAAAAGTTCCTCTCGTTGCTCAATGATCGTTATAATTAATCTTTGGATGCAGTGAAACTGTGTTGTGGTGCATCCAAGCTGCTACTTCTGCTCATCTTCCTTATGACCTAATTCTTAATTTTCTCATGCACCTTGCACAGAAATTATCCCCTTTTTAGCTTATGAGAATTTCTTTTCTGTAAAAGGTGATAAATGTATTTTAGAGTTGAGGTTTTTTCAATTTTGTTGGTTCCTAAGGCTCTTCCTGCTCAACCCTTAAACTCTTCCCCGTTCTCCATATGGTGCTGCTTCAAACACATCTACTTTTGTAAACATCAGTCAGAGCCCGGCTGCCCTGTCTACTTAAGAAAAGTCAAAGTTCATTCATTCATTTGTTCCTTCCTTCCTTTCTTGTGAGACACAGCAGTCTATTAATTCACTTCAGTCTCCTGACATACGAGGTATGCTGTTCCTTTCATCTGGCTCTATCAGCTAAACAAAGATAAACAAACAGGATGTCTTGGAAATTTCTTAAAATTGCACCGGGCTACTGGCATGTTTCCTCAGAATCATCTGCTTTTATAGGACCTGAACGCACAAAATACTGAGAAATAAGCTTGGATGCAGACAACTCTTTTTCTGTACAAAAATTGAGGCGATGCTTACAGTCTGATCGGTTGCAGCGACTAAGGGGAGCATCATGAGCTCCCACACCACCTACAGAACTGATATAACGGATATTAAATCACGGGATTGAGCAGCACTTACGAATTTGCAACACTTATCATTTAAAGAAGAAGCCACTCAGCCTTCACACGTGTGCAGGTTTTCCCCATAGGCTCAGCCTTCCCTGTTCCCCTCCGGAGCTACGGGGAGAGCTTGCCATTCACCAGGGAAATCCTCTGGGCTGGCTGCTCTTTTCCATGCCTCCCTGAAGGACATGCGGCCAATCAA
>NW_008824806.1:1465194-1488535 GCF_000699105.1 Pygoscelis adeliae | reverse complement strand
GATGAGAGCTCTTATTCATTCTTGAATGCCTGCTAGCACATTTTCCCATTTTTAGGAGCCTAAATACCTTTTCCAGTTTAGCCCTGACTACATTTCAAGATAATCTGCAGTCTCTGGCAGTGGTGGAGATGAGTGAGTAAGGAAGTGCCCGATTTGTGTCGTCACATGCAAAATGAGTTTCTTTTGGCTCTGGGGGAAGCAAAGTCCCATCAGTTGTGGCTCTCTGCTTGCTCCCTCTTCTTTCAGCTACTTTAAAATTTTCCTGGCTATTCAACCCATCCTGAGATGGGCTTCCCAGCCTGACGAGGAAGGAAGGCTCGAGGCTATAGGCATACCCGTCCTTGTGTTTGGTGTGGAGACACACAGGCATCTGCTGGAAGAAGCAGGGGCTGCAGTACCCTCCTGTAACTTAATTCACTGATAGTAATTAGTACCCTCTCCTGCTCCTCTGATGTACGAAGAGTGATTACAGGGACTGCACAATACATCCCCCAAAAGCACCTGCTCGCATGAAGTAATGTTTAGAGGGTAAGAAGTCAATATAGCTGAAGGAGAAGGAAAACTCTTCATGGATCCAGCTCCTGCTGACTTAGAGCATGGTAGGTGCTTAGATGAAGTTTATGTCTCTGAACACCTCCCATATGAATAAACATAATTGAGGATGAGAAAAACAAAGCAAAACCTAAGCCAAAGTAACGGCAAAGGTATCTTGGAATGATTTTCAAACTGTTTTAGGTGTTTCAGGAAGTATTAATTTCTTAGCTGGAAGGAAATGCTGGCCTGCTAATTGAATAAAAACAGAAATGCTTGCTCTAGTTGCAACATAGTCTTTAGAATATATGGGTCTGTATGTGTGGGGTGTACATGTGTGTGTGTGGAACTGCAGCCTTCCTGGCAATTGCCTTGCTGACATCCCTGCCAGTCAGCAGCTGCACGTACCAGCCAGCCCTCTTTTGTGCCAATCTGGTGGTGAGTGGTGCAGAAACATTTTAATTAATGTTGAACTTCTTAAAGTTGAAGCAAAAACAATTACAGCTCAATTTTACTTTGCCTCCTCACTTTCATCACTTATATTCTCTCTTCCTCCTCCCTCTCCATTAGAGGGCTTCATTTCACAGACTGTGAATTATAATCTAATTATTATATTTTAAAAAGGCAGACAAGGCATTGTTTCTTCATCCTTCAGTTAAAAAGCTCTGAAATAACAAAGGAAAAGGTCTTTCCTTCTTGAGTGCCAGGAGCATAAAGTCACTCCCACCACAGACATCTCATTCTTCCCCATCTGTGACTTTTTTTTTTCCTTTCTTTTTTTTTTTACAGAAGGGATCACATTTTTCCCTGAACAACTGTTTGCACACCAGACTCAAAGAAAGTTCACAGCACACATCACATGTACATTGGATATGTAAGTGAAGTGATCTGTAGCACAGCTAATTAGACCTAAATTCTTGATTTACTATTTATAAAACAAAATTGATTATTACTTCATCAACAACATTTAAAGCATCATTAAGAGAGGTCTGCTCCAGCAGCCTCAGGTTAAATTTTTTAACAAGCACTTTAGTTGCTAATCTGTGTTATTGCCAACATATGTAAACTTCCTAATGCTAATTGCATTCAGCTGTGAATCAAACAATGTCTAATTCTCTTCAGGATTAATTATGCACATGTGCTGCCTGCATTCCTAAACATGGTTCTCATAAATAATAAGAGATATATCTAGGCAGATGGGATTTTTCCAACTAAATGATCTGTTTATCATGAATAAAACAATTGACATATACTAGACTTCTAATACAAAGTCACCACAACATTCCCATGTTTTTTAATCATAAATAATTGCTGTGACAGTTGTTTGTGTGAACACGTTTTTGTACAGCCAAGCACTAAAAACATGTCCTTCAGTGAGCACCGTTACCTTTGTATGCACCTTTCTTTCTTCTTTCTTTTTTATCTTTTTTGATTTGAAGGTGCATAATAGAGTGGTTTATATCATGTGTTTGATGAATGAACTAACAGTCTCCACTAAATGCACAAGTTTTGTAAGCCCTGGGGAAATCTGGTTTAAGTACAGTGCAGGAAAAATTGCTAAAGTGTTATGTATTCTGCTTGTTTTGGGAAGAAACAATGAGTTTCTGGCATCCAGAGCCAACATTGGCAGTATATTTCTTTAGTTGTTTTTTTTTTTAATTAGTCTGAAAGGGCTGATAATTAACTGAATTGGTAAAATTAACTTGAAAAATAACTTCCAATGCTGAGGACATAGCAAGTAGAAATATATTTTTAAAATTACGTTTGACAGCAACAGAAGAAATTTACCCCTAAGAAGGGGAGACAAATAAAGGTTTTCTATTATTCTTTTTAATGAAGATGTCTTCTTTTAAATAGAAGTTAAAATCCAGCCTCAGCGAGCAACTCCATAACATGTCTCTTCTTATATGACACAAACATCTTGGTTGCTACTGGAAAAGACTTATGTGGAAAATGCATCAGAATAGCAAGAACTTGATACTAGTAAAGGCTTACAAAATTATACTGTTCAATCATATATTATTGCACCCATTATTTTCAGTGTTACTGTGGAATATTTTAATTTGCCCTGACTGTCTATGTCGATTTGAATTTTAGACTGAGTCAGTATCTTTTCTTTCTTTTTTTTTTCTAAAACAAAAATTGGAATAGCATGGCATTTAAGAAAGGTAATAGACTAATAGCTTAGGTGTCTGAAATCTTTCAGCTTCAGAATAGGTGGAGCACACTTAACCCCTGGCAATATGCCCTTAAACGTATTTTCCAGGTGCCAGTTGTTGATGTGAGAAAGTGGTTGAGCACCTGTGCCTCATTCAGTTCCTCATGTCTCTGTTGAGTGAACCAAGAGAGGTTATCAATTGGTATAATGGTTTTTATAATAAGAACATCTGTCCACTAGTCACTATAACAAGACCATCAGCTAATTTCATAAGGCCATCAAAAACTCAGTTGGTTATCAGCGATGACCTTTGCTGAATTTCAGCTGGTGACATAGAGATGAAAAGCTCTGCTTTCTATTACTTGTCAGTAAGTCAGCCTGCCCCTTGCTCAGTTTAGGCAAGATAAAACTTGATGAAGCTATGGCTTATCTGTGTTAAAGCAAAATTCTAATGTGACAAAAAGCTTGATAAGCTGGAAAACACATTTTAAATAGCTTGAACAGCTTTAATACAAAAAGAGACATTTTCTGTTCTTTGAAATCAGATAATTCATGATAACAGCATGTAGCTGAAGGAATAAAAACAACTGAAGAGCTGAGGGAACTGAAGCATCCAACTGATTCTCAGCAGTAGAGATGGCAAAAAATATGTTTAACAGTGTAAGGTGCTGTACTACAGCGTGAGAGACAAGAGCACATGGGTAGGACTCTTTACCATTGGGTGAGAGCATTCTTTCCAGGGTATTTTTTTCTTGTTTGTTTGTTTTTTATACAAAGCCTAGGAGCTATGCTCATTTAAGCCAGCTGAAAACAGCTCATGTTTTCATTTATAGAAGAAGAACGCCTTTCAAGAGCTGAAAGAAGTCCCAAGCTTGTGTTTAAATGTGATTTTAACTTTCAAGTAAAGGTGGGTTTCATTTTCATTTCTGAAATGTTACAGGAGAACAGCATGAACTAAATCATTGTATTTAGCCCCTTCGCCATGAAGGAACCAGACAGTACATCTGGAAGGTATTGGACCTTTGGAGACACAGTGTTATGACCTACTCACCACTGGGCTGATTCACAGCCTGCTGTCCCCTCCCAGGCACACTGGCTACAGCCTCTGGTCTTATTTTGGATGGGAAAATTTGGCTCCAGACAGCATGAGTGACACCCTTTCACTGAGCACAGGTGATGTACAGAGAAGAGAAAAAGTAGTGTTGTAGGGGGGAAAGCACCACCTCGTTTATCAGTCAACACTAGGACCTACATACTTTTCCATCTCAATTCCATCATGAAGATCTAATTTAAAATTAACTGTTAGCAAAAAATGTAGTTCCTGACAAGCAATTCAAAGTAAATTAAATAAAAAATCAACAAAACAGACCACTGGCATTTCTGTTAGTTTCATTTGCCTGCAAAATAAAACAATTTGGTTAAAACTGTTCTTCTGTAGCCTGGAGTGTAATTGTTTATGGATTTTAAAAGAGGATTATGCACATCATGCAGTCACCTTGGAGAACACAAACTGGACTCCTTTAGGGTGAAACTAAACTGGGATATACTCTGAAAGCATACTGAAAGTACACCGATTGCAAACAGGCACTGAGCCCATGGGCTATACAAAGACCAGTATAAATTAACCTACCGTTGAGAGATGAACAGTGTGGATGCTGGATCCTATACATCAGCTGTTTTGTTTTGCAGATCTACTGCAAGGCTACACTACTAGCCCATACACAACCCTGAATGTTGAACTTCTCTGAAAAACTGCACATAAGGGGGAGAAAAGCAGTTCGCAGTCATTGTGATTCTGCCCCGTGCAGGTAAATGCAGATGTCTCAAAGGTAATTCAACAGGTTCTTTTGAAAATAGGTAGCATCACAGGTGAAACAGACCTTGGCAGTTTTTTGTCTGAAAGACGTGTTAGAAGATTTCATTGTTATTTTAAAACAGAAGCACAGAATTTTCATGTGAGCATGAATGAGGGAGAAAGGTACCTTATAAAATTAAACTCATGAAAGCATACCCTTAGTCTACACCTATGCTGCTAAACAAAACAGGACAAGGGCGACTGCGCAGGCTCTGGACAGCTGGGCATGGATCCTGTCTGACCGCCATGTGTTGTTAGGCCATGCTCACTGTGGCTGCCTGGGACAAGGCTTAGCCATCCCCGGGCAGTGTGGCACCAGGATGGGCCCTCTCCATCCTCCATAGTCTTCCACTTCTGCTGCAGCTGGCTTTTGTGCCCTCCAAACACTCCTATGTGCCTTTGTGCTGCACTCCACAGCATGGAGGTGGATGGGCTGCATCACACCCCACAAAAGGTTTCAGATGATCCGAGCTGAAAAACGTACAAAATATAACAATTACATTTCAGGACTATAAAAGCAACACATGAAGCCCAGTGGAGATGCAGGCCATTTTCGCCTTCACTTGTGATGCCACTTGCTATTTCTCCCATGGCTTCCTTCAGTCCAAACATCCCCTGCACTAACAAGCGCAGAGCCGTAAATAAACCCAAGGTAAGAAAAAGAGACAATTTCAAGTCTTGTGTATTTTACATAATAGGTCTCCGAGAAAGGCATTTTCACATTGTAGTGGCTCCATTTCATTGTTATAGTTGTCAGTTATGAATATATTATTGTCTGATGTGTTTTTTATTTCTTCACCGATGATTAAAAGACATGGTATTTACAGAGGAATCTCTATACTGAGTGGGAGGGACTTGAATTAATTTAAGGGGAATGTTTTCTGAGCAAATGAGGAGGGAAGAACATCTGTTTCTACATTTCGTTTTGCCTCCTCACATTACAAAACATGTTTTGAAGAACTTAGTGGGGTGCTGAAAGCTGGGGAATTCTCATCAAGATACTTCGTTTGTGCAGTGCTGGTGTTTCTTAGTTATGTGCACAAGATAAAAGATTGTAATATGCCTCTTGGTTAAAACTTTGACCTTTAGTAATTTTGTTAGCGACACAAATATTTTGTTTTCCTTGCTGGCAAAACAAATGAAAGTGCTTTGCAGAAGGCCTTACTCTTCACTTTAAAATCAATACCAGATTCTTCAGCCATTTTTGCACAAAATCAGAGTACCATTCTAGGCCTTTTCCATAGCTTCTTCTTATGTTACTATAATCTTTTAGAAATCAGACAAAAAAAAAAGGGAAAGGTGTTATAAGTTAATTTTCTATGTTCCATTCATTAACAATTTATCATCTTCAGTTTAGGAGAAATTCTTTCATGCTCCCACAGGCAAGACATTTACTGTCGTGCATAGGGCAGGGACCCAAGCACCTATTTTTACACAGCTTTATATTTTGCCGACAGGCTGTATTAAGGTATACTTTGTGGGTATAGCTTCTGATTCCAAGCTCAAAATTTGGGATTTTTACGTGAAGAGTATCTCACAGCTCTTACCAGAACTTGAATCTAATAGTGCTTCCATGCTTTATCCATTTAAATACCAAATGAAACCTTGTTTTAGAATGCAATTTTATGCAAGAGATCGGTAGCTTTTGAGAAGGAGTATAACGTAGCTGCCATCTGTCACACTCTGGCCTGCTCTGCAGACATGCTGAAGCACACTACATTTGCAAGTCCTCAATGACATTCTCTCAATTGCTTCTGTGAAACTGTTTTGATGATACACCTAAACTGATTAGGTCACCATTATGGACATTAACATACTTGAGTGTTTGAAAAAGGCAATAGCAGGGCCCCTTTGTGTGCTAATGACAAAAGGAATGTTAGAAAGGATAACATTGCTTCTAAAAATTTTTTTTTGTACAGTTGAGCTGTTTCTAACAATTAATTTCCCATTTACTAAAGCTTACTGTTCTTTTATGAGTTGTGTTTAGTAGTTTACTGATCTGCCAAAGAAAAGTAAATACACATGTAATTTTGAGGGTAGAGAGAGTGATTAATGGATTATTTTGGCTGTGTTATCACTTGCAAGGATGGAGAAGCTGTGTCTTTCTGTACCCCCTTCCCCTTTATTTCATTGTGGCTGCATTTTGCCAATATTATATGCAAATAATTTGATTTATTTTGGGCTTGTAATTCTACATAATTTAGTATCATCTCTGTTTACCATAGAAGTTAGTAAAAATTAAGATTTTTCTGTTGGGTACTGTGGCAAAGCCTTCTGTCATATTAAAGGAAGTTAAAGAAAATTTGTATCAGCAGGTTTTTTGGGAGTGTAGTAAATGGCTGCTCTATTGAAAATATGCAGGATGTCAGTCACCCAGTTGCTATCTGTAAGGAGATGCCACTAGTAGAGTCACTAGTAGTAGCAAAACTATGGTCTGGCTGGAATGATCAGTATTTTGTTTGCTCCTCATCGGAAGCTGGTTATTATTGGAAAAAACTGATGCTCCAGCTGGCAGGCTGGGTTGATAGAATAATGCACATGTGTGAGCTTCCTAGAGGGGGCTTCAGCTGGGGTTACGTGTTTGCTGAGCTCAGGGAATATGGTATGCTCCGTTCTGCTCAAACAGCTTCTGTTACTGATACTAAGAGGTGGAGAAATATTAGAGAAAGGGTAGAAAGAAGACTAGAGAGATACTTTGGACTGGAAAAGAAAGAACAATCATGGAGGAGACAAGAAAAAATCGTGAGGCTATTTTAAAAAAATGACTGAAAGGTTTCAGGAGAAGGTCAATAGCTGAAAGGCAGTAGCTACATGCTGTTCGTAGACAGATATCTAAAAACTGAGGTTTGTGCTTATGCTCAGTGTCCCCTAAGTGTATTGGTCTATTAATGATCTGTATTACCTTTATATTTCTATTATTGCAAGTATCATTTAACAGTCATATTCATTGAATCATATTGCTAGTAAGCAATTTACAGCACAGAAGAAGTTATGTGGCAAATACTATCCCTTCTTCAATAGCTGACAGCCTAATTACTATAACTAGGGCATGGGTGGACAGGGCTGCTAAACTGGGCTGGAAATGGGATGGAAGCGCAAGCTGGAGCCTGTGATTAAGGAAGATCAATGTCAGGAGTAGGGAGTCTTAATGCTCCAGTCTAGGGAGAAAGTGCCTTATGCAGAAGTCAGGAGGGAAGCCCAGAAGACAAAGCATCTGTATATCCCAAGCTTAAGAGGCAAGGCAGAAGCCTAACAGACAAAGGTCAGGGTGCAAGGGATTTTAAATCTGAGGTGAGGGGACAGGAACAGGAGCAGGCAGTGCAGGCTAGGTGGGGACAGATACTTGGGCAAGTATGATTGGAAAAAGAACCAAGAACTACAGACCAGAGTGCAGCAGGCAGGAACCCAAGTTAAGAATCAAGGAGCAGAACAAGACTCAGAGGCAACCTACAAGTTGCTGAGAGTCTTTTCTATAGCCCCCTGAGTCTGTTCAGAAGCTTTATTTGGGGCAGGATTCAAATATAGATGCTGCCTCTGAGGTAGCCATCTTGATCCCCTTTATAACCAGCAGGGAAAAATAGGCACCTGATGGGTGCAATTAATCTCTTCCTAAAGCAGATGTTTAAAGTAAGACTGATGAATTGCACCTTAGAAGTGTCTATTTCTCTCTGTTAATTATGAAGGGGGCCTATAGTAACTAGCGGAGATATATGCTTTTGTTATAAATGTTGGATGTCTAATGTTGGATGAGTCCTACAGCCTCAGGTGTCTTAGTCATTCCACTGCACCGCAGCTCTGCCCTATTCAGTTAAGGCCCTGATCCATCAACCAATTAAATATATAGGTAGGTTTTTGAGAATGCATGTGATTAAATGTTCTGGGGGTTTGTAGGCAAGTTGCAGAAGAGTAAATGCTTCAATGTGTGAAATGTGGATCTTGAATTAACTACTTAGTTTGTATTCCAGGAGTCTGCCACTGGTTTTGTAAAAATCTCCATCTCCCCTGTACTTCTTCAAGCTGCATCCTGTCCCTAATGAAATATACCATCCCTGCTATCAATACACTAGTGTGCAAGCACACATTCGGCTTTCTGGTAGCAATTCAGCAAAATTCAATCACCCAGATGTTTGGAAAAGTAGTCACTAGGGGGCTGGAAGAGTAACCAAATGAAATTAATCTCTGAACTTCAGTGAATATTCAGGTGTATTTTATGATTTTTCCCTAGTTATATCAGAAACCATGAGGTGAAGTAGTTTAATCAGTGTTAGATCGCACAAGATCTGTGGTTGATGGGATACATCTCATAAGGGGAGCTCCTTATCAGTTAGAACAGCTGTCACCTAGAAAGAAGGAATACACAAACTGAGTTGAAAACATGATGTTAAAATATTTCAATATATATTTCTGTTGTAGAACACTTTGCATATAATTCATCAGGTTTTCGTAGTGGATTGATGTCATCCACTTCGAATTCAGCAAGGATTTTGATATGGTCTCCCATCTTTGTATCACAGCTGGGATGTTACAGTCTAGATGGGTAGATAGGTGAGGGAAAACCTGGCTGGATTGCTTGTCAAACTGTCTAGGTTCACCACCCATGCTGTACCTTGGGTGACTGGTCACAAGTGAAGTTTCTAAGGGGTCTGTCCCAAGACAGATCCTGTTCAATATTTTATCAATGAGTTGGAGGAGAAGACAGACAGCACCCTCATTGAGTTTGCATATGACACCATTTGGGGGTATAGTGGCTATTCATGAGGGCAGAGCTGCCATTCAGATGGACCTGCCAAGCTAGGTGAATGTGCTGACAGGAACCTTATGATATTAAGCAAGGAAAAATGCAAAGTCCTGCACCTGGGACAGACTAACCCCCTGCATCAGTGTGGGCTAGGGACTGACTGACTGGCTGGGTAGCAACTCTGCTGGGAAGCCCCTGAGAGTCCTGGTGGACCATAACCTACATGAGTCCCATCTGGCTGTGATGAGGGCTAATAGTGTACTTGGCTGTAAAAACAGGATTGTAGCCGCTAGATCAAGGGAAGTGCTTAATTGCCTCCACTTGGCACTCATTAGACCATTTCTGGAATACTGCATCCAGTTTTGGGCCCCTCAGTACAGGAAAGACATTGGTCAACTAAAGCAAGTTCAGCAGAGAGCCACCAAGATGGTCGGGGGCTGGAGCACTTGCCCTGTGAGGGGAGGCTGAGGGAGCTGAGCTTGTTCAGTTTGTTCAAGAGAGGAGGCTTCAGGGGACCTTAGGGATTATCAAGAGGACAGAGACAGGCTCTTTACTGAAGTGGACAGTGGGAGAAGAGAGGCAGTGCCCATAAATTGAAGCACGAGAGTTTCTGATGTGGTACAAGGAGAACACTTTCATTATGAGGATAATTAAGCACCGGAGCAGGATAGCCAGAGAGGTTGCAGTATCTATATCCTTGGAGATTTTTAAGAGTGGACAAAGACCTGAGCAACTTGGTCTGAATTCTATGTTAACCCTGCTCTGAGCAGGGAGACTAAAGACCTCCTGGCACCCCTTCCAACCTGAGTGATATTGTGATAAGTGAAGGTGATGTTATCTGTGCTGATTATGAATGTAGGCATAAGGAAATGATTATCTCACAAAAAGGAACTAGGTGCAATACTGCGTTAGGGATAGGCCATAGCCCTTTAGCTGGATCATAAAGATGAAGCCTGGTATGCCTGAGCTACAGGAACAGTCTGCACAAGCCTAGGAGTGAATCTGACTGGCTTAAAATGCAGAATCAGGACAAAACAGCAGATCTCTCCTTGAAGAGGGTTCCCTGACATTTTTTCCAGGGTTGATATTTCGGAGTCACAGGTGAGACTGGCACTGCTTATTTTAATACTGATGGTGTTACTTCAGATTATGTTATACATGATAGATGTACCTTTTAGGGCATCTTTTAATATTTTGGTAATTGTTTAGCTTATGTAAAAGGCCTAGTGTTGAATGCTGTTTTTAACTTGGCTTTATCAGACTATAGGTCTCTGTGAAAATTTTACTGGAAAATGTAAAAGCACAATTAAACTAATGCTGTGAGTAAAGAAAACAATAATTCATAATTTCACACTCTGTAACTACGTTTTTTTTGGCCATCAAAATTATACACACCTCCGCAATGTGGTATTTCATGGTAACATAATAAACATATATATTGCTTTCAAGTTTTAATGTTCTTTTTGAGGTATACAACACCTTTTAAAATTTTATTTATAACTAGAATATAGCATACAAACAATGTAAAGCTTTCAAAGCTGGATTCATTGCACGTATTAAAATGCATTCATAATTATGTTTTCACCATCTATTTGAAGTGACCTGTTATTTGGCACTTTTGGGATGGAAAGATTCCTGTCCAATTCATGGAACGTTTTCAGCTATAGTGGTCCTAGTATGTAGCAACAGTTTTATGTAGGCATAGACACATAATACTTATGGAAATACTGGAATGGAGTACCATGAAAATTAATATTCTGCTTTTTCCCTGTAGACGTCTTGAATGAGAGACTTTATATTATTTTTACAGAAACTTGATATGAACTTACATATATTAAATATCACATTCACTTTATTTGCAGTATGTTTTAGCACAATGCCAATATCTTACACACAATACAATATTTATTTTATGTGAAGTGTAGTTATGATAATTTACATTTTTAGTACACCATGTGTATTTAAAATATCCATACTGCACAAGATCTTATTACGGCAATATACATGGTATATAGTACTGTTTTTTTCTGTAAAAGAATATAATCTCAGCAAACTCCTGGCAAGATTGTCTGCTTTTTTGCCCTTGAAATCAGTTTTGTATTATGCATTTTGTTGCCTAAATATGTTGTAAGGGATTTTAAAGTGTTCTGTACAGGCGTAGTTTTGTTTCCAGTGAAGTGGATGGTAAGAATTTGACACAGCTGTATTGCTTACGTTTGGCAAAGCCACGAGTAAGTGAACATTAATTTCTACTGGTTTCATTACGGTAGCACATCAAGGTCACTCCTGAAACCAGCCCCGCTCCTGATGGCCTGTGTTCAAATACCTGGGAAGAATTAGTCCCAGCTCGAATTGCTTATGGCACCAGCAGAGTAGGCAGGGGAAGAACACCTCATTCTGCCTGCTCAGATCTCAGCGTGGACCCCCATGTCGCTTACTAGAATCTCGTCCTCACCATAAGTGTTGCCAGATAAGAAATTATTCACAGAATATCACTGATTGCAGGTAATACTTTACCATGTATCTAGTTATTGTACATTTTACACATTTCTACATTTCTAACGGTACAGGATTCAAGAGAAGACATTAAAATCTCTTAAAAGGTCTAGCATTTAGTGCATCCAAGCATCCTAGAGCTTGTGTATTATGCCTGATGACTCAGTGTTGTTTGTTTCACAGCACTGGGAACAAGTCATAATATTTTTGGAAAGATGGAATATTCTTTCTTTCCTGCTAGCTTTGTAAGGCTGTGAAATACAGGTTCCCACACTTGTATGTGCAGCAGAAATGAACATCAGCATCTCAGCCTGATGGCAGTTTCTGTTTACAATGGCTGAAGTAACTGGGCTAATGAAATCAGCAGGACTATGGGAATAGAAACAATATGATGAAAATTAAGAAATGTTTCTGTGGTTAGCTGACTTTAATAGCTTTCTGTTGCTACCCAGATTTTTGAAATATAATTTGTTGGCTTGGGAAAGTGAAAAATACACAGTGAAACCTTAAATGATTTGATCCTTAGGACAGACAACATTTTTTATTCTTTATGCACTGTGCCTAACAGAGTGACTCCTATGTGCCAAGGTAAAAGAACCAGTCATCACCACCACCAATAATAATAACAATAACATTGCATTTATATAATTTAGCTATTATCACCTAGCTTCACATCAGCTGTTTGGTCTGTGCATACGATTATATATAATTTTCTCTTTTTACACATCAGTACATAATTGTGGTGACTTTTTGTCGATGAGATTTTCTTCTATCCTTTAACAGCCTCATAAAACCTCTCTTACATTCAGCATTTCACAAAACAGTTACTGTGTTATGATGGTTTTCTAAAAATAAAAATAGTTCAGTAAATTCTAGGTAAAACTTCAGCTTCCTCCATAATTGCATGCCCTCTCATCTTCCCTCCCTACCAATCTCTGGGATGTCAAAATTCAGCTCTTGTTGCTGACTGCATTTTCTAGGTCTCTCAACAAGTCGTAAAGGAAAATTTGTTATTTTTTCACCATTGCTTCCTGGCTTCTTGTTTTTATCACCACCACTATTAAGAAAACCCTTGGAAATTGATTATCCGGCCATAGTTTCTGAGTGACTACCATTACATAGAAGTCATGACCAGAAAGGTGGCCATAAGGAAATGGGAAAAGGAATTGGTCAAGCTTGTCATTTTAGATTCATAGATTTGAAGTATATATTCTTCAGGGTAAGCTGCAGAAGGGACTGCGGAGAGGCAGTTTGCACCTCTCTCTCCAAAACATCAATGTCCAAGTTTCCTGCTTCTTCTGTCAATAATCTCTCCCTTGGAAAAGGATTGAGTCAAAGGAAGCTGAAAGGAAAAGCAGTTTTCTCAGTAGCAGAGTATTTATCTTCCCTTTGAAAAGAAAGACAGTGGTATAATTTTTGACCCTTTTCGTATTGGCATCTGTCCTGCATATTCAATTGCCTTTTTTTGCAAATGAATGATGCTGCATCAACAAATGAATTGCTCAATATTTGTTCAGTGCCTTAAAGATGCATTGGTAAGTGTTGCTTTGTTTCTAAAAATGTAATTCTACCAAAAGGAAATAATGAAAAAGGATTTGACACTGATTCTGCTTGGATAATGCATATATCTGAATATCCAAATAGTTAAACCAGACATATTTCTAGAATCTAATCCTTGATCTTTCCCTGAAGTTTGAGGAATTCCCACATTCTTGTCATTCCGCTAGGGTTTTTCTTGGTTTTTTCATGCTTTTTCATTTTGATTTAATCTTTTTTTTTTCCCCAGCACAACATCAAATATTTTTTCTATGTTGCCATAAATATGAACTTCATTATTTCTCCTTTTATACAGTAAATGTTTCTATTTGGTTTCCATTTTATTTTGTTTTCCAGTTGTCTTTGGTAACAAACATAGGAAGTTTCAGTAGAAATCCAAGTAGTCCTGTTCTCTATTATGTGTCTGGTATGTCTGATTTGTTATTTCAAAGACGACTTCAGAATGGACATCATGCAGTGTAGATTACTCTCTCTTTACTTTGTGTGCTGTTATCATCTAGAAAGAGGAAATCTGCCAAAAGTAGGGGAAAGTGGGGATTTCATTGGCAAGATTTCCTTTTTCATCGCAGCTCCAGCACTGCTGACCCGTGCTACGCTCTCTATCTACCAGCGTTCTTGCTGATTCTTTTAAACAAATGGGAATTCCAGACAGAAGCAAATCATTTCCATATTGTCAGCAGATGAAATGAATCTTTCCATTAAATTGTATGTTTATTTTGGAGTTTGAAAGGGCTTTTATTGTAGTTGTTATTGTTTTTAATCTACAACAATATGAATTTACTTTAGAACTGTTACATTAATCCCGATTCTGAACCCATTAACTCATATTTAATTTGAAAATATTGTATACAGTTAATTAAATTTTGTTTTGAGTTCTTTGGAAATAAACTTCTTGTTGTTGATGATGTCATTAGTGCCAGGAGAGATGTGTTTCCTGTGAAGGTCTGTAATAACCCACTGGGATTTTTTTCCTTTTTTGCAGTCCCTGCATGATAAATTAATAATTCAGATAATTTGTTTATAAACTAAGCTGTAGGGGGACATTGCTGAACACTACAAATAAGTTTTTGATGTAGTTATAAAATTATTTCCTATGCTATTTATCATTTCTTAAACCAGACACTGTTGATGAATATTCAACATCTGCATAAAGCACAGGAAAACCTTTTTAATCAGCACTAATACTGAAGCGTGAATTTTCTAATCAGCATAACTGGTGTGTGGTGTGGGAACCTATAGGGCTGGTGAATTTTTTGGATTAGGGAGTGTTAATGGATGGAAGAAGGACAGGCGCCAGCAGCCAGGCAAATCTTTCATTCGTTTTTAGCACTTCTCTGGCTTCCAGGAATGAAATCAAGCCATGGGGAAAGAAATTGGCTTTTAGGGCACAGGCAACCATCCACAATGGTCCCATGGGCCCTTTGGATAGCAGGCTTGTGTCAGCCTCCATTTAAAATGGGCTTTGATGCAAACAAACCAGCTTCTTTATCATTTGTGGATTTGCAGTTTAACAAAATGATGTGTAGTGTGGGACAGCTCTGTGGATTTAAATGCATGACCCAACAATGAAACCCAAGTTGTTCATGGTTCTCTTGAACTATACCTCATCCACTCATGCACTTGTTTTCATGGACCGTAATTATGCAATTAGATTTGATGTAATTTCACACTGCATTTTCTCTGTCAGAAATAAGTACTTATTTTCTCAGGCTACAAAGTGGCTGGTGCTCACAGTGAACTGGGAGAGGGTACGAGGAACCTCTTTCTCTTTGTTTCACCTGAGTTAACTAGATGGTGCTAAAGCCTGGTCTTTCATTCTGTCAATTTTTCGCTTAAAAACAGGACTACGTTGTCACTACAGTTTTTCTTTCTGTTGACTTTAGAAGGCAGCTTCTCTCTCTAGCAAAGACACAGCTTTAGGATGCAGTGGTTCTGCTGTCTCTGTTCCCATAGGACCCAGGCTCTTCCTTGTCTAAGCAGTGACCAGAGCAGCAGTGCAGAGATTACAACCCTGCAGATTAAGCTGTCTGCCCCAACCCTTTGCTGGGGAGTCCCCCTTCTGTGTTGGGGATGCAGAATGGAAAGCATGTCCATGCTCCAAGAGCTGTTTTCACAATCTGAAAAGTATAAGGTGCTCCTGAAAGTGGATCTGTGCTGGTATTGGACTGAAGTCTGAAGCACGGATACGCTACTCATGCAGCTGCTGCCGGCAGTCAGGAAACAGCCTGCAAGAGAGGACTGGGGTAGAGGAGGAATGAGTGGAAAATTCCTTTATCAGAGCTGGTCTGCCAGAACCCTTAGAAAACCACATGTTACAAAGAAATGTGGCAGATCTGCTTACTGAGCCTGTATAATGGCTCCATCTAACCTCTACCTGTAGACTGTGGTCATCATAACACAATCTGTCCTTGTATTTCTTTTTCTTTTGCTTTTTATGCTATGGCAAGAGATACATCATCTGGAGCACCATAAACTACACCTGCTGAAAGACATTCTGAGCTTAGGCCAAATCTAATATAAGCAGGCACAACTCAATTAAAGTCACGCTTGCTTACACCTGTAGTGAATTTGATACTGGGTGTATGCATTGACTTGTACTAAATATGTTGTCTGAAATGATTAAGCACTAACCCAGTCTGTAGCAAGCCTCTGAAGCCTATTCAAGTTAGGTGATTTATGATAATTTTCATTGCAATTGTTCTTTTCTGTGCTTGTCCATAGTGTCTGCAATACACTCTCAGAATCTTTCTGGTTAATCCGTTTCCATAAAAGCTCTACCTGTGCTGCTGTGACTGCAGCTCACTTAGAAGGACCTGCAGAAGCTTTATACTAGCTAGCAAAAGTACCGGTGGCAGGACAGTTTCAGCAGCAAGGAGCTGAATGTGGGCTGCAGAACCTGCTGGAGAAGCAAATTAAATGCTCAGATGGTTAAACCGAGCTCCACATGGCTGTGGCTGTCTGTTGACACTTCCACTTCAACGGATTTCAAGTTAACCCTGTTGTGTCCTCAAGAGCAGCAGTCACTGCAGTGACGGCAGTGTAGACATCCCAGGAAAGAAGCAAATAAATTCGCAGCTGATGAGGCTAACTTTTAGCAAATTCGTCTTCTATTTTATCAACACGATATATATAATATGATTCTAGAATTTCGTGGTGCTTCACGTATGTTTACTTGGTTATTTTATGAAAAGAAACTTATAAAATACCTAATCATGCTAAGTCATTATACAGCTCTTACATAATCACATTAACTGCTTATGAAATGTCTACATTGCAATATCACTTTAAAGGTAAGGCAATTTAAGAATGGTCTATAAATTGTACACACTGCTGCCTGCATTAATGGTACTTCATATAGAAATGCATGTTATTTCAGTTGGAAAACACACTTTGTAATAAAGTCAGAAACATCATAACAAATTGGAAAGACGTGTTGAATTATCATTTAATCAGTTGTTTAATAAAATCTGCTTTGTTAATAAGTATGAAAAAATAACAGCAGGAAAAATAGAACTGCTGGTCCATTTAATCCTACTTGGAATCCACTTTCAGACTTTGTCAAAGTATTGGCAGAAATACAAGGCTAGTCTATCTTCAGCACTGCTTATCCTGCCTGTAGACACAAGGATGAGACACAGATATTAGAATGGAACAAATGATTTGCATTAAAAAGATTTGGTATAGGAAGAGCTTGGTTTTGTTGCCAGTATTTTTTGGTGAAGTGCTTTGCCTGCACTAGACATGAAGCCTAGGGAGATAAAACCAGCACTAGATGAAATATTTCTGTTTTGATCCCCTGAGTCTGCTGGTGCAGACTTAAATATGAACTCTGGATGTTTCAATAGCAGAATATTCATGTATTTATACCATTCACCTTGTAGTCATAGGATCTAATTCTTCACCTTTTTTTTTTCATTTTATTGACAGTTATGCTTGAAAAATAATGGAAATTGCCAGATAAAAAAGAATTGTTTAGCTGAGGGGATATGTCAATGACTTGAGAATTAATATATAATCAAATCTTAGAAACCACACCAAATATTTATGACCATCTCTATTAATGTAATGTTGCTTACTGCAGCTGTTAAGGCTTTCACAATCTCTTTTTTTTTTTCCTGTCTAGGAAGTAAAAGCATAGGTCCCCGCTTATTTTATACTCAGGCAAACATCTTTCATCTTCCAGACATCTGTAAGAATAGATCCATATATGATAATAGTCCAACCAATATTCCAAAAATAACATAATCAGTCCTATTCTTTTGTTAATTATTTCTCTACATTTTTTTTTTTACAATGCTGAGACATTATATTCTGAGTTACCAAGAAATGCCATATAAAATTCAAGCCTTTCCAACACAATAAGCTTCTTGTAATGACCTCATTGCATTTTCTAGGATGTATTTGTCTACCTCATAGAATCGTCACATAAATACACAATTGGCAGCTTCTGTTCAGCAGAAGAAGTGGATTATAATGGCAGGTCAAGGCTAACACATATTGGCAGAGCTTTATGGGTAAGTTTGTAATTCTTCTTCTGACTTCCCATTACTAAAAAATCACATAACATGATGATTCCAGGGTTCATATTTTCTGTTTACGAGCTACACAATAAGCTAAATAAAAGCTATGTCTACTTGGAGATATTATCTTAATAAAATATTGTAATTACTCCACACATGGTATTATTAAACAGTGAAATAGTCTATACTCTCCTCTCATGACTATGTTGTGGCTAGCCCCTGTGAATGCTTCTTCTGTGAGCTGGTATCTTCACAGCTTTTCCTCCATGTGTCCACTTCAAGCATATTATTATAGCTCTGGCCTCTCTGACTCTTAAAGTCCCGTTCTTCTCAAATGTTCCTCTTCACATGTCATGAATTCATCAGTGCAACAGGTTTTTTCCTTTCTTTTTTACGAATTATCTTTAATAGCTTGAGAGTCAGCTTAAGCTCAGGATTTGCTTTGCAATCAATGAGAAATAGCAAACTGATTATTGAGTAATAATTGCTCCTCAATAACCGTGACAAGAATAATCCATTTTACAAGTCCCAGATTGTCTATGCTCTCAAAATCACTGAAAGATAAGGGCACCAGCCAGTTAACAGAGGTGGAATAATGACTACAGCTAATGAGACATACCACCAAAACAGGACTTTTCCAAATAGTTTTCCAAATATATTCCAATCAGAACACAGAGGACTTTTTGGTATGGAAATGTTTCATAAGCATAAGCTATCAATCAGGGAGGGCACAGTATTCCTCCCTTCTGACTGCCTAAGACAATCCTTTCAGAGCTGTTCCATATGTTCTTTTTCTCAGTGTATATGCAGTGTACAGTGGATGTATTTTTTTTCCAGAAATTAGCTGTGTTTTCACAATTTGGAAATGTTTCTAGAAAATTGTTACTCAGATAGACACTGATCTATATTGCATTTTGAATAGGAAATGATTTTTTGAGTTAGCATTATTGCAGCTTTTTATGATATAGTGGTTCTGCACTTCTTTCACAGCAAGAATCTAATAATATAATGTGTGTTCGAAGAACATATTAAAATGACATTATGCGATCAGGATGCCAATTACAGTATGACTAAAGACTAGCTATCAAGCTACAGAAAGTCAGTAATTGTGCTGATATAAACATAATGTTTATATGTCTTGAGTAGAAAAGAATGAATCCCATTTTATTACTTACATACGATTATTGACAAAACACTTAGGGATACATTTTCAAAGTGTTGTATGGGTTTTTAGCTGCACGACTCCCATTTAAGTCAATAAGAGTCACACAGTTAAAACCCCATGCAACATTTTGAAACATTACCATGGAGAAACCTCTCTTTTATTGCTTAGCTGCACAAATAATTTTATTCTCTAGTAGTAGTTCTTCCACGTGGCAAACTACTAGTGTTGGCTGTCAGTAGTCTCATAAAAAACCCCACCATCTACAGGCCTCCAAATATGGTGGTCTATTTATATGCAGATTTCAAAAAACAATAACATGATTTGTACTTCTATTGTTCCTTTCATCAGGTTATAGCCCAGTGCTTTAAAGCTATTAGTTAATTATGCCTCACATCACTCCTCCAGGTAGGTACACTAGTAGCTGCCACCTTTGGTGGCTCGCCTGAGGAGACAAGGTGAGTCAGTGGAAGAACAAAGAATTGAACCAGCCCAGCTCCAGGTCCTTGGTCCCTTGTTCCAGCTATGAAATACTCCCAACCCACAAGGATTCAGCATTCAATAGTATGTACTGCATATGAAATGCTAACATTAATTGGAAATGGCACTGGAGTGACCTCACTTCAGTCTACTGAGGTCTGATATTGCTTCTTCTCACTCATTAATTCATTAATTAGTTTAAACGGACTAATGGAAAACAAAAATATTCCATTTGCCAGGGTAGATCGCTGCTGAATATTTATATTATTTTTTATTATTCATACGGAATCGTAAGTGCTTAACAGACAAGTCATTGTGGGTTGTTTTGTTGTTGAGATAAACATAATCCAGAATATTTAGACCACATCAGCTTAAAGGACTGATGGGATCTTCACTACGATTTGACTTTGCAAGGCCAAAGAAGCTCTAAGAAAACAATTTTATGATCAGCTTAGTAGATTGACAGCCATCACAACTGAAACACTTTCATTATGCATTATGGCCTCAGCAACTTGCAGCAACAGTGGAATGGTATCATATGAAATCTTTATGCTTATTTTAGTTCTCTCTTAGGTAAAGGAAGAGATTTGAACACGCTCTTCATTTAAATAAAGAAGCACATGACTAAATTAGTGATCAATGTTAGTACCTATACATAGAAACAGTAATTAATGTTTTTATGTAATTGCTTGAGAAATTGAAGAATTTTAAATTTACCATTAGCTAGGATATTAAATTCATCAGTCTGAAGTTTTGTTTTTAGAGCTTTTTGGTGGGACATATGTATATATTATATTATACCTTCAATAAGTATGTTTTAGATTCATTTCAGCTCTCCAAAAACATAGCCTTCCCTGGACAAAAAAGAATTATCTTTGTCTGGCAGATACCAGTTTATTCTTCTGAATTGAGATGTATGCAGGTTCCCATAAACTGTGACTGGCCTATTGATTAACAGAAATGTTAGCAACACACAGGTTTCCTTAGAGTAGAAACTATAAGCTAGTGCATAATAAAAGTCATAATGATTCAGAGATTTCACAAAATAAAACTAGAATTCATTAAGATTCCCCTTAGTGTCCTGATATATTTCATTTAATAGCAACAGACATTTTTCTTATTTCACTGCAGTAGTATTACCATGCTCTAAGACAAAAATTGTTTTTCCTAGTCGATTGTACCCTTGTGCCTTTGTTACTTGTATTTCTATCGACATTGAGTGCATTATCCATTGTTAAATGATTGATAAAAATTGTTAAATAAGGCAAACACTATATTCAATGTAGTGTAATGAGGCCTATCAAGCAGGAGAAATACTTCTCATCATGATATTAAAATTAAATGTAGCATTTTAAAAATTCTTGACATAAATAAAGAAGTTATTTATCTGGACCAGTGCTTTTTCTGTAAGCCCAGTGTTCTGTATAAGTCATTGCCAAAGCATCTATTTTATTCTGTAGAATACTTTCATTTTCCTCTCAAATACATTTTGAACTTGCAATCATTAACCCTAACATAGTCCACAATTGTATGGCCTTTTCTATGTAGAGCTGTAATGGCTATTGTAGTCTTATTTCACCTGCAGTTTTGCATTTCCATTAGAATATTTTCTTTCCCACGTGAAATGTGATACATCCACTCATATTTAATTGGCAATGGTAAACACAGTGTTATTTCTGGCTACATTAAAATATTGAATTTAGCAGTTGTCTCCATGTGCACAGTTACCCGCATGCCCTCCCTCTCCCCCTCCAATGCCAATCAAGAACATTCCGAAGCTAAAGGAATCTAACAAGCTAGTAGGCATAAGGCATGCAGTACCTGTAACCACCAGGTTACGAGGCAATGGCGGAGTCAGTATCACACCCAGTTGTCTTTGGTTCCTTTTCCTGATGACAACCTGGTCATGCAGAGCTGAATCCTTTGAAATTAGTTTCCAATAAGCCTCAAAAGCAGACTTTTGGACCAGTATCTAAATACCTGCCTACTGTAATTACACAGCCAGTATAAGGTCTATGTGTAAATACCATTGACTTTTTTATTTTAAATCCATGTTTTTGTTCTTTTTAATGATGTTGCCTTACTCTTTTGAAACTGACCTTAAATATCAAATTATCTGTCATACCTTATTGAGACTTACTCGATATGTTTTTCACAGAAACTTTCATCTTAATGTAATTGGTAATGTTTCCTGTTTTGTTAGATAATTTTCTCTGTTTTAAATACATTTATTAGTTTTTAAGTCATTTAAAATATTCCTTCAAATGTTGATGTAAGACCATGGATCAGCAGTTACTTTCCTTAGGTGTTAGACTATGGAATAGAAATCATCTGTAAAAGTAAAGAGGATGTTTTATTAGCAATGTCTTTGAAAATCTGAAATCCTCTTCTACCTTAGCTTTCATAACTCTTTTCCATGCTATGTGTTCTCCTTCTTCTCGGGGAAGTCTCTCAGCTGCTTTTTATTTCTTTTGGTAGTTCCTTCTCCTTGGCTTGTGATAGATAATACTTCAAAATTGTGATCTTGATAAATTCTTATTTCCCTCTTAGTCCCTTCTCTCATTTAATTGTGATTTTATTTCCTGAGGGAATTTCAGCTACATAGAAAGGCAGATGGTTCACAAATTCCTTTTCTTGTGGTTGATTTCCATTCAGTCTTACAGAGGAGCCTATTTATTTCACATCTCCTCTTTGTTTCTCTGTTGCTGTTCATATGAAGACACAATCCAGTGAAGATGAGATATTTAACTGAAAAAAAGGCAACAAACTAAACCCAAAACTATTACATCTTTTGCTGTCAAAGACCATTCTATATTCATAATTCCAAACCGCCCAGGGACACCCAAGCAACATAGCTGCAAGTAGTTATCATAACGTGTCCCAACAGGAGCTTATCATGCCAAAAGTGAGGGTTCTTTCCTTCTTTCTGTATGTAAATTATTTGCCTAATCTTATCTAACGACCTCCAAATCTGTAATGCATTTAACTTCACTGAAACTTTGTGAAACATGCATCCTATAATTCAACTAAGGTTCAGTGAGATTAATTGGTTTAGGAAAGGCCACATAGGAGGATGATGGTAGAGAGAGTAACTGATCATAAATCCTTTAATTAACAAGGTATAATAATATACATATTCTCTGTTCATAATTGCATATACACAGCAGGCCTGCAATCTAATTTTCTTTTTTGGTTCTGAGGAGGGGTTTTTTTAGACCTTAACAAAAGCCATTTAATGCAAAAAAACTAAGGTAGCAGTGACGTTTATCTGCTTTCAGGGTTATGCAGCAGAGGATTCACATTTTTTCAGGATTGAAGATTTTGACCGTAAATTTGTAGCGCTTTTATGAATCTGGACCTCAATGATTTAAGAATTTAAGTTCAATTTTCAAAGTAGGAAACAAAAGATTCTGTAAGAGCCTAAGCCCTTTTTGGCTTTCAGCAAATTTTAATACCACATTCCCAAACAACATCATCATTTTCGATGTTATGTTATTATCTTTCAGGTAGAAGACAACAGTATTTTGGGAGCAGGGAATCCAGCTCTAGGTAGTGAGGAAATGCTTATCTCCACTTGAAACCTAGGACTCATAGCCCTAAACGCTCTCCATACGTGATATACATGTTCTTAAGAAAAAAATCTCCAGAACTCCTCAACCCAAGGATGGTCAGTTCTATTTTCAATAGTAATGGTTGTCTGGTGGTATATTTAAATTTAGAGAAGTAATTTAAAGAAGTGAGACCATGACAGAAGTATAAACCTCATTTTTCCTGGGTGAATGTCATGGTCGTACTTATCCAAACCAATGCTTTTTCTAATGCATTTAATATTTTATTCTGTTTA
>NW_008824806.1:1396594-1465159 GCF_000699105.1 Pygoscelis adeliae | reverse complement strand
AAATTAAAGTTTGTGTTTGCATGTCTTATCCCACCATGTAGACTTGTCTTCGTGGCTAGGCATTTTTCTAGGGGTCGTAGGTTCACATTCCTGCAGAGGACAGAATTACATGAAATTTTCCTCCTTTTGGATGAATTCTAGAGTAGATTTCTAGATTCACAACACTTTGATTTAAATAACCTGTTTTGGTTTCTTTTTTTAATTTATATTTGCTTATTTATTTTCCTGTAAAAAGATTGATTCCTAATGTTTGGCAAACATTAAAATACATTGTTAAAGCAGGTTTTGTATTTGATGCTTCTCTTTGCTAGGTAGTTAGATATATGAAATCTTTGCACATTTATTTGAGCAAATTTACTGATAATATGCATTATGCTAATTTTAATAGATATTTCCATTGCGTTAGTATATGGTGGTTGCTATATTTTTTAGCTTGGTTCAACTGGATGAATATCATGTCTTTATACTTGATTTCTTCAGAAAAGACTATTCTTTTAATGAAGCACAAATATTGTTCATATTTTTTAATTTTAATAAAACAGCATTAACTTGCTTCTAAATAAGGAATACATAAATTTGTCTAACAAGCTTGCATATTAGTTTGGTACATTAAACGACATGTAGCCCTCGGCTACTAGATCATTTTTGTCCAGGCATCTTTTGTGATGTGGAAGAAGCTCTGCAAGGGGGATATACACACTTTAAGAGTATGCAGCAATTATTTGTTGGCTAATACACACAGCAGAGAGCTAGGCACTACATGTGACTGGGCTAAGGTGTAGTACACTGACCGTCTCTCCTCCTTTCCTCAGGATACCTGACAAGTACCTGGAGGTCCATCAGGTAGAGAAGCAGAGGCTGCATTGCTCCGTGGAAGAGGCTGCTCCTCAGTGTTGCTGCACTGCTGACTTCCTGTTATTTGCTTTTTGTCTTAGGGTTTTTTACCTTTCCATGTCAGTATTTTTCTTCTTGAATCCTTGAGCTGCTATCACCATCTCAAGAGTTTCAATTCTGTCTGCATTTTTACTTTTCTTATCTTTTATGGTTTTAGCTCATGGATTTTCGCACACCTTAAACAAAAATTTTCTCAGTAAAACTGAGCCAAGGTCACAGAGTTGTGCTGCATCAAACTAAGCCTTGGATCACAGAGAGCTGAACCCCCGAGCCAAGGGTTACAGACTTATCTAGAGAGGGGGACTGAACCACTCCCCTTTTGCCCTCATAATCACTGGGATTTTAGAATTAGTAGATCTCATCCTCCTGCACCTGGTTTTTAACACTAGACTGGAGAAAGAAAACAAATCTTTATAATTTTTTCAACTGCCAGCCAGTTTCTCACCTTTCAGTGAGCTAGTAATTGAACCAATTTGACTGAAATGAAGAAAATATTCTCTGTGCAACTGTGAAAGATTCTACTGCTGCCAACAGCTGGTTTTAATTTCAACAGACTCTGGGTCCAGTCGCCTTCTTAGTGATTTCCACCAATTCAGATTTATCATTCAATATTTCAAGATTGAATTTATGTCTGATATAATTGTATTACTTGAACAGATTGTCATACACAGCATGTCCAGTATTGGTCAAAATACATTAACTAATGTTTTAATTTGAGACTCCTATTTATATTTTAAAATATACTTTCTTAAAAATTATAAATAAGTTTTCAGCCAGTCTTGTAATGCTCTAGGACAGGAGCTATTGAATCACACTGGGATGGCAGCAGTGACGGTGCCCTCCTTGCTACCATTACCACAACAGCCTGTTGTATTAAACGTGTTGTGAGAACTCTAAGGCTACGTCCGTACTTGTAAATTAAACATGTTGGGAGCGTACTTTGGCACTGAGTTGACGAAGAATGTTAAATGTCCCTACTATCAAACTCTTTTAGCTTTTAAAACAGGATGGCTGCACTCAGACTGCCTGTTGTGAATAGTCTGGGAGTAGCGCTAGATCCCTAACTGTGCCTGGCAAATGTTCTCAAAAGCAAGTTCTAGCTGGCCAGGGCCAAAACTGTGCCGAGGCCAACTGAACAATTTAACAATATGGATGATCAAGTTTCAGTGCCCAGGAATGTTTAATTTAGTTGTGCAAACATCGCCTTATTGGATCAAGGCCTGAAAACGGTATGGGAAACATACAGTTTGTGAATCCCGTAGGGGATTGCACATATGCTGCACGGCACCGAATTGCTCAAACCCTTGGGTGTTTTCAGGTATCAGATGAAAGGACGTTTCAAGGGTTTTATAAACTTTAGCTTTATGCATATTCAAGGAAAATGCAGGGTTAGGTGTTTTCTGGTTATGTATACATTTACAATAAGGATTTTAATTGGAGTTACTCTCACTTAGCTTGAGCCCTGTAAATGGACTTATCCAAATGAGCCTTAGCTTTAAGTAAATGTTCCCACTGTCTACCTGTTTGTTCAGTGGCCCTCTTCTAGGAAACCGCCCTGTTTTTTCTCCAGGTGGTAATCAAGGGCAGTAGAAGGTGAAAAATTCAGGAACAAAAATGTTGTGGGAATGGCTCTGGTAACTTCTGCTACTGGTAATCTGCAGCATACAAATAAGTTTTAACCAGAGCACATAGCAGGTAGGAGACTGCTGACAGTAGCTATTCAGCAGAGCTTTTGGGACAGGCTAGATGAGGTCAGGGTAAGTTTTCTTTGGGCTTGATGTTCAATGCATGCACAATTCTAATAGTAAGCAACAGACACCATCTCACTCTTGCCTAAGATAAATGATTTAGTCCTTTAGCCTTTGGAATGCCACTGTCATTTTTAAAAATGAAATTTAGACTTTTAAGTCAGTGAGATATTTTCAAAATTTTTATGTAAGAACTGTATACAACCAAAAAATGCCAGACAGTTCAGTGTTGTCTAAGGAACGAATGATAGTAGAATAAACTTCTTGGAAAAGTAAATTCATAGAGGAAAGATTATTCTTGTTCAAGAGCAGAAGCCTATATGTATAGAATTACATGTGTACACAAGATAATGAGGCATATGACCTAACAGCTATCCAAAGAAAGGACATACCTAATATGGAAGTCATTGAACTACATGAAAAATACCAGCTTAGAATTGTAAGATATTCAAGTACAGGTTACAAAATCTTTGGATCTATCAAAACAGAACAGATCCACAACTGGAATGCAGATTCCAAGTCATGAGTGTCTGACCTGTGTCATGGTGACTTGTACATTTGAAAGAATAGATTTGTCTTCAGTTGAGAAAGGAGAATGGGATCAACACAACTCATCTGCCGTGGTTTTCGAACAACATACTCTTTTTTCAGAAGAAATTCCAAGATTGCTGCAAATCAAACCAACATTGTACAACCAATCCTATGGTGTTGTCAGTCTTTCACATCTGTAACCCTACTCAGGTGCATGGCTCTGAAAATGCCCTTTATTAGAGGGTAGGCAGTACTCCTGCAGGCTTTTGGATGAACATAGTACAGCTAAGTGGATTCAAAGTGCTCCTGAATGAGCAAGAGGGACAAGAACCTCCGGAGCTGAGTAAACAGCAGGCACTTGCTGAGCTAATAGTTTGTAAGTATCCTCACAAAATTCTCATTGTAGTTCAAAGAATGAGAACAGCAGTGATATACTACACAATGCTTATTAGAAGAAACAGACATTCTCCTGAAAGCTTATTCATTTCTGTTCTCATACTATTACTTGCTAGCTAAATAATGACTTTTGTCATTGTTTTTAAATTGTATTTATTAAATACATTTAGAGAAATCCTCTGTTAAACAAAGAGTGCTAAAAATTATTCAGTCTTACTGCAGTTGTGGTCATGAACTACAGACTTTTGAAAGGAACTGTCAGCTGCCTTTTCTTGGAGGTCCTCATTTAGTATAAATTCCCAGTAAGTATACATAAGCCCAAGTATCTGTTTGTTCATCTGTAATTATCTTCTCATATTTATTCGGGTGGCATTGGCTTAGGTGTGAAACACAAATAGTCTCAGGGTGTCAGAGATATCCTGTTGTTTGAATACTTTACCTTTTATTTTCTTCTTCAGGAGAAAAAAAAAGGAAGTTAAAATCCTCTTTTCATTCATGGAATATGAGCCTCTCTGACAGGATTCCTGATGAAAGAAACCCAGAGTGGTTCTCCTGCTGACCTAACTGTCAATTTCTGCCAGGATTGCCAGCAACAAAGCAACAATTGTGTTTTGCAAAGTGTTTTTGTTCCAACTTAGTATTTTGTTTGGGCACTTGAACTGCTGGAACTTTTACTCATACAAGGTATAACTTGTATGAGATTCAGGAGCCTATATATGCAATAAAATATGTCTGACCAAAGATCCAGGAAAAATTTAAAAACTGAAAGTATGTGTACCAAGAATACCTGTGGATTATTTGCTTGGAGTATACTACAGCAGTGCCCTAAGTGAACACTGTCCTTTTAAGCGAAGATGTTACATTATTACTACTAAGGGATTATGCATGTTAAATTTAGGAGTGAGAAGAATGATGCCATGCTGACAGGAGATGAAATAGTCAGAGTATGGTGGCTTTACCTGAGTTCACCAGCACAGATCTCAAAAGCTAGCAAAGTCATCTACAGCAGAGTGAGCCTAGCAAAGGAACCTGCCATGTCAACACTGTTGAAGCTATGGCCACCTTCAAACATTGTGGCAGATATCAAAAATGTAGTCAGGACTAAAAGCAGATGGTATATGATTTCCCCAGTCCTGTTGTACACAGGTCTCAGATTTATGTAGTTGCATGTTCTCTTGCAAGCCACGTTGACTTCAGTTTCAAGGATTAAGACCAATACCTTTTTTTTTTAAGGTTCTGTTAAGAAAGCAGTGTTTCTTGCCATAAAGTTACACTTGTTTTCTGCAGGTTTTTATTTAGCACAGGCAGGATTGACTTTGAAATAAAATCCAACAGGTTTCCCAGTTGATTTTGATTTAATGGACGTCTTTGGTAGAAGGCCTCAGGGTAGGCTGGCTCTAGCTATTTATCTTTATACTGGGTAGTTTATATATTTTAAGAAAGTGACAAATGGCAGCTTTAAAAAAACTCATTATGGTAATTGATTATTATAGGGAAACCTCGGAAACTTTATGAAAGAGAGCCGTATTCTCTAAGTGTCTTAGCTTTAAACCAGACTTGTAATTAGAAGAATCCATAAACATTTATCACATTAAGAGAGGTTCAGTCAGTAAGTTTAGAATAAAACTCTGGAGTCACTTTATTGTCCTGTGTTAAAATCACATACTTTAGTGATTTTCCCTTACCACAGAGAGATTAATTTGCCCAGCTGAATAGAGGACCACACACACACTCAGAACCTGTCTAAGCAGAGTTCTACAAGAAATTAGCTGTGCATGTCTCTGGGAAGGGTGACTGGACTAATAAGTTTCTGAATGTTGTAATCAAGCCATATTTTCCGAGTCGAATTTGTTCAAGAATTTGAGCTATCTATTGTCCCTCCACTTCTCCTTGGCCTCTCCATCTGTCTGAATCTTCGGGTGTCCCCAGCAGGTAACTCGTTGACCTCAGATTTCCTTCTTTCCCTCACCTCCCTTATTTTAGCTGTAGCTCATTCTGACCAAGTTCTGAGAGATTCCCGTCCTGGATCCATATGTAAGACAGCCTTTAGCTTATATTTAATTCAAGGCCTTATGGTTTAGCAACTGGTTTGTTTAAGCAAACAAACAAAACCTTTTGTTACATTATAGATAATGTGGCTAGAAGTTTATTTTGCTTTCATTAATGTGATAAATCTCTCAAACATAAAAAAATGCGACCAACCTTTGCTGTCACTACCTAATGTCACATTACCAATGCCTCTGGAAGACAGAGACAACATTTCTGGTGTGTCTTTCGCAGAGACAGTTAGCACTCTAGAGACTCATTCACTATTTTCTGAAACGCTGAATATGAAAAATAATCTCTCTGATTTCAAGTATAGGAGAGTTCTTAATCATGTCCAAACTTGGGGAGTGGTCGCTGCCCCTGTGTAGAAAAGTAAAGATTCTGCAGTTGACTAAGAACTTTTTGTTCCTGATTTAGATCTATATTATCTGACTCAGTCTGACTTCTAGTTTAACCAAGGGAGTATACATTTCATGTCTCTTATAAGAAAGAAAAGAAAGGGTTGCTCAGGATAAACCATAACTGAGCATAAAAGGCAGAAAATACTTGCAAAGCCATACACATTACTATGGTATACATACTTCAACAACTTTTTAGTCCAGACAAGGTATTTTGCAGTATGGCTTCTCAGGCATAATCTGCCATGGTATTTCTTTTCTTTTAACCGGCTTTCATTTTAGTAACCCTCAACATTTACAGTGTTTTCTCTTATGGCACCAAATCCTGCAATCAAAGTAGTGCATAAGAATGCCATCTTTCATTTCTAAAAAGTATGTTTCTAGCCTATAAAGTTGGTGTCAAAAGATTAACTTTGCCATCTTTGTTATTTGTAAGGCTCAGAAGCAAGAACGCAAATGAAAGAACTATAAAAATTGCTTTCTTAAAACTTTTGTTCTTTTTAACAAAATCATAATTTTAGAAGTGTTTCATGACATTTTAACATATGGAGTTGAAAATGCCATCATTTCTCTTTCTTTAAATATACTTTATCGCATCAGATAATGTCCTACATATAAATCTACATATGTCTATAACAGGAGTAAACCACAAAATCTGAGAAACAAAGTGAAGTTTTCAAAATCAAAGAGTTTTTGACTCTTCTAAGCAGAGCTTCTAAAAACAAACCCATAATAATTACATCGATTCTTTCCCCACAGCCAGCTACATCTTTTTACCATTAAAGTTTTTCTTTTTCCAAGTTTGCTTCAGTCTGTAAACCCCTCTTTAAACATGAAATAAAAATCATTGTTCCTTTGGCAACTATATAGTTTCTTTGTTGAAAGCCGCTTAATTCAAATATTCTGCTCACAAAGATATGTTACTTGGCTGCTTGACGTATACAGTAAAAGTGAATGATATCTGTTAATAGCAGAGAAGAAAATTCATGTTCTTTGTGTTCCCCCATAATAGAGCTTTTTCAAGTTAGCCAGTGTTTCAGATTGATAAACGTCAGGTAAACAATGAAACGTATAAAGGTCTAACCCTCTGAGTTCTTTTGTCCATATAGTCAGTGTGAAAAGAGCACATTGGCATGTGGCAGGATCAGGCCATAAGATTTCAAAGTGTGATTCAAATGTACTTTGAGGTGCAACTGAGCTGCTTCAGTGCTCATATGTAATGTTGCCTCAGCGGATGGACATTGTCTTTCTCTGTTTTTATTTTGCTTAATTAGCTGTTTTGAAGTTCTACCTGAAACCAAACTGCACTCTACTAAAACTCTGACATGAGGCAGATAACTTGCAATTATAGTTGAATAGAGTGTTAATGCACGGGAAAAATGCTAGCTGAAATATATTGATTCTCTCTAGAAATGTGTTGCCATATGATGTAACAAAGTCACTTTTTTTTTCTTATTCAGGTTTTGTTTTGTATATATGTGCAAGATTTTTAACTAAGTGAAAACACTCATTACTGTAGGAACGGTGAAGTAGAACAGAATAGGAGGTCGCCGAGTTTTCCTTTCTAATCTATAACTCAGTTGTTACTTCTTTACATTTTTTTCTACGAACTGTTGGCAACAAGATACTGAAATGAATTTGGCTTACCTGAATCTCACATCTAATTGTATGTCTAATTTCCTGATCAGCAACAAATACTATATGAGTTTTAGAAGCAATATGCTGTTTGAAATTTAAAATTCTGCTATTTTTTTTCCAAGTGAAGCTGGAGTTATTACATCTTGCATTCCTTTTAGATATAAACTCTTAGAACTATTGCTATTTACGAGAAGTTCAGACGACATCTCACCCTCTGTAGACAAAGCATTGCAATTCCAGGAAAGCTTGCCAGACTTATCTATTTAGGAAAGAGTTAAACCTCAATACAGAGTGGAAGGAAGCCTTTCACCATCCCTTTCTCATTTCGCATAGGAAAATTTCTGTAGGAAAGATGTAGTGTATTCCTGCAAGTTCCTAGATTTGGCTGGTTGGGAGCCCGGACTGGTGAATGCCTTGCATTCATTGGCATAAATGAAAAGAAAGCCCCACAGTCCTGACCTTTGGAATGGGATTCGTCTCGCCTATCATCAGAACATTAAAAGTTAGATATCTAAAATAGAGCTAGTCTCCCTTTGCTTCCTTAAGGGAGAGTATTTGACTCCCCAAATCAGTCGGTCTGACCAGTCTTGAGACACGATGACTGGTATATAAAAAGATGACCTACAAGTCTGATCTGCTACATGTTGTCTTCTCACCTGGGCCCATACATTTCTGTGGCAGTGTTACATTTACTATGTACTTCAGAGCAAAAAAAAGAGAGTAATTCCAATTCACTCTACAACCGAATAGGGACAATGGTCCAGAGATTGCAAAAGGGCTGCTGTGCCAATGCATCTCCTTGTTACTGAGAGCTATGTTAGTATGGAGATGCCTTTTGCCTTTCTTCTGATGTATACTGGCAGAAAAGCTAGCAAGAATTCAATCCTAATTTAGTGCAATTTCTTGTGCATATATTTGCCTGTACTAAACAGCAATATTTTATGCTTAAAGGACAGAATTTTCTCTCATTAACCCTGCAGAGGTCAGTGGGATGTACAGAAATTCTAGTAAGCATTAATTTTGTATCTTTCGCATACAGCAGTTTTATCAGGCATTTCCAAGATGCAAAACACTGTCATATGGAAATGCATTCACCAATATGATTTTTCACAGTATAAAATGTTTATTAGGAAAACATATGCCTCATGGTACATATGTTCCCATGTTTTAATGCACATTTTATAGGGATTTTTCTTTTTAACCTGTTACTTTACTCTTTTGTTTTTAAAAGTTGATTCATTGTTATTAAACAAAATAAAAGAGGTGAAGAAAACAACATGTGGCAGCTCTTTTTGTTGCTATCATCTTGTTTTATTGTTTGAATGCCTCAGAAGGTGGCTATTGTACTTTTATTGAGCAAGGAATAGAATCGCTTTAAAATCCAGGTGTTGACCACATGTTTATCAGACTTTCCATAAACAACAAAGAGTTTTTCTTTCCATATCTGTTTCCTTTGTGAAAATCCAACTGAGCCTTGCAAATATGTTAATCCAGGTCTGCAAAATCTTCAAGCTCTTGATTTCATTCACGCATGCTAGCAAGGGTCAAACTGAGGGGAAATAGTAAAGCAGCATTTCCTCTGAGGTGATTGTATTGCTCATGCCTTTGTATATTGCTACCAGCATAGAATGGTGGCAGGTTTTCACTGCTGAGGATTAAAACTAATTTAATGTTTCTAAACTAAACATGCCTAGGATGCAAAGTTCACACCCAAATTACAGCTTTATCAAATTAGGTGTTCAGATACAGTGATTGGAATTTGCTTCAAATATAAAAAGCATTCAGATCTACCTTTTTCAGTTGTTCTCATATTTGTCAAGCACTGATTTTTGAGCATGCTGTGAGGCTGAAAAAAGCCATATTTTAAAAACAGCCCTTTAATTCTGTACCTCTTCTTATCACACTCCTGCTTGCCAAGGCAATAAACTCCAGATGAAAATAATGGATTTTGGATACCCAACAGCAGTTCCCTGCTCCTGGGAATCTCCATTTCTGTAAAATATTAGTTTGCAGTTGTATTTATTTAATTGGCAATCCTTATATAAATATACATAATGTACATATAAAAAAGAGAATGCTGAAACAGAACACTGTAATAAATACGGAGTTTTAAGATATGATATAAAAGGACAAGCAGCATAGGTCTTGAACTTGCAGCTCCTGCATGAATGTTTGTAATAATAAGAATCATTATTTAATGAATTATTAGCCTTCCTACAGCTCCCAAACAGGTACTCTACAATAAAAAGGAAGAAAGAAGGACATCTTCCCCTAAAATGACTGTAAGAGAAGGGGATGAAGCTTTGAAAGAGTAAAGCTATAACAAGAAAGTTATGTGGTTATTTGTTGTTTATTAGATACATTGAGAAACTAATACCTTTATAAAAAGGTAGGATCTCTCTCTCTCTCTCTCTCTCTTCTTTCATGAGTACACTTCTTGGGTTTGAGGAACTTAGTAAAAATCAATTAGTTGTAGAACACCTGAGGGTTGCAAGATCAGGCAAATTTGGGGTGAATTTCTCTATGTTATATTTGGTGCTTCGTCACATGTGAACGTGAGAGAAATTTATACTACTTTATCTAATTAGCACAGCAAACCTTTCAAACTGTTAAAATTTAATTAGGCTTCTTATTTGTTAATTTGGTGTAATGTTAGTTTATTTTTCTCTTACAATTAATTTCTAAAAATATTTTTCCTTAGCTCTTGGTGTTTATTTCAGCAAAGAGTTCAAGAGGATTAAGGTTTCAAAAGTAGTGCCTTAAGGTATTTAGATGTATGTTTTTTTTTTAAATAAAATCACTTTATGCTGACAGCTCAGATTAGACATTTTTAGAAGTTCATTGGCCATGTAATAATTTGATCAATAACACACCAGTTTTAAGTTTTTGTTATAAATTAGTGTTTCCTTGGCTTAATAAAGTAATAAATAAGTATATTTAACATTTATAATGCAATCCATTGTTATTCTTTTAAAATATGCCATCATTCAATAGTCAAATGTATCAGCAAAATAGAGAGCATAGTGGAGAATTGTGCTGATCTTGAAACGGGCAGACTGACGTGTTCCCGAGATCTGTAAAAACGGAGTGATTAGTGGTTTTAATGTCTTGATGAGTTCAGTTCTTTCTTTGGTTTTTTGGGGGTAGGGTCATTTCACAGGGCATATTTAGACCCTCTGTAATCTAAACCTTTGCTGATTAAAGATAGTTTCTCTAAAAGGTAGCTATGGAAATTTCCTTGTCAATACAGGCAACACTGAATAACTGAAGAGGAAATTGTTCCTATTTCTTGTGATTTGGACTTAAATTCCAAGTTAATTGTGAACACAGAAGCGTTTGGACTAAAAGGTAGAGCTAATGTTTTGTTATCTATGGTGACATGTCCTCTCTGCTGAAAAAAGTAGTATTTTCTACAAATAGGCAACAGGCACATGGCCTGTTGGATCAGGTTACATCAGGTTATGTTGTGTTACATGATATGACATGCCCTGCAGTGACCTGAGGCAACGTCATCTTGTGTTACCTTGGTAAGGAAATACTGTTCTTTATTAAGCAAGTGAAGAGAAGGCTAATCATCTCTAGTCATGAGGAATTTCTGTGCTCTCTGTAGGCAGAAGCAGTTAATGGCAAGTAGTCTGATTTTCTTTCAGCTAATTCTAGGGAGTCTAAACCCCATATGAATCATGTCTTACTATTATTTACTAGTTGGCGTGTACTTTACAAATCTGATTTAATATATTCCAGAGTACACAGAGAGAAGAAATTCCTGTAGTGCTACAAAGAGCTGTAGTACTTGGAGAGTGAATAGACAATAGCACCTATTTGGTTATGGAAATGAGAAATTTTGCAAAAGGGATATTAAGTAATCTTCTTAGATGGAAATGCTGAGTGTTGGAAGCCTAACTATTTATACATTTTTATGCATAGACTGGTCATTATTACTCTTCTACAGTTCTTATAAGCTTCTTGCTTAAATAGTACATTATGAAAATGAGCTATTGCAACTGCAAAGTATGATAAAACTGAGTCTACAGTGTGACCCTACCCGTGACTCTAGCAGGATAGGTACTCTCTATAAGTAAGTCTTGAGTTATTGCATTATGGGATATTATCAAAGGAACCCATTGTACTTGGTCATTCAGTGTAATGATCTTTAATATTATTTCCTATTGATACATTCGGCATGTAAATTTACTTTTAAAAGATTTGCACAAAGAAAGTGAACACTATTACATAGGTACAGCTATCTAGTGATTTTACAGTAAATTACTGGTGCGTGGTACAGAATGTAACCTCTTGGTTATATTCTGCAGTAAAAGGAATGGGTTAGAGAGGTTTTTATGCAAATTAGTAATGCTCTGTGTTGGAAGCCTAATTGTACCTTTTATTGTTGGACAAGTCAATACTGCTTTAATACACATTTTATAAGCTTCTTGCTAAAATTGTATATGAAAGGGATTAGTTCCCGTAGATGAAAGGCATAATCTTAACAATGAGGCCACGTAAGCAGAATGGTTGAAGTACTGATAAAGGATTTGTTAGCTCCAACATAGAATAAGTCTTATTAGTCTTATTAGTCACCACTATTTGACCCACTACAGTTCATTGTACAAGTCACATATACTCAGTGATGGAATGAACAACAGCTACTGTAATTGTATTCTGGCCAGTTACAATAAATAGAAATGTGTGAAGTACCTTGCTGTAAACCAGAAACAACATAAGTTCATTTTTCTTTAGTTATTCTTGAATGGGGAAAGCAAAAAAAAGTCATTTTAAAAATGAGCTGTTTTATAAAAACTACTAGGTAGCACATCATGAAGGAGGCTGGAAGAGAAGGTCAAGGTTCAGGTTTGGCTTGCTGTCTCACTTGATCTAAATCTTCCCACATGCTCAACAGTGCTCATTATCACAAATAATAAAATTCAGATGTTGAAGAACAAGAGTTCAGTTCATCAGAGGAAAATCTGAAGAAAATTATCTTCAAAATGCAGGTTTCATGTTAGAAAAAAATGTCATTTGTTGTGCATGTTTTTCTGGAAAATCCTTGCTTTTTAAGTTAAAACCAATACAAAGCTTCTTTTTTTCCCCCCTTTTCTATAGTTGTGACAACAGTGGTGACAGAGATAGTGAAGAAAAATGGAAGTATATGAGTCAACTTTTAACTAAGGGCTTCCAAGAAAAAGGAAGCCAGTCCTACAAAATAGAAAAATGGAGAGGTTAAAAAAAAAAGTGGTACTTAAAGATTTCTTGGTATTCCCCAGCTTTAAAGAATTCATCAAAATATATAGGAATGACTGAATGATAATAGCATACAAAATAGAGACCAGAGCAAAGTGCAGCTGCAAATCTGATGAGGCCTGTGTGGCCTTCAGTTATGTCATTTTTTTCCACCATATGCTGGATCATGCAATACTAATGGCAGGGTGAACAGACTCTTAATCCTCACCCCCTCCATGCCTAAAGAAATGTGTTAAATTATATTAATATTTCTAGTAATTCCAAACTACAGATTATATATATGGTCCTATCTCTGCAATGTTTTTATTCATTTCTATTCTTCTCTACATAACCATGTGCTGGAGAAAGTATTAGCTGCCCATATCTAGAATGTTTTTTGGAGGGGCTTTTCCTTTAAACCATGCTAACTGGCTTCCCCCGGTACTGTACTACGTACATTGTGTCTGTCAGATGTATATTTCACACATTGTAGTCTGTGTAGTCACACCTTTTTAGACCAAATGGGCATCTGTCCTATTTCTAGGGATGCTGTTACTCAGCATTTGCAGGTTAACAGGTAATATAGCTGCACATTTGGTCTTTCTTTGTCTCCTGGAAAGAGTCCTATCTATGAGACTCTGGTACAAATTAATATTTACAATCAAATTGCTTATTAGTTTGCCTTGCCTAAAGAGGTGCCCTAGATAGACAGGCATCCTTCTGTCCTGTCCTGTCCTTATCATTTCCTCATGCATGTGGAGATGGAAGTGTTGGTTTTATTGTGGTGGTTGGTGTTTTTCCCCTATTTTTTTTTTTTTTTTTTTTTAGAATTTATACTTTTTTGGCTTGTTTTAGCTCTTGGTCTAGATTTCCAAAGAAAAACTACTTTTCCCTAAGTCTGAACAGACTCGCACTCATACAGTCCCAGTGCTACTGAAAATGGAAGGCATACAGCAGTTATTTGCAATAATAACACTTGCAGTTCAAGACTCAAATAAAGCATTTCAGAGCAGCAATTGCAGTATGTTGCGCAATATGAGCCTTTGGCAAACCAGAGGATGAGACGATATCAAATTGTCAGAGAAATTGAAGACATTCTCCACTTTTTAACAATATAGATAAGGCAGTCAGCAAAGCAGATATTTATGGGAATGAGGGGGAGGAGGACAAAGGGGAAGACCAGCGGAGTTTGCTTAAGCCCTGTGCCTCTTCCTCATAGTGCAAACAATCATTCATGTTATCTAACTTTAGCAGTTTAAAAGACAGGTGTCCAGGTTAAGCAAATCATCCATGTTTCCACTACAGTCAATGAGGAGAGTTAGGCTCTTTCAGAGCTAATTTATTCCATCCTAAGATATATTATAGATGGGATTGATTATTCTCTGGAGATCTCTATTTCTCTCCATTGATTACAGAGGGAGCCTAGATGATTAACTTAAACAACTAACTTGTTAACAACTAACAGTTGATGTTAGCTGGGATGAATTCCCATTCTCAGAGTTTTGGATAGTGAGGACTTCATCTCGTCCATTATTTGATTTATTTCTTCCATTTTTCTTCATGCCTCTTCTCATTCCCTGGCCAATTCTGTTCAATGGATGATCAAATTCTGCCCTCTCTTTCTCACTGAAATGGTTTCCATGTATTTCACTTGAGATGTAACACATTTTACATCCAATGTCCCTATTCTGGTTACAGTATGTAGAAGGGGGTTGGGGTGTTTTCCAGATCAAGTCCGAGTTGCCTAGGAGTAGCAGAGTGGATCTTCAGATCTAGGTTCATTTTCTTGTTTACATAAGGAGGTCAATTTTTAATGGACAAATTGTTAAACCCCTATGGTTTACAGATGTCTGGACTAATCCCCTTAACACTAGTCCTGTTAAATGGTTATGCTCCTTTGATACTTAATGGCGAGAAATAAACATATTTAGACAGCAATTCAGAGTTTAGATAGAAGGAACAATTGTTCTCCAAGTTCTGTTTCTACAAGGCTTTATATTCGTAGGGTTTTTTGTTTTGGGCAGCACTTGGAGAGAATAGATGGAGGCATTATATATCATCTTCTCCTTGTTTTTCATACTGTGGGCTTTCATGGCAGGACTTACTGGAAATTCGTTCATCATGTGCTTTTTGACATAATCCATTCAGCTGCTTTGCTGATGGTGTTCAAAATTTATTTTACATTGATTCTGAAATATTCGCAGTAGGAAGGTTATTTAAGATAAAACAGTGCCTCAAAACAGTTGTCTGTTCATTTAAACAATGTTAACAGAACATTGAAAATTATATTTGAAAAGGCTGAGATTACTAAATATTGAAACTTGTATAATTGTTTCAGTATTTTAAAGCATTCTGAGCTTTATGGATCTCAAAATAGTCTCCAAAAGTCCCACAACAACATTTTACTCAGCTAGTTGTCAGTCTTCAGTGTTCAACATTTCATTTATGTATCTGCAGTTTTTTTATCGATACAGTATACTAGTAATAATTATATTGCTGTGACTAGGTGTAGTAACAAAGCCTTTTCCTGATATTTCTTTTTTAAACAAATGGTGTTTTCTATTGTTTTGGTTTGCTTTCTCCTGGTTCTCACAGCAGCTCTTATTTAAAACTTGCATATTCAAAAAGGGTTTGTATCTGAAACTGGCTTATTTTTCTGATTATAGAAAAAACTTTATAAGAAGAAGTGACTACGTTGGTCTTGAAATTCTGGAATGCACAGAACTTACCAAACATCAGGCAGATTTGGGAAGAAGAAGCCTCCCATTACAGAGCATGCTATTGACCACATGATAGAGAAACAGCTAGGTAGCTACCAGGTTCCTCCACTCTTGTGATGTCTGTATCCACCACAGTCTCCAGAGATGGTGATGTGAGGTCTTCCTTTGGTCCTCCTCCCTTACATAGTTTAAAAAATCCTGCTTTGATGGCTTTGCCTTTATTGAAAGGTCAGTGATTGTGCCCTTGTTTGACATAATGGATGGTGTAGTTAATTAGAATTATACTGTACTTGAAATAGCCTGTGCTTCTAAGATCTGTAGTGGAAGAGCTACCTCCTGCAGAGTTTCTGAGATCTAAGGAAGGGTAGCTTCCTCAAGCACTGTTTACAAGCTCCTTTAGCGTGCTTGTAGCATCTATAATCTGTAGAAGAAAGACTCCCTCCTGTGGAACTAATAAAATCCACAGGAGAAATGCTGTGGATTTCCTGAATCCTCGTTTGCTTGTAAGAATTTAACAAGGTTGCAGCCATCTTTAGGTGTGAAGCCATTAAGTTCCATCACATATTTTCTAGGTCTACAAACATGGGCCCATGTTATTGGTGTGTTACTTCACTTTTAAGATGGTATAGCTTTAAAGATATCAGGAGAACACTACTGGAATAATACCTAAAACCTCAAAATTTAATCAAGTCTGCTTAATACACATGCCAAGTAATATCTTTAAATATCACTGAGTATTCTAAGCAGAAGAAACAGGAGTATTCCTGAAACAATATTTTTTTAAGTAACCATTGCTGAAAGAACCCTGCCATTAACTTCAAAAAGAACTGGCTAGATTCCTTTACATCGTGAAAGGTATTGATGTTATTATGGACAGTAGCAAATTCACATACAGAGTATAATATTCCCCTACCTTAGTTAAAAATTGCTCAACCCCCCAAATGTTTAGTGTATAAAATATTTAATAGATACCTTATCTATTCTCCCCCCCCCAAAAAAAAAAAATCTAGCAAACTAATATGTTTTTGGAAAAGTGATATTCAAAAAATGTGCCTGATTTGCCAAAATTACAGGAGGCTACTTGTCAATTTTTTTTTTTTTTTATAATGGAAGACAAATAAAATGTCACCCAAAGATAGCCATTTCTGTAACATAGCATTTTTTGTTTGTCTTCTATGAAAGGAATATAGATTTTTAGATTATCTTGGTATAAACTGTGGCTGACAGGACAATAACTTAGATCCTTTCCTTTAAGGATAACAGACTTTAAAAGAAAATTACTGTATCTTCTGGTATGTATAAAATTCATTTCTAGCTATTGTAGTTTCAATACCATTTTAGCTTCAGAATCACAGATATCTTCATGCATAAAATGTATTAATTTAAGAATGAAAAAAAAAATATGCTAGAAAGCAGAGGCTTCTTTCAGTTCTTTCCTTCCAAGCAGGATGCTTACTTAACCTAGTACAAGAAGCTAGTGTAAGTTTCATTGACTTGTTTTAAAAAAACAGTTAATCAAAGAATAATGGATAGGATGTCTTCATCTGACAACATCTGTTGATCTGAAACAGCAGAATAGCCAGTGTGACAGTGAAGGTGTTCTCTACTTTTTTTTCCCAAGCTGAAAAAATGGGGCATAGAGCTATACAACCCATAACAATGTGCATGTCTTTATATGATGTTGTTCACCAGAGACTTGTCAATAGACTGAGCCATATTGGTTCTGGCAGTCTTTCTATTGGGACAATATTTGCCTTGAAGTACTATCTTTTCTCTTTTTCAATGTCAGCCTGAAGGCTCTTAGACAGCATATGTTCATTTCATGTCTTAGAGATATTGCTTCTGGTATTGCAAATACATTACCACATTGAGCTTTTTTGTAAAACAGATGGTACATATTAAGGTCTCAGTTTCTTAGACAATTTCTGCAACAATTGTACTGCATTCTTCACATTGACAAAAACATCATCAGCATCATGCAGTGAGGCACTAGATTATGTCAGAATGGTAAATGAAAGCCCACAGCAGAAAGAGTTATGAAGGTGAATCAGCTCCCTTAGAGAAATGAAGAAGGATGTTAGTTATATTTGGTAGATATTCAGTTAAAACTTAACGCCCTGATCCTGCAAAGCGATTTCTTTGGGTGAAACTTAGCTTGCAAGAAGTGTTGCTGATATGCAGGAATCACATTTGGAATAGATGTTGTCTTTTGTAAGCCTGGATCCTTAGACACATTGGAAGATGTGAAGATTTGGGTGAGCACAAGAGACAAGCCATAAAGTGGTCACTGTGAGGGATTATGAGAATAACAGTGAAGCAGAGGTTCATGGGCCAGCAGGCTGTAGTACAGAACTGGGCCAAATTAGGACACCATCTAGGATAGGCTGTCAAAAATCTGTGTGCAGTGAAGAGGCAATGAACAAGAAGGAAATTAGTCACACTCTCCTGGAGAGAGTGTAGAAGGTACTCTCTGGTAACATGAAGTTGCCTTTAGGCGAAACTAGAGAGATTGGTCCGACTGTGATTACGGTAGAAAAGACACAGGCTATGGTCCATCGGCATCACTAGCCTACTTTTGGGGTATTGTGTCTTTCTCTCCCACTGCAGCATCAGCCTTGTTGAGAAGGCACTATCTCAGTGACTTAAATGTAAGCTGGATTTCTTTGTCCTTCTTTCAAGGGCCAGGTCAAATATGGAAGGTTAGAAAGTGGGACTTGGGTAAAAGTAACAGTGTGGGTCAGAAGTGAGGTTAGCTGGCACAACTGGATGTCAAGATACACACAGAAAGGTCTGAGTTTGCCCTATGTTCATTGTTTCTTCAGTTGGGAGGGTAACTGAAAATACAAAACTGCTTTACCATGATCCTATCCCATGAAGAACAGGGATATTGGTTCTTCACATGAGCAGATCACCATCATATGAAACTTACACGACTTCCTTCTGAGTGTGAGATTCGAAGAACATTGGACCAAACAAAGGAGCGGGAAAGCAATATTTGAGCACCAGATTCTGATGAGATTTTAGTGTAGAGGGTGTGTAACACAAGGCTGCGTACACATGCATATACCTTGAGCAGATAAGCAGTTTCAGAAGTGGTTGGTTCCCCCCATTCAACTTGAAAATGCAGTTTGTTTAACGAACTCATAAGACAGTCATGTCATAGCAGTTAGACAAAAGAGTCTTACATCCCACAGAGCTCTTTTGCACATTATCCTTTATAGGAACAACAGGTCAACCTGAAACACTGCAGATGGTGAGCAAAGTTTTGTGAGTGATAGTGCTGTTCTGAGGCTGTATTTGCTGACAATCAGCAATATCTGTGAATAACTCAGGATGTCAGGTTCTAAGCAAGTTTTGACTTTGCTTCTATAAAGCGATGCAATTAGTTGTCACTTGTAAAAATTGTACGTGGTATTAGGCTAGTATTTCCAGTGTTCTATTGAACTGTCAAACTAATTTGTCTCAGGAATTTACCGTTTGCTTTACCTCATCAACACTCACTCTCCCCCTTGGTTTGTTTTTCCTATGCTCCTCCAGTCATCTGATCTTTCTTCCTGTGTTGCACTTCCACTAGTCAAAGAGATATGGGACCTCAGATTTTGAACTCGGTATTTTCTCATTGTAAAATTTTTACCGTACATGTTGATACGGCATTAAAGTCATCATCTTTAATCAAAATACCCCAAATGGAAACTGTAGCCAAGTCCTAAAAAGAAGATGGACAAACTCAGATGACTGCATGCTGTATTAAATGAATAAATAAATAAAAGTGTTCAAGGCATATTTTAAAAACCCCTATATTTCTAAGAAGCCAGGAATATATGATTGTATGCATGGTGTTATTGGACTTGATCATAATCTACTTTTGCAGAAATAAGAACTTGTGCTTTCTGTGTTGGTGGGAACAGCTGAGTCCAGTGAAGGAGTGAGGAAGATGGATGATATCTTGCCTTTTCCTCCCCTTGGGGTTCCTTTCTACCTAAATAGGTAGGGTCAAATTCTTGGCCTATTTCATGTATTATCAGGCTGAATGACTTATTCAATTCAGTGTCAAAGACATTTGGAAACTATTAATTATTCTGCTGGCCCAGATTGAAATAGCTTAAAATTGCCTGATTTTAAAACCAGATGAGTGTCAAGTCTGTGACAATCAGCTCTTCTGAAGGTATCTTACACCACCAAGTATTCTGAGGACTTTTGGTTAGTCTTTTCCTTGAAGTCTAATCAAATATCTTCTCCACGTCTCCAAATTCTTCTGAGTGTGATCTGATTGAAGATCATAAATGTAGATTCCTGAATCTAGAGAGAGCCTGAAACAGGAGCTCTGGTGCTCCCCAGTAATTACATGGGGATCTAGGTAGCAGCGTTAAGCTCTGGGCAGAAGTTCTAAAAGACAGCATATCTTCTTGCAAAGTGGCATGGACTCCAACAAAGTGCTGAACAAGTAAAAATATTTCAGTTGCTAAAAAAAGAGTGTTATTTACACCAAAGCAAAATCTGCTGAGCACAGAGAACAAAATTGAGACACACATCCACCTTATCCTGTAGTCAAAGGTGAGCTATCTTGTAGATTTTGACATTTAATATGGGGTTTACAAGAATTTTCAGTTTACTAGGACAGATGAGTTTCCCTGGACTTATTGTGTTCCAAATTAATGATGGCACCTTGTTTTTCTAGTTCTTATGCCCATTAGGGAAATGTATAATTCATTCTAAAGATGTGCATGAATTGAGGTACTCGTGTTTGTGATCAGCTTTTACAAGCAGGAAAGAAATGTCCACTTTATGTAAACAGCTGCTGAAGCAGATTGTACATTTAGTTCTTTCTATTTAATTTTAGCCTCGTTGATTCACTCTGTAATTCTACAGTTTCACAGATCCTGAGGAAAAGCTATACACCAGACTTAATATTCAGTAAGAAGGGCAATGTACATATTTTTGAGCTGAAAAAAAAAAAATTAATTTTTCTAATGACTCTCTGACTTAAAAATACATGCAGATAAGTAAGAGAAAACACACCTCTGATGTTTGTAGAAGTCTCACAAACAGCAATTTAAGGTCTGTGTTCAATGGTTAAATTAACAAGCAAGCCATTCTGGCAAATTTCCAGTTTTCACAAATTAAAGACATTTTTAATACTGATAAATCCTTTGTCTTTCAGCAATTCAGTGCATGCGCTGTGTTGATATTTTCTGATAATACTACAGAAAGTTTATTTTTCTTTCATTGTGCTTCAGCTAAACATGGGCATGAGGAGAATTCTTGTTGAAAGAAAACAAAGGATATTTTTTTTGGAAACCAAAAGAAATTCCTCACATATCGCTTGGCCCTATGAGCAGAAGGTGTGAAGGAAGGGGCTGAAATGCTAGAGACATCAGATGCTTTGAAAGCCAGCACTTGAGTGTTTAAAAAATAGACTGTCAGCTGAAATGTTTCAATGTGAGAGAGAGAGAAGGAGATGCTCAAAGGTGTTTAAAAGGGCTGCTGGCGAGACTTGTATCAGGAGTAGTAATAGTGAGAAATTCATCGGCGTTGATGATGGAGGGGGCAGTGTCAGAGATGATTGAGGTGCTGATGGTGCTGGCACTGGAGCTGCAAATTGTGACACTGGTGGTTGTGGGAGGGGTGGAGGTGACAGCTTTGTTAGCAGCCTTGTGTCTGATGAAGAAGTGAATGCTTCTCTCAAGAGTGCACCCTTCACCTTTATGTTAAAAATAGCACTTGGTAAGCTATTTAAAGGGATTTGGGGGATTCTAGTTCTCCTTTACCATATGGGTGGCTGCTGACATCAGATTTGGCACTTCTCTTCCCTTCTGAACTGCAACATTACAAAGCAAACAGGAAGCTCTGAATTTCACTGATGTCTTTGCAACTTTCACAGGAGCCGACCCCTTTATTTCATTTGCGATGGAACTTTGTCAGAAAAAAAGCAAGAATCCCTTAATTAGACACACCTTCAGTAAAGAAAAAGAAGCAAAATATGATTTTTGAATCGGATATTGGATCCTGAATGTGACCTGGGTTCTTCTTCTTCTCACTGTTATTGTTGTTGTTGTTGTTGTTGTCAGTTTGTTTCTTTTTTACTCATTGAATAAATATTGGCTGCTTTTTAAAAATCTGCCAGCCTTGGTGCTTACTGAGATTTTCTACTCTTTAAGTTTAGGTAAAATTGTATCTGCATGGTAGTAGGACTCCTCAGGAAAGTACAGACTACTTACCTTAACTAGTCTCTTCACAGTCACTCTTCAGGTAACAGATTGCCTCAGTGTTAATTCAAAATTGGCAGTGCTCGGATAAAGAGTACTTCAAGAAAGTCTTGCTTTGCCTTGCCTTGCCTTGCCTTGCCTTGCCTTGCCTTGTCTTGCCTTGCCTTGCCTTGAAGAAATCTAGACCAAAGCAAGGAAAAAGAATCTGGTTTCTGGAATTGTTATTTTTTAATTCTGTGCAATTATTATAGTATAATATTATATTATAATACTGTGCTCACACAGTATTTTAATTACTAATAAGTGTCTAAACTAGACAGAAGTGCTAGGGTGACAGGTTTGTTTCCATTTACGAAACACTGCAATTCACTTCAAAATTTGTTCTCAACTTTTCTGCTGTTGTAATGGCAGGGGATGTTGAGGAGTATTATGTTTAGTCAATAATAGGCTGCTTCTTTTCCTGAACCTCAAAACTTCTTTGAAAAATGAGACAAAGTGCTATGTCTTGAGGACATTTCCCAGAATATTATAAAAGCTAAATCCCAGAGCCACTGTTTTAGACATAGATGTTGGTAATGTATTTGCAACAGTGTCAAAGTAGAATACCATGCCATTTATTAACAAATATTTTTAACGTACAGAAGCCTGTGCACTTTTGCTATAGTTTTAAATGTGTTTTTGAAAGAAACAAAGCAAAACTAGGTATCAAACCTATAAATGTTCTTTCTACAGGCTTTCCTACTTTCGTTGCTGTTCATCATGTAAGTAAATAAATGAAAAGTGTTAATATGCTTTGTATTTTAAAACACAGATGTGAGGAGTTGCCCCTGTGATTTTCTTTCAGACAGCTTCTTCATTTCTCTAGCAGCACTCCAATATATACATGTGTGTGACACTGGCGTTTTGAGAGCCGCAGCCAATGGCACCATTTCAGAGGCTTGTTGGCAAACAAAAGTCTGGAGATATTTATAGTTAGTAGCATTCCAGCCTCCGAGTAAATAATTGACTAGTCTTTTCAGCTTCTGGCCAAATAGTAAATGTTGAGATTGCTTCCAATGGGGCACAGGTATTCATAGCAGACACATGTCTTGGTCTTGTTTCAATTCTCTGCAGAGTCCCAAGAGCTGGTTTTAATTCTTGTATGAATTTATAGCCTTTCTGCTTGGACCTCGGATCGGCTCAGCACTCAAAGCCAACAGAACATGGAATCAGCAAGGCAGCTTATTTTCAATAAAAACTTTTTTTTTTTTAAATTTACTAACACAGCCACTGAGCATTTCAGCTTCTGGAATTTTCTGAGCTGTTTTAACAGGTTTTCTCTAGCCTGCTCCCCAGAAGTATATGGATATGCAGTATAATTAGACTTTTCATTCTTTTTATCCTACTGCTCTTCTTTCTTTTCTCTCTTTTTTTCTTTTTGATCAATGTTGTAATATATAGAATACAGGTTGCAAATAATAATTTTTGAACCAAAATGCAGGATGATGTTTGAGAACATTGCGTTCACTGACATGTCAGAAATTTAAGTGTGTGCAGAGTGTGTCTACCAAAATTTACTTGATTACCCAAGATTTCTGGAGTGCGTAGCAGTTCTCTGAGCTGTCATTACTGAAAGTTTGGCTAAGTTTGTCTAAGGTGGGCTCTTTTTACTTTACAGCAATGGTTTAGCAACATGAATGCAAATCACCAGCCCATGTGGGTTGAAATGGGGGTCTGACAGACTGCATGTCATACGGCACTGTAAATCATGTCTACCTTACAGCAGCCAGGGCTGCAACTTAAGGAGCAGTGCTGCTTTTTGACCTTTCTCCTGAGGAGAAAAAAAACACAAAAACCAAACCAGAGCAACAGGATGAGAAATGGTTTTTCTCATTATGGTTACTTTTGGGAGGGGGGATTTGTGAGGGAGATTTGTTTAGGTCCATTTCATGATACCATAGAGTGGGTGCTTAAAAAAAGACAGGAGAATAAAAGGTTGCTTTCTGCATCCTTTCTGATTTCTGTTTGCAAGAGTGTTCTGTGAACACCAGTCCCTTGCAGCTCACTTTCTTTTTGACCTCTGAGGCGGTCTCTACTCCAGCTGGTCGCAGGTGGAGCTCATGCTCACAAAGTACCTTACTGCCTCATATGGCAAAACTGCTGACACAGCAATTGTAATGGTATGCATTCCAGCTACCAAAATCTCACCCACAGCTGTCCCCTCTCTTCTCACCTCACTTCTTGCGGTGGACGGAATAAAAATTGTGGAAAGTGAAATGGAAAAAAAAAAGCAAGATAGAAAAAATATTGTAGTCCAGAAAAAGTAAGGACAAGGAAAAGAGAGTTTATGGATACCTGATGTTGCCTTTTTGAATTTGATGCCTTCTGGGGAACATGAGGAAGAGCACAGGTAAGAAAAAACAATAGGGACACCATCAATATACCAGAAAGTTGACTGACAAAAAGGAAAGATGAGGTTCAGCCATGTGTGATTAAGTATGTTTCCTGGTTTATTATTTTTGTAGCAGTTGGGTCTGCACTTTTTGCAATCTTTGCTGAGTGACTTTTTAATCACCTCATGCCGAATTCAGAGGAAATAACCAGCAACACCCAAGGCATTTGGACAATTAACAGTGAATAACAGCTTACACTTTGTGCAAGCTTCCCATGCTGCTTCATAACCCTTCTAATGCTTTTCTTTTGCCTGCCTGGTGGTGTCCCCACTCATGCCTGATTGTTGCTTCTCGGCTGCTCCTTCAGACCGCAGACCCTTACATGTTGCAGTGTCCTGTTTTGCTCAGAAAAGCTCATTACAATGAATACCAATTTTATGCAGCCAATTCAAAACACTTCTGAGCAAACTACCTAAAAATCCTCATGTAAACATTGTATAAGTTATTCATGAATAGATCCCTAAGGCCCATATCCTCCCTTTGCACGTAAAAAAAATTGCACAGTGTGTGTCTGGGAGGTGGGGGGAGTACAGAGGGGGAGGTTCATCTCAGAAGATCTGCAGCTTTTAAGCTATTTCCAAGCCGTCACGCGGGCCCTTTGGCAGAAAGGCTGGCATCTTACTGTGATGGCTGGGGGTGTTGCCAACAGCTCTCACAGAAGAGGTCTTAGAAACAACAGGGCTCCTGCCTGCAGATCTTTGCCCATATATGTCTGAAGTATCTACTAAGCAGTGGTTTATCACAGCCGGTTTACAGAGTATTTCCAGATTCTTTCACAGTAGTAGAGTTTCTGACATATTTCAAAAAGTGCAGCTTCTTGGGAGTAGTATAATACCCTGGACCATGTCTCTCAGCAGCTTCTGAAAATGTATTTTTTGACCCGCTTGTATTCAGGAATGTAAGTCCCTACCTATCCTCCACACAGACTTCAGGTCTGCCTTTATCCACTCTTTCTTTAGTGTCAATTCAGTTGTGAACAGGCCCACAGAAAACTGGAAGGTTACCGAACACAAAGGAAAAGAGGCCAATTACAAGTGACCTGGAGGGAGCAAAGTACGTGTGCGACTGAAGGGTTATGGTGGAATGGCTGGCGAGAGTGAAGAGTAATTTTGTACTAAAACTCTAAAGGCTTGTATCAAAGGGAAAAAACTATACGTAGTGGAATTTAACCAAACAGGCACACCTAGTTCATTAGAGTGCGCACATATTTATTTTTATCGTATTATTCAGTTGCAGGAGAGATGAGGCCGAGGTTGGAAAGTTTGCCGGGACTAGATCTGGTTCAGAAGTCTTTCAGATGGCACCTCCAGCTTAAAATGCACCTGTGAAAGAAAGCCTTCAAGTTTCACATCATTATTTCCATTCTGTACCCTAAAAGTTGGAGGGAAAAAAAGAAAAAAAAAAAAGAAAAAAAGAAAAAAAAAGAAACAGCAGCTGTAAGCACAAAATTTTTAAAATACATTGCACCACCTACCAAGGCACATTTCAAAGTATTATTAATGAAAATAGAAGCATATATAAACCAAATGTGGCCAGCCAGTGGTTACTGAATTTTCAGTCTCATTTAGAACATTAAAACTTTTAACTTTGAAAAGATTTTCAGCAATTCATGTATGTGTGTTCATAATTCTATTAAAAAACATGTATTGTGTGCTATTGTCACACCATTTTGTAGTTCTTTCTGATGGGAAAAATAATCAAAATGCTATTCAGCCTTTGAAAGCTGGTAGGTTTCTTGATCAGTAACGAAATGACAATGAGCCATAATAATTATGATGTGACTTCCTCACATGACTTTACATTCTCAGGGGGCCAGGCTACCTCGTCAGTGGCTCTGCGTGACAGCATTTGGTACCAGGTTTCCTCACTGGCTGCTTTCCTACAGCCATGGAGAGGGAGGTATTGTGGAAGCTTTGGTCCCTTTGCTCAGCATTTTCGGCTTCATGTCAGGTATCTCAGACCGTGGGCTCTTGACTCGTAACGCCAAGGGAACCATAACTTTGAAGGTCTCGGTGAATGTGTGTTAATGTTATAAAAGATAGTTTTCCCTCACTCCTGAGGGTCCTATTGGTTCTGCTGAATTCCACTTTGCAGTTGGGAAGATACTACTGGGATTCCTTGTCCCCTGGCATGACTCTATGGATAAATGGATAAAATGGGGTTCAAGTTCAGAGTCTGAATCAAAGGTATCTCTGGTTTCACACTGGATGGCAGAAAACCAAAGTGAGATAGCAAAAATCTGCCTCTGGATATCTCTGTAGATTTAGCCAGACCTCAGCCTGGAATCTCCAACGTGTCTTCTCCCCCCGCAGTATTCCCAACACAGGTCAAGCAACACCTTGCCCTTCCCTGAGTTATGTTCTGCAGGCAGCCAGTCATCACTGAATAGAGCATGAGGCAACTGCATGTCCAGTCCTCTGTGGAACCAGCAGGGAAGAAAAGAAGACAGTTTTATGCAGATCCATACCCAAGCCCAGAGGGACCTGAGCAACTTTTAGCTGGAGGAAAGGGGGAAATGGTCAGACAGTATTTTCTAACTTCCTAGACAAACACTTTAGCAGGTTTTCCCTAGGTATCTGTGGATCTGTTTTCTCACAATATTTGTCAGCTCCTTGCAGGTAGCTTCACAGGTATTAGATGCTCCTACTACTAGAAAAAAATCCTTCTTGGTCTGGAGTCATTGTGCAATTTCCAAAGCAGCTTACTAGTCTTGTTAGTCTAGACTTCTAACATCCCTGTGAATCTAAAAGCAAACTGTTTGCTGGGTTTCCCAGCTTCCCCTGTGAAATCCAGCTGCAGTGAACACTCTCAGCATTCACTAAGCTGTTCTTCTGGAGGAAAATCGCTAAGGAGAACAGCTTAGGTCAGGTAAAGTAAAATGGCCATTGGCTATAGGCAGAACAACCACTTTCATGAAAAAGATGATACATTCTGTGGCACCTTAGAAAAATGACAAATGACACAACCATGGAGTCACACAAAAATCTATAGCATTCTGAGGTTAAGTGGGCTGTTCACAATGTACAGAGCTATTGTTTCTGACTGTATGGATATTTTTTTCATTAATTCCCTTTAACTGAATAGTATCATGATATTTAGCAGTAACATGATACTTCTTTTGATCTCAAGATGGTGAAAAAATCAAATTGTATTGGCCATCACTACCCACTGAGTCTCCAAATAATCAATGGGGATAGATAAGATTCTCTTGAGGGTGATTTAGAGTAGGAAACTAATCTTAGATGTTCTGACTTGCTCTCAGCAGAGCTTATCTACCTACAATGAGTATGGAGGAGTCTATGGAGATTAGTCGTTGTAAGACAAACTCAGCTTTTGTGCATTCTCTCGCTTCCAGGTAGTTATTTCAGAATAATGATGGTCAAAGGGAAGAACAGAAAGGGTATTCAGTAAAGAACATTAGCAAAAGTGCAAACTGGACAAACACCACACAGCTCCAGATTCTCAGCATGGTTTCACTGATAGGTGATCATCGTAAATATTTGTTCTGCCCCTTTGAACATGCAGATGTATAACAGATGCAAAAGAACAGATTCCATTTTAAAGTCAGTTTGTACATGTGCAAAGTATGCCTTCTACAAGGTAACAAGGCAGAGGAAGGTGCCCAGAATGTTGAAGCTGTGAGGTTATTTTATTACATCTCTCTCTCTTTCCCCACCCCACTCAGAATAGATATTAATAATTAGTCACTGAAAACTTATTTCAAGGACTGACAGACACTTACTGATTTCTGTGTGTTTAATATTCTTTGGTTTCTTCTTTTTCTTCAACATAAGGACAACTGTACTCTCCTTTGGAAAAAAGAGATATCATTCCCTGATTGGTAGGAAGATGAGATATTCAGTGAGCGTTTTTTTCACAGTATGACACAATGCAGTATTATTTTCTTATGCTGGCCAGACAGAGTGATTTTCTTATGGACAGGGCACCTTTTAGACTGCACCATCATGCATATAGACAGGACTTTTATAGCTGCATTAAGCTAACCTACATTTTAATGCACAGTCTTCAGTGTGAAATTAAATTTTTTTTGTAGTCTCTATTCACACAAGCCTTTTTCTATAACCCTTTTACATAATTTGATATAATTTGAAGTGACTAACAATGACTGATAATTGTAGGGGTAAAATGTACCCCTAAAGAAAAGAACTTTCATAGGTGAAGGTTAGGAGCCTATATCCAGCTGTGTTGGCCAAATTCATATTAGTTTAATAACCTGTAAACTGTGCTAGAAAAATGTAATTGTCCTACATTACAAGGGTACTCCTTTAACTGCACAGTTTATTGAAATGTATAATCTAAATAATTGAGTACCTATGCATACAATAGAACATCGCTTCATATGCAAACACCATTTAATAGACAGTTATATCCAAACAGATGGATAAAAAAGATGCCTGAATATAATTGGTTTGCTTTTGATTATTCCACAGATACAAATTTACTTAAACAATAAGTCTAGACAAGGTAGGATTTATTGTCAGACAAAATTCAGTTTGGTAAAGTGAAGCTGAGGGATTTATGAGGCACTTAGTGGGACTGTTTTTTAATCTACTTCTCACCTTGCTGTTTAATAAGGGTAATGTGAGAGAAGGAGTAGACTCATATCTTCTGACCCACAATTTATTTATTGCTTTTAAGGGAATATAAAAATTGCTATCAGTCTGTATCATAAAGTTATGCCATATAAGTGTGCATGTGGATACAAATATCTACATGACTGAACTGTAGAAATTTAACAAAAAAGTTGAGTCAAAAATAGTAATAGGGCAACTGTACAAGATGGCTGAGTTTCAAAAGCTCTGGGTACCTAGAAACTCACTTGAAAGTCTCAGATGTTGTAACTCGTATTAGGCGCAATTGTGGCATTTCTCCAGGAACTTCCCGCTTGCAGAAAAGCCCTACTGAAGTCAACAGTGCTCTGCGTGAGCACAGGAGAAAGTCTGTTCCACAAGCAGTACTCAAATGGTATCTGAATCTGCACTTACAAATGGACCTCTAGACATCCATCCCTGCAGACTGTGACTGCATAAGCTCATGGACTGCGCTAAATTCTGTTTAAGTCTATTTTACTGTTTCTTAGGCAAAGCCTTAGGTGAAGTCTCGGACCAGTCAAATAAGAAGCACTACATAAAGAGACTACAGTGAAATTTCTGCCCTACAGTATTTTGCTGTTTCAGAGTTATGGTGTGTATGAACACACCCATGGAATTACATACATACGTATATGTGTATGTGTATATGTGTAATATATATGTATATTATAAATTGATATCATACATACACTCAACACAGATACCTAATCGACAAGGAAAAATAAAGTGCTTTTGCTTTAGTCTAATCTTCTGAGACACTGAATTTCACTGGTGTCAGAAGAGGTTGACTATTAATCCCAAAATTATTGACCACTGTAGTATCTAGAAGTCATCTTGAGCCAGAATTTAGACTGCCTTCACTGGTCCCTAATTTACCCATTACTAACGTAAAGTTTTAGATCAAGGGAGAATGAGCAATTCAGACTACTTCGCATGTAGGGCTATCACATTCTTGTTCCCTAAAGTGAAAGGAGGGAAGTAATGCCAGTGCCTAATTTAGGCACCTATGCTATGTGATTTGAATACAGCCTTCAATCACTTACAAATAATTTGCATTTATTGTCATTGTGGTCAAATGTCCAGATGACGTTCTGTTAGTAATTCCTCTTGTATCTCCTATTGCTTATAATAAAATGAAGTCAATAATAGCCTGTCTCAGTAATTAATTTTTGACGGTTTGTCTTTCCTTTTTTTCCCCTTTATCCCCTTTCTTTTTAATTCAGAAAAGCTGTAGGTTTGGGGTTTTTTTTTAAAATAAACTCTTTCAGCAAATTGAAATAAGGTATTGCCACTGAATGCTGCCAACTTTGTAATAAGATTTAGTAGCTTTCCAGAGAGCTACTTGCAGTTCTAATAATAATTTTCTTTAAGTGTTCCGCTTTAGAAAATGTCTTCTTTGTTACTGAAGTTGCCATATGTACATATGGACATTTTTTTCTGAAAATATTCCTGGGATTTTATTACCATTAATCTTTTCTGAGGGTGTATATAATTTATCTCACCAGCCATCAGAATTCCCAGAGGGTAAATTACTCTAGAGGTCTCTGTGCCCTCATACTGTATCAAATTGACCTGCTTCTTGTTTGCCATTTTTGTGTACTACATTGCTTATTTAACAAGAAACAGAATGATTGTGATTCTGAGAAGGTCTTTTGATAGTAGTTTTGACACTCTGCCTGAATAATGACCCTCATTATGGAGCCCATGACAGGCTCTGAAAGTACTGATTTATGAATACATCACAGGTTCAGCATTAGAGCTCCCCCTACTCACTCCTGATATAGGACTAGATATAGATACAGCCTTTTGAAATACAGTGAAGATGAGATAATTGCATGATTATGACCATTCAGATAACCTCTTTTTCTGATTTAACAAAGCACTGTCAGTTAATTTTGATTGTCTCCCAAGTTATTAGAAGCCTTTGACAAAATGTTTGTTAGGAAAATCTATTTCATGTAGGGTCGCCAGCCATGTCTTAAAGGACAGTAAGGCAGAAGTTACGCATAGTCTTTTTTGCTAGAAATGCTTTTCTATAGCAAACACTCATTAACAGTTGATATGATAATAGACTGCTAGAAGCAAGCTTAGCTAAGAGCTAGAAGTCTGTGTCCTTGCTAAAACAAATTACAAGACACTTTGTAAACACATTTTTGTGAGGATTCTTGTTGATTTATTGTTTCCTCCATAGCAGTTATTTAAATAAATGTAGCTAATTTAGTTCGTTTGCTGCACTGTATAATTTTGTTCTTTGTGTGATGGGGTTATATGTAAAAGCCTGAAGGAATCACATCCCCATTAATCTTTTTACAAGTGCAATAAATAAATAAAGAGACATGGTTTAATTTTGCTAGTTAGGAGATTTTAAAAGGCAGTGGTAGCAAACTGATTTCTTCCTGTTCTCACTGTTCTCCGTGTCCTTGTCTTGAAGACATAGTAAATATTCTTACTTAATGAAGTAATAGTTCTTGGTAGGAAAGTATGTATGTGGACAACTAAATCTATCCATGAAGGTGTGTATTTGAATCCACACCTAGAAGTGTTTTTTCCCCCAAATGCTCATTCTGGAATGTGTTTGTTCCCACCTACCCTAGAACACGGTAGAGTTTCCTGATGGGACATGAAGGCTGCTGCGGTGCTGAGGGCTCCGGTACTTGCACAGGATGTCAGCATGCCAGTGGAAGGAGCTTCCCCGAGGCTGCATGAGTCTTTGCCACCTTGGTGTAGAGTTAGGTATCAACAATCCAGGCAGAGTCAGAGAGAGGTCCACTTGAGGATACATCTGGGAAGAAAGGGTAGAAGCAGTGCAGCATGGATTTGTGATGTGTCATGCAGCAGATATTGATTGGTGAAGGGAGGTGACCTGTCCTCCGTAACCTCAAACCCTAGCTGGGGTCCCTTTTACCTAAGTAGCACCTGTTCATTTGCATATAGGGATGCTAAACCAGAACTTCAGGAGAAGAAGTGATTATTTTGAGTGTGTTGAATAGAAAATGCAGACCAGACTAAGACAACTGCACCGACGTTCTGGGTTAATCCTAAAAATTTAAAGATTCAGACTACAAAAACATATGCAGATACACGGGCTGACAGGTTTATGTGCCTGAACTGGAAATGGATGAGGCTGCCTGAACCTGAGCTGCCTTGAGCTTTTTGTTTTCTGAAAGTGCCAAAAATTGGTTGGATCTGACAATCAGTTCCTCAGAATAAACAATGTGGGAACAGCTTATTATGTAATGAAACTGGTTCCGTCTGCGTTAACAGCAGTGTCATTGCTGTCTGTATGTCGAGTACCTGATAAGTCTGTAGTAATCTCCTACTGGGTTTTATTCTTTGTTCACTCTGTTCTTTCTATTCATGAGAAAATCTGGAAAAGGATATTTGCTTGGAAGGTGTTTTTTATGGTTAATTGCTAATTAAATAAAATTCAATTATGATGGCCATCTGTGTCATTTATGAAGTTTCAGCATGATTTTGAAAATTGTAACCAAGGAGATCTAGTTTTTTTATTGTTGACTGCCTGTTTCAAGGCCATCAAAATCACAACTATTTTTGGTAAACTCGATCTATTTTAAAGCAGTGGCTTAATATATTGTTAACTGGTTTGTGTGGTTCAGCAAGCCTAGTGATTAAATATAGTAAAATTTGTTTGTGTGTGCTTCATAAAGTAAGTCTGTGAAAATCTTTTTTTGAAAACTTTGAATATCCCTTTCAAAGATAGCAAAGATAATTGTTGACTTTGTTGCTTCCCTGCTTGGTAAAGCTCGTACCAGAGTATTGTAGTTCTACAAAAGTATTTCAGAGCATAACAAACCTTCTAGACTTTAATAACTATACATGACTGATCTGTCCTCTCTGGCAAGGTTAACTGTTTCTCCCAAGGAGTTAAGTGGCATATAAACTATTGTTCACACCATTTGTGCTAACAGCCTAGCATGACCTCAAATACTGTAGTGGTCATACAAGGTATCCTGTACAATACATTTATCAACAAAGGTAAAAGGACCACAGGGGCAGTGCTGACTTTAAGTGTATTAGGGATCTATAAGGATAAATGCCTAACCTCACTCCACAGCAAAAAGTAATTACTAAACCATTGTTTCTATAGTGTTAATATTTTTTCATGGTTCTTTAGAAATATAAGCTATTTAGTTCTTAGGTTGACATCTGTACTGCATTATATTTTATACAATGCATCTAGACTAAAGGGTAGAGCAATCATATAACTGTGAGATCATTTTACTTTTACAAGAAATCATCAACAGAAATAAAGCATAGAAAAGGGAACAGATTGAATTCAGTAGTTATTTTTAATAGATTTAAATGATCTAATTAACAATAGCCTAAGCAGCAGAATTTTAGGGCTTTATTTTAAAATTGCATGCCCCATTTACAGTGTGTATAATCTTGCATACTTATTCACACTTAATTTTTTTTCCATCCATTAGCTCTTGGATGCAACTGACTCCCAGTCCTTGGACTCCCACCCACTTCATAAATGAATGCCCTACCTGAAAAGAAGGTAAGATCTGCTCAAGTAAAGAATGACCACCCTTGTACTTTTTAAGACAAATGAATTCAGGACAGGAGAAAACAAATTTGTCAAAATTCTCCATTTGGAAATAGCGTTCTGGAAGCCTGCCTAAGGATAGCCCTGTTATAGTCATTTATGATTTGCAGGGTATTTGAAAGCAGTAATTATTCTTATGGTCTTGAATAATGAATAATTATCAGAACAATCACTGTCACATGGCAGAGATATTTACAAAGGTCATAGTCCCACACTCCTTACTTCAGGAAAATGTCCACTGAAGCGGATAAAAAAATTATAATAAAAATTAAAAGAGGAAAAAAGCTAATAGGAGCTGGAGTCAAATTACTCTATCCTCTTTTAAGTCTCTGGGAAATCAAAGCAACTATTAATAGCTAAGGAATATGGTCAAGGTTTTTCTCTATCCTATTTCCAGGAGGGGCTAATACCACATAATTCAGAGGGAAGTTTGAGAAGCCCCTAACCGACAATTACGACACGACTCCCCAAAGGGAAGTTTCAGTCTCAACAGCAGTTGGTTTGTGTACTTACAGTCATACATGGAGTTTTCTGTTCTTTGCAATGTTTTATCTGTTGTAATGCTACCGTGAAGTGTTTTGTTGTTCACCTAAACGATCTGAATCTTGCACATGTCGAAAAATACCTCATGACAGTAAATCCCATGGGTTATTTTTGGAAAATAGGCATTTTCTTTATTGCCTTTAAATGTATGGCTTGTTAATTTCAGAGTTCCCCTTTTATTACTGTTATGTCATAGATAAATGGAGTTGTTGGTTTTTCCTTGCATGTATACATATATGTATGCGCAACATTTCTCCCATGTACCCACCTTCCTCCTTAGCTGTGTAATCCGGGTCTTTTCACTTTTTCTGCACACAGAATCTGCTCTGTCTTCTCTCAGGACTCCGCATCATGTGTCAGCTGGCCCCTCCTGGGAATGGGTACAGTGGGAAATATCAACTCCCCAAAAAGAAAAAAAAAATTGCTACATATTTCTGGTTGTTTTTTCATGCCAATAAAAACATTTTGCTTTTTACCACATGTATATCATAGTGTTGACATCTGCCCTCAAGGTGAGGTGTCTTTTTCCTGCACTTCTGAGTATATCAAACATTTCAAATTATTGCCAGTTTCTCTCACAAAAGCAGGAACCTTCCTTTATATGTTTCCTATCTAACTGACAATAATGCAAACTTATGAGGGCCAGATTTTTAGCCAGGCCTCCCATTTTTGAGTCCACCACCTTGGAGACACAACATAGCTCATTTGGACATCGAACATCTGGAGTGCAGCAGTCATCATTTGCTCTGTTCTTTGTGCCAGTATGGCCATGTGCCATTATGAGAAGGACATGAATTTAAACTGTCAGAAGGAGATAGACCCATGCTGGGTTTGTGTTATTTTCCCATAGTGAACCTGGCATTTGTTTCTTTTTTTCCCAATAACTACTTCCTTTCTAAGAGCTCATGAGAAGTGTTTGCAAAATCAGAAATATATTCTGCATTACACAGTGGAAACGATCTTGTCCAGTATTACTATATATGTAGTTCAAGGCAGACTGTGATTTTACTTAGGTGAGAAGGACCCTCTTACACAATGGATTTGCTCACCTATATGAAATGTTTTTTCGACCAGCGGCCTACAAAACCCCATTAGATAGCAACATGCAAGGCAAAGTAAAATCACAGTGTACAATGAAGGTTAATATTATCCAATATCCTTCTTAATTTGGAAGCAAAACAGACTATAAAAATACTCATATGTAGATGATCAAAGGCCATCTACACTACTAATTATCAAAAGATACTGCTAGGATGGTGAATATATTAAAAAATAAGAGAAAATCTTTATGAATTAAAATCTAGTCTTTCTCTCGGGGCTACATTGTTGGGCTTTTCTTTAGGCACATCATAAGCTATTCCCTATTCTTCTATGAATTAAAAACCAATTGAAATTGGACCCTAATTTCAATGGCACTATATGGTCACCACTTCAATTGCTCATATAAGGTCCTGCCTTTCTTTTGTCTGTCCTCACATTTGAGCTAGTGCTTGCTGCCATGCAGAAGGTTTGTTTGGTACCTGTATGCTAAATTCTAGAATATATTGCTCAGCATCATAGTTAGTTCCTTAGACTTTCTCTTATTTGGCCTCTTCCTTGGCCTTTTGGTTGCCTCTGGTGCTAACTTTGCTGTTGGCTGTGAAATTGCTTCTAGGGCTGCTGTAGGGTCAGACAGTTTATGGTCTGTTTTTTCATCATAGCTGCCATTGATGGAGAGCTCTTCTTACCTTAGAGAGAGGTGTGATTAAAAAGCCAGGTACTGAACTTTCTAAATTTTCCCAATATGCCTCTGGAACCCCCATAACCATGTGTTGAAGAAATCCCACAGCATTCATTAAATAGGTGGGGAAAGTCTTTTAAGAATTTTCTTTTCCTGCACCAAACAACATAAATATCTTCAAAAACTTCTTTAGAAACAGATTACACAATACTGTTTTTATCATTTATTCTCTATATAACTTTTCCCCATGTACACATTATTGTTATTGACAGCAATTCTAAAGCCCTTTAAAAAAAGAAATTAAATAGTGAATCAATAAAGATTAGCTATTTACTGTAGATTATTACTTTATCATTCCCATAATTACAATAATGGTTGCTGATGGAAATTCTATTTATGTGAATCATTTTATACTTGTTATTTATTATTATTAATGTTACCATTATTATCTTCTTACCCTTCAGTTCACAAGATGTATCTTCTCAGTGAATTTTAATTTCAATATCTTGCTATTATACTGTACATAATCCTATCAAAGACTGTCCTTCATGCAACATTTTCAGTGATATATTATCACAGAGACCATTAATGAATGAGCTTCATATCTTACTAATACTGTTTTAGATACTATTTTTATTAATTTTCTAAGCTGTAATTCTTCATACAGTACCTATGTCTGTCTTCTATTAAAGTTGTGTTTTTGATTTTAACATGAGGATTTCAAAGGGAGGCATTAACTTTGTCTTTAAAAATACATTTCAGTTCATAGATTCTAAATGACGATATTATAATGTCTGTGCTTTGTTCTTTCAGACTTTTTTATAAATTCATTTTCATATTTTTCCCCTAGTTTTTGCAAGCAGTTTCCTGTTAAGAAAAAAAATTAATTTTTTACAAATGTTGTTTCTTATGGCATGACATAAGGATGGAAAAAACATATAATCAAAGCAATTGCAGTTTTTCTTCTGAGATACGAATTATTGTAATGAAAGAAAGATAAATATTTATCAGTTTCTAAGCATATGTTACAAGTGAAAACAATAACTTAACACTACATACTGTAAGTTTCTATTAACTAATTTTTCAGATAAATGCCAAATTTATTTATAAGGGACTACTATTATGACCAATTTGCTCATTTTGCTGTTTCTTTTCTTTATTCTTATGGTTTGCTGTTCAGATTACTGGAATAAATGCCATTACATATCCTGTGTATGACATTCAGCTCTTCAAATATTTTAAATATGACTTCTTCAGTGCACTGCACTCTCAAAGTTGAAAAATGGCATTGGTTTAGAATCTCAGTTTGAGGGCAAAACATCCTTATTGGCATTTTGAGTACTGATTTGACTCATACTGTTGTTTAATCTTTTTTACTTATATTAAAGCATTGTGATGATATAGAATTAGTGGCAAATAAAAAGGTCTTTAAAGCTGCAGTATGTATAGAAAAAGTAAATAAGTCTTACAGACTTTCTGGTGATTATTAAATATACATGTACTCTGCAGTTCAGATTAATAGCTAAGGAATGATGCATCGTTACGGTAACATAAACCTATGATATATTTAGCATATAGGGTGCCATCCTGCATAAACAAAACATAGCCCTGTGACTGCTTTGTAAAGATATACATCATTAATCTTTGTACTGAACGTATTATATTTACCTAATTTTTAAGTGAAACACACTACTTCCATAAAATTCAAAATCTATGACCAAATAGTAAGTTGCTTGTGTCGCATACTGCAGATAATTGTATAAAAGTTCATTTGCATAGCAATGTATAAATGTGAAAAATCAAGAAATAGACATCGTTAAAAAGATTGTGTACAACTTATTTTACCAAAGCTTTCTTAACTCCTGTGGAAAGGATCTGAATACATATGAACATGAACAATTCTGTGCTTGTTATAGCAATCTCATAGTTATGCGAGATTCATTTTTTTAACATTTGACTTTTTCCAAGGGGCACTTCTACAACCTCACAGGTTTCAATGTTTCTATTGATTTTTGTGTCTGGATTTATTGTGCACATATAAGCATCAGAGTAGAGCAGCTCGTCTGATATCTTAAGCAAAGCAACATGATTTACAAAAGCCAAAGGATTTTACTTTATCTAACATATAAAAGGGAAGGTGTACACTGATGGCCCAGTTCATCATGGTACTTAAGCACATGCCTAAATGTAAGCATAAACAGCAACGTGTTTAAAGCACATCAAGTGCTTGAGTCCTGGATGAACTGAGGCTTTAATTTGGCTTACATTATTTTGGAATCCATTTTCCTAAGTACTTAGTTTTCAGTATTTACCATTTGGCTAGGCATTTCTAATGGATTTTTTCTCCTCGCAGTATATGTAGCTCTAGTCTTTGTTCCTTAGTATGACTGATTTAACTGAGGCTTGTAATGCTGATGAGATAGGGGCATTGCATCTTCATTAAGATAGTGACTTGGCAAAGCATTGAAATCTGTGTTTTACTTCAGGAAACTGTAGAAAATCAACTCTATAGAAGTTAACAGGGTTAAACATTCTTAAAGTTAAGCATATGCTTACATGTTTTGCTGGAGTGGGGCCAATGGTACCAGTTCAGCAAAACATTTAAGTGCATGCTTACATCCCTTTGATGTTAATGGGATTTAAGGTTGAAGATTTACATATATGCTACAGCGATTTGCTGAATAAAGATACAGTGATGACTTGAGGCTTCAGACTGAAACATTCAGCGTGGACCCATGGCCTAGTAATTTCCACCAGAAGTGAGGGAATCTAAGTCCCTAGAGATGTTTGGAAACTTCATATTTTATTTCTCTGTTTGTGAGTGAGTGATCACTGTGGTTGTGGGTTGAGAAACACGGGACTGCCTGGCCCACTGTAAAGAAGCCTGACTGTGTGTCCTGGACAGCAGGAGACAGTAGCTATCATGCCTGGGCTGCGGTTCTGGCTCCGCGGCAGCTGGCGGGAGGATGCTGGCTCCGTTATCCGGGCTGAGACCTGCAGGGCTGCGCTCCATGTACTGGGTGGGACCCGAGGGTCTGATTTCACGTGCAGACAGGCGGAATCACTCCAGATCCAATACATTGTCCCTGTCTTTGCTGTCTTGAAGTTAGGTTGCTAATCTAATCATCTGGTTTTCCTCTCTGGTCGTTGGGGGTTCATCCTGTCCTAAAACAGTTGTCAAAGTGAGTGGAATTGATCTCCCTCTGGAGGTACCTATTTCCCTGGAAGGACTGCAAAGAGAGCCTAAATTAGGCACATGCATTTTAGACAGCTAAATTCAGTTGACGTAAATCGTACCCTCAGTAACTAACCTCATCTCTGGAATCCAATTTGAGTGCTATACCTTCTTTTTTTTTTTTTCAGGATACCATTAAAATTACATTTGAGTGTCCACAAGGAGCTTCGTAACAAACATTACAGAGATTATCATCTACTCTGAATACACAGTGCTCATACACTCTGAATATGCAGTAGTTACAGTATCTGAAACACGTTTCTGTTGGGGTCCCACATGAACAATTACCCTGGACAATATTTACTAAATATGTCATTTTTCAGCAAAAGACTTGTTTCTTTTTCTTTTTTTTTTTTTTTAGAAATCTTGGAGTGTTGGTCTGAGAAAAACGGCAGCTTTCTTTTCTGTGCTTACAGAGTAAAATTATATCTGTCAGAGATGAAAATACCATAATTATGTCTTCTTATAATTTATTCATTGCTTTATGGATCTAAAGCCTTCCAAGGAATGTCACAAATCCACAGAAAATTCTTGAATGCAGCATTTAACAACTTGATTTCTGATGTGGTTGACAGATTCAGATAAACACTTTCAGTTAGCAAATACGTAGGTGGTATTTGTTCCCCCTTCCACGGGTGATGGCGGGCTTTTCTGAGAGTGGGAAACAGATTTAAATTGCAACAGCAGCTGAACAGTCACTATAAATTGGGTGAAGTGTTGCCACTTCAACAGTGGGCCCTACAATAGTCCGCAATGTGAACATCCAGTATGGCAGTATATTAGGAGTTGGACTCAATGATCCTTATGGGTCCTTTCCAGTTTGAGATATTCTATGATTAGTATTAGTATTAGTATTGCCTTTGGCAATATCTTTACTGTTTCTGACCGCAGGGTACTCCCAAGATTCTCCCAGACATTCATATCTCCCTTAACATGCATTAGTTTTTCTTTTCACTGCCCCTCTTTCAACCATTATTTCTTGCATAAACATTGTTTTGTGGGGGGAATTAACGAAGACTGACATTTTAGCATTAAACCATTGCTGAGATTCATCCTGTAATCTCTTTAATTCATAGTGTAGGAGTTTGTTTTGTTCTGATTGTGTATGCTTTGCAATTTCCATAATAGACTTTCTTTACTGTTAAACTCTCTCTTCCATGAGGAAAACAGAGGAAGTAGCAGATCCCTTCCCATTATACCAATCCAAGGAGGATTGGCATTTCATAGGTGTGTTAGCCTACAGTCAAAATTATTTTAGGAGATACTCTGCTTTCAATATAATTTACAATTTAGAGATAGAGCTTGCTGAGCCTGAGCAGTTAACTGAAAAAGCTATACCCCTTAGGAAAGACACACATGCACACGTGTGCGTTATACAGCCAGTTGTCAGTTTGCAGAGCACAGTGATAGAGTAGCTGAGGAAACACCATAGCTCCTATTCAAACCCCCGCCTAAGAAGACATAGAGTTACTCAGCACGTGATAAGGGGAAGGGTATAGCTGTTATTAAAATCAAGATCACAAGATAACTTGGCACCATGGAACAGTAATGGTGATAAGGAGCAGAGGTTCCTCAGGCTCAAGGGCTCTGCAGCTTGTGTTTTATTGTTTGCTGCCTGAACACCAAAGGACCAAATATCCCTTTACAGCTTGATCCTGCTCCTATTAAAGGCAACAAAACCCCTGTTGCCCTAAGCAGGACTGGATCTTTATAACCAATACCTTTTATGTATCTGAGAGAACGGTGTACTCCGTGTCAGTTCTGTTTAACTCCGATGTGTTTTGTAACTTCGGCTCTTCGCCTTCACGTCTGGTGCTGCGTGAAATTCAGTTGTGCCAGGTGTTTCAGCAGTGCTTTACTGATGTGGTCTTCCCCTTGAAATTAATGTCTTTATAATCACACACATTTATAGATTAAAGAGGCATTTGATAAAGTACAATGGACTAAGTTCACTTCTGGCTTTAATGTCATATTTTTACCTCAAGTACAAATATTTTATGTTGTCTTTCCTTATGTCAGTGGTTTTTAATGTACCCGTAAAATGACTTGTTCTATGAGTTGCAAACTCATATTTGTTTTCAGTTAACTCTACTTGTATATCCCTCAGGAGCAGAATTACAGTCATGGAAGCTGATGCAGTGAATTTGGTGGTTTATAAGTAGGAAATACTTAGATTTTGGGGCATGTGCAGCCTTTCATGTACAAAGTTCTCATTTTAATATACCTCGGGCTACTGGCTTTACGATTTACAGTTAATTAGGATTCTGATTTGAGTTGAAAATTCCAATACCTATATGCTTTTATACATGCATTTCAGATCATGCTGGCTGAAGCAAATAACTGTGACTGTAGTCAATAAATGAATGTATACCACAGGGAGCAGCCCTTCCCCCTGCCCTCCTCTGACAACCTGTAAGAAAATCCTACTGTGTTCCCAGTTCACAGCAATATCATTTTGACATCACTTTGTGATAGCTAGATTTCCTTGCCTATCATTTAACAAAATGCCAATACCATTTCCTTACTCTTAACAAAGTCTCAAAATCCCTAACATATCCCATATTTGTTCTGCCTGTATTTCATGCTCAGATTGAACTCTTTAGATAACTGAGTTCTAATCTGCATATGTATATGTGATTTTTATTAGCATCAGTCAGCACTGCATAAGTGTGTGGAGGGGTAAGTAAGGTAACTTCCAAAATACTAATACTGGAAAAGAAACTAATAAACCATACAAGTTGGGAATTTAGCATCCGAACTAAATATATTTAGTTTTTCTTTCATATTGGGATTTATAATAATTTATATATCCAAAAAAGGGTAATTTCATGTGATTCGAATATTCTTTTTAAAATACTGATATTTTAAATAGCTTTTTATTTTCCCTTTGTTGACTCTCCCCCTGCAAAAAGCTTTCATACAGCCTCTTCTTCTCTATTAGTTTTGCCTTTTTTAATTGTTAAAGAATCAATATTTTTTCAGTATGTAATCTATGTGGCAAAAAAACCTCAATTAGCTTCAAACGTCAACCTCAGAACTTCTCAGTAGAGGGAGTAAACTTAATTTTGAAGCTGGTCATTAAGATGTCCAGGACTTGGACTGGGCTGGGGCCATGCAGTTTGAACATGGTACAGTAGGGACAGAACTAAGATGCAAAGCCAGGATGCATCCCAGAGAGCTCCCTATGCTGCTCGTATGGCTGCAGAAGGAATGGGAAAGGCAGGAAAAGCAACGTCTGCTGCTGGGAGAGACTACTCTATGTGAGCACTTGTCATCTCTCAGATCCCTTTCCCCATGGAGGTGACAGCTAGAGAGGCTTCACAGTCAAGCAAAGAAGACAACAGAGCTTTAGTTCTTTTTGTAGTACAATCACCTTGCTGCCATAAGTGACTGCAAACTTGCCTCAAGAACGAGGCCTTGAAAAAACTCTTGATGACAGTCAGGATTTATGATGGCAGAGAATTTACACTGGCAGGAGATTATATTTGGCACAGTATACAGTAAATATATACACTTTTGATCATGGCAAAACATTCTTCTTTAACTTCTTCATTGATAGTAACTATATAATTCTACAAAAGAGGTGACATAATTGTTGCCATAGAGGCAGGAGAAAACATATTTTGCAAAGGAAAAAATGGGAGATGAAAGGGTTCATTGGGGATGCTGAAATTTTAAAAAACACACAAGTATGTTTAGGACCTCGCACCTTATGCACTCATTTTCAGCGGTGCAAATATGGATAAAAACTACTAATATGGAAACTTTTTATGATGGCATTCCTTACTACAGGATAAAAAGTCCACTTTGGTACATAAGACGATAGAAAATTAGTAAAGTTCTGTCCAGTTTATAGCAGTTTATGCCTGTTGATAATTCTCTAGCATCAGTATGATGGCCATATGTAAATTCTCCTGCCAAGATTAGGCTCCCACTGTGCTACACTCCATATAAACACTTAGGAGGAGCCCATCCATGCCCTACAAAGATACCTGCTCAGACTGTAAACTTTTAAAAATGGAATGACTCTAATAAGTAAACTGAACATGGGCGTACGTTCCTGCAGAATTATGGACTTAGTAAACAGAAGAGACAAAATACAGAAAAACTAACAAAAGAACTGACGGGGGTTGCCTGGGGTCACCTGTCAGGTTAGTAACAGAGATGGCAATAGAATTTATACAGAATCCCTTCCTATGTCCCCATTAGCAAATCATGCCACGGTATGCCTACAAAGTCCAATAAAATAGATACATACTAAGTCTATAAACAGCTGAATCGGAGCCATCTCCTATCTAGACGCTATCTTGATAGTAAACAAGTACCTTTACAGAAGTCAAGAGAGCTGTATCTTCTTTCATGTCTGACTATGGCTAGAGGTATGTTGAGACAAGTGTGAGAGACAGAAGCAAAAGGAAACAAAATATATTGAGCAAGTTTAAGTTCCTTTCGAAAGTCAATTTAGTTTAAATAAAAGGTACTTTTGAAATAATCTGCTCTTTAATGGTAGAGAAAAACTACAATAAAACTCAAAGTAATAATGGGTAAAGCCAGAGCTTGAACTTAGAAAGGAAAGAGAGCACAGCTAGTGTTTAAAGAACAAGTCTGCAGTCCAGGATTCTATCCCCATCTTTGCCACTGATGTATTGTGTGTTGGCAAGCACATAATTTACTCCATGTGAGGTAAGTATTATTCTATGCACTAAAAAAAAATAATCGAGGCATATAGAAGTTGAGCACATTTCAAAAAGCTGTTTCTAAGTCAGAATGCCTCCATTTTGACTGTGCAACTTGAACTACCTGTTGTTCAATATTCAAAATTTTGGTGTTCCAGCAGTGCGTTCTGAAGATTAACCCTTAACTTTAATGTGTCTCCATTTACTCAAAAACTTACTTGCAAGAGATGCTGCAAGTCTACACTGCCAAGGTCCAGATTCTGGATCACTTGCTTTGAGTAGTCTTTCCATTCTCCAAATAGGTTTAAAATAAGAGATTTGCTGAAAAAAAGGTGGAAATCAAAAAAGCCTGGTTTTAGGCAGGCAAATAATTGCATGCAAAAATGGTCTGCCTGCTTTCCCACCAACAAGTGATTAATACAGGATATATACCATGGGCCAAATGGCTTTTGCAATGCCCTGTGTGCTCTCACTGGAAGAGTTAGTGACTGTCTCTCAATATTTAAAATCCTGTCCCTTTTAGTTTATGTGCGTGCAACACTAAGGATAGGATTCACAGAGATGTGTAAAATAGGTTAGATGAACTATACTCTAAAAGTGCCCATTCCTTTCCATTAACTATAAAGAAATCCTGAGGTCACTTGCTCAGATATGGACATTGGCCCTTCATATCTTTAAAACTAAGTAAAGGAAACCACAAAGGATGGTGTCATTTGTAGCTTTAGAGCAGTACAAATCCTTATAATCTTATCTAAGCCTACTAAGAATACCCTTAAACCTTTCTCAAATTGATTTTTTTTTTTTTAATTTTGGTTTTGGGTGGGTTTTTTTGGTTTTGATTATTTCTGCTTTTATTGCATCGTATGCAACAAGGCTGGGAGCACCATGGCCAGGGCCTGAGACAGAAAGAGCGGCTGGGTGCATGGGCAGGGTGGGTGGGGGTCCCAGGGAGGCCAGGCAGCCCCTGCAGGGCCTGGATGTGCTGGGGGCTGCACTGTGGAGACACCCAGGAGGAGAAACTTGGTCAGCTTTGATCAGCATGGAATTCAGTGGCAACTGGGCACAAAAACTGCTGGGGGCTTGGTGTCACCGGGACAGCAGTCCTGCAGCTCACAGTGTAAATGGTGGTGTATTCAGGTACTACACTTTATTGAACCTACAGATTTGATACTACAGCAACACCAAATTTACTTGCATACATGAGAAAATGCATAGAACTTCTCCACTGTGGAAGCCTCTCCATCACCTGGAGCTTTTCCTCGTACTGCAGGATTTGAAGGATCTCACATTACACTCACCAGTGGTCTGCTGTAGACTGCTCTCTAACCAGGGTGGCAGAACAAGCATGTTTAAACACCTTGGTTCTCCCCCAGAGGCTTAAGCAAGACATATATGCAAGGTGATTTAAGAAAATACAGTGGGCTGTGAGTTGGGATCGGCGTGGAGCAGACATCTAGCTCCTTCTGTCACTGCTGGGAAGATGGGCAAAGTGCACAGCTCAGGGCAGGGATGCTTCAAACTGACACTGCTAGCCCAGCAAAGATCAATGCCTAGAGCCCTAAATCTAATCCACTGCTGTCGCACGCAGCCAGGTCTTGTAATTCCTCCCACAACTGCATCAAACTGAGAAATCCCTACGATTTCTTGCCTCTGTGGATCTTTCTAGAATTCTAGGTAATGAGAAAAGTTCTGTTCTCCAGCCTAAATGTGTTGTTGACCAGTTTATACCTAATTCTTTCAGCAATACCGATTAAATAATAAAGTTACCTATGTACATAGTAGCATGTGTAGGTATACACTAGTCCTTGGTCATCTTGTTTAAACATGATTCTCAACTATTAAATCACGTGAACTCTAATAGGTCTAATTTTGTGCTGATTTATACTACGCAAAGCACCCTTAGGGTACCATGGGGATGTAATTTTGGCCAAGTGACATGCATCAGGAAGGTCAAACTCTCTGGATTTGGTTAGCTTTCTGAAATGCAGTAAGCAGCTATCTTTTTTTTTTTTTTTTTTCCCCCTGAAAAGCTTTCAGCTGTCCCTACTGGCAGACTTTAAAAGGTCAACAACCCTGCTAATATTGTCTCACACATCAAGCAAGTGATTATAATTATTTTGATACCATCAATAAGAGTAGTTTAACTAACTGTACCCTTTTAATGAATTACATATGTTTGGAATATCAGTGCCTTACAGATGCAATAGGAGCTCTAATACTGTAACCACAACATTTTGGTGAAGTGTTGCTAAATTAAATATTAAGATTCTGTAAAAACAAAAAAACCCAAACAAAACATGAATTTACAGCACAGATAATGAGTGCAATGTATACTGCCTTTGGGAGAAACATGACAATTTTACAGGAAATATGGGATGCAACTGTCATATTTTATCATTTTATTTTACAGAAACATGTAGGAGTAATGTGTTTTAATCTATCGTTTTCAAGGATAAGTGATCAGGGTACTGCAAACTGTTTGCCAGAGGTGACTAAATTTTTTCACAAGACATTTTTTTTTTGGTCAAAAATGTACAATTTTTGTCCAAGTAAATTTAATAAACAAGCCATATCTTTACTACAGTATTTTTAATAGAAAATTTACCAGCAATGTTATTAAGATCAAACTGAATTCTGTGTTAGACATCTAATTGTCTTTATGGACATGGGCAGAGTAACAGTGACAGAATCAGGCCTTTTGTTGGAATTAGAATTTGCCAGTTTTACAGCCTTTGAATCTGCTGTAATTTTATAGAGAGAAATGGGCAGAGATGAGAACGAGTAAGTTCTTAACTTGTTGTGTCTGTGAACAACATCTGGCTGATGGACCTCACTATACCAGATGTGCAAGAAATTCAGCTCCTTTTGGGAGCTGGGCTTCATCCCTCCAAAAGGTACTGGAATGTTACCACTTAGGCTTGGTTTATTCTAAGAGTACGGGATGTGTGGGGCAGAAACCTCATCATCTACAGGAATTCTTTGGAATATGTTTGATAATAATTTATATTCCACAATGACATAAAGAATGAGGAGGAAGGATGCCAGTATAAGCTGGTATGTTCCTCCAAGGCAAAAAACATTTTGTCCATTTTAATTACTTAGAAGCAGAGCTGTACTACTGTTTCCTGCAACTACAAGGAAATGTATGAGACTTCAGTTGCTTTTATGAATTTGAAGTAAACTGATATTGTACTTTTTTTCTCAGCATAAACCTGTCGTTATTTAGCTAAACCTTGCTTGCTTTAAAATGAATCTTACTAAGGTACCTCCACTGAAGATATTTTACAAACTGATTTACTGATGTGTGCAGTCAAATTTTCAAGGACGTTTTCAAAACAACTTACAGTTGTGTCTAGACAAGTTCACACCTGCATTTCTGGGTATTATCGATTCCATGAGTAATTAACAGGCCTTTGAAAGCCCACATGAAGACATTCAACCACACAGAAGGTAGGAGAAGCCATACCAGATATGACTGAATAATTTCTGTTGGAAGTAAGGTCAGAACCGGGTGGTTAACAGATGCTAATATACGAGGTGAAGACTTACAGATATCTTACAATGTGTATATACAGATATATGTATTGCCTGTAATTCAGGAATTATCTTGAGATTGATTATTATATGAAATGCATTGTTTGAATATATGAGACCTTATTTGAAGCCCGTTACAGTCAATAGAATGAGTTGGCTTTTGTTCAAGCTTTTAAACTGGAGAAAAGTCTGTGGGAACACAGAACAGCTGCAAATTCACATTGACCCACTGTCATATTATGACAGAGTTATTTAACGATAATGGCCTTTTCCATTAAACAATTTCTTTGAAGAAACAATGGCTTGTTTTATTGTGATCCTTTCTCCCTGTATATAATTATTGTTAACCGAGTGTTTCTTTTATACTAAGGCCTGTATGGAAAACTGCTTTTCACAAACTGTGATCCCTTATGCATTTGAAAGTCCATTGAGTAGATGATGTTTGGAGTCTTTGATCAAGGAATTGAGCTCATCTCCTTCAAATTGACAAAAATTAGCCAATTAATTTCATGTCATGTCCTCAGCAGTAGCTGCTTACATCATGTTTTTACATGGAGCAGTGTTACCAATAACTTGTCACAGAAATATGAGACTGCCTAAGAAAGCACATTTGTCACCAAGTGGGAGCTAAACATCTACAACCAAAACCTGAGTGTGGCTAACAGATATTAAAGCAACTAAATGAAAAGCCTTGTGTTAAACTTTAGGTCTTCTTTAAGTTACAGTTCACATCTTGATAAAAGGGAAGTATAATTGGAGAACAATTCTCAAATCCTAAAAGGGTAAAAAGATGTGGTTTGTTTATTGTGAAAGGCTGCTATTCCAGCTACTAATCTTTCTGTCCTAGGAAGTGTCTTATCCTCTTTTCTGTGTTGGAAAGCTGCCTAACAAATGTATTTTCCAAGACAATGAAGGAAGCAGACCTCTATTCTTTCTTATCAATTTAATCTCTTTCATTCAGCTGACAATGTCCTCTTGTAGGCTAGGTCTCTTTCCACATGAATTACTAAGTGACAAGTTACCTTTTGCTTTTTTCTTTGTTTTTTTTTTTTCCACGCCAGAATCCTAAAATGCAATAAAAAGGATTATTGGTACACACATTATTTTTAACCATAAAAATACATAATAGAGACAAACTATTCAGTGCTCTATTACTGTAAAACTTGCATAGATTGTTATTGCAATCATAATTATTCCTGGCATTTTATTAATGCAATATTTTCGCATTCCTCTTTAATTAAAAAATTACTCAGAGCAGAGTACAGAGAAACCTGGTGTCTGTTGGTTTTTCTGTAACAAATTCACTTCTGAATCATGATTAAATCAGAAAGAATTTAAGATTTTGTCACTGAGCTGAATTAATTACAAATCATATATCTCTTTCTGGCTCAGTTTCCCTTTTTGTAATGCTCTCACCGTTTTGTAAAGCAGTTTTTTTAAACCACAATCTTGACGTAGGAAAAAGTTGTCAATGTTAAGATACTGTCCAGATAAACCATCTTGGGAACAAAAGAAAATTACTGTCTAACTACTAAAAATAAAATGTGGGTAAGAACTCTTCATTCTACCTGTTTAACAACCTTACTCTCTCAATCACTAGGAAATGTGAGAAAGAAAATTTGGAAAAAAAACATTACAAGCAGCAAACATTATCATTAGTATAAAAAGACATAAAATTAAAATCCTATGACATAGAAATAATTTAATGACCTTCATAAAACAAAGCATTCTTCCCCTCTCCCCCCCCCCAGCATGAAAACAAATCCTGATGAAACAGAACTCAAAACTTCCCTTCTGTGGCAGTGGAAGCCTTTTTTTTTTTATTTTTGAAGTTAATCCAGAAGTGACCTGGAATGAAAAAGGCATACTTCCCACTAACTATAGTTGCAAAGGCTCAGAATAGACAGCAATTTTGACATTTTTAGTTAGACATTTTTCCCTGGAAAAAAAAAAATACACTTTAGTGCTTACAGAGTGCATGGCATGTCAGCTTCCTGCATTCATGGCCATGTGTTAAGATGACATTTTGTCTGCTAGACAGTGTGATATCCCTGCAGAGGCACAAGTGCCGAGAAGAAGACGCTGAGGCTGTCCACACGCGTAAGCACTACTTTTCCTGCAGAGATGTTTACCTCTGTTATCATCAGTCCTGGCTGAGACCACTGGCCTTTCACACCGGCAAGTGCCTCTTGCTCTGTGCCTTGGAAAATGGCTGAGGAGAAATGGGGTAGGCGTGGGCTCCTGTAGTTGTTGTGCTGTGACGTGAACCACATTGTCAGTCGTTACGAATTCAGCTTATCGATGTTACTACCCACAGAAAAGGTCAACTGAACAAAGAGAGGCCAATGAACTGTGTACATCTCATGTAAATCCTTTTTTTTTTTTTTAGATTTAAATGGGATATAAAGAATATACATAGGACTGCCTGGTAAGCAGTGTGAAGTTCAACACAGTGAGCTTCATTGCCTGAGAACCAAGCAGCTAAAAGGAAGAAATAATGATGCCAAACAGTTGCAGTCTCAGAAGGGAGAGCGGAACTTGAGCATGAGGAGGGAGCCCAGGCTGTATCTGTCATGGGTAATATCAGGGAGCAAAGAGAGACTCCCTTTCCCTTCCCTGCCCTGTGGTAAAATCTTGCTTGCAGAATAGTATTTCCCTTGGTGCAAGATAAAAGAGCTTTGCCCAACACGCACCGGTTATACGAGGAAAAAGTTTTGGTTGAGGTGAGAATAAAGACAAAGTGAAATAGCATAGCATCATATTCAGTCTTCCAGCAAATGCATGAGGACAGGGCGAGTTACGGTCAGCCTCGACTGGAGCCTGGGCTCTCCATTTTGCTGAATTCTTTAGCTAACACCAGAAAGCATATAGGGTTCCTATTTACATAAATTAGCTAGCAGTTTGTTGTCAGAAAAGATGAGTAAGGCTTTGTGGAGGCTTCCCAACCAGTAATTCTGTTTTCATTTTGCATCAAAACTTTTCAACAATTTTGGGGAAAAATAAAGTTAAAGAAGAAAGCAGTAATTCACTCTCACTTGCCATTTGCTTGCATCAAAACTCTGGGGCATTGCCTGCCTTTTGATTCAGTTGTTCCCTTGGCATGGGAATACACTTGAACAAATAGGAAATATAATGAGAAACATGCTTCCTCATGGTATTTCCAATTGGAAATAGCACAAGGAAAAAATGCTTTATCACCTTATTCCCAAACAGAAATCATCTAAGAAAGCTTGTTCCGCACAACATTCACTGATTGCTTAAATAGGTGGACACACGGTGGGGGAGCCATCGGTGGGCTTCGCTGGCATGGGAAGTGATTCAGTTGCCCTGGTAGCTCACTGCTGCTCTGGAGAAGTAGGCGGTACACCCAAGAAACAACCTGAATTCACATCTAAGACGAACCATACAAAGTGAAATAAGCCTCATGACCCAAGGTCTCAGGGGGTCTACTTCAGAAAATTGTCATGATGCCAGCAGAGAGAGCGTATTAGAGGCTAGAACTGAAGAGTCAGAGAAGCAGATCTCCTGCAGCCAGTGTGTCTAAAGCTATGAGTATTGTTGAAAATCAGGGCTGATTCTCTTTTCACACAAGCTTTATTCAGTGTAACTATTGATCTGCTTGGTATAAGAGAAAAGCAACAGGCTCGTAGTATCTTAAGGAAAGGAAATTTCTCAAATATATACATTCAAGGTATGCACCAATATAAACCAGCAAGAAAAATCATATCAACCACATTCCTTATTGGAATTAAATTGATGAAAACAGCTTGAGAGTCACTCTAGTTTTGGAAGCAATCTGCTACCATCCCATCAACTTTGAAAAGGGGTTATTTTTGTTTTATTATTGATATTGGGGAACTGGTTTAGGATATACCTTTTTTACCTTTAGGATATACCTTTTTTAAAATACTGAGATATTGATTGGCTTTATTTGTATCCATTTGCCTTTCTCTTGTCACTGCTTCAACAAAGAGTCCAGGTAAAAAGCACCTGGCAGTAAATTTTTGGGGAGGTATTTGCACACATTCTGCTGGGCAAATCTATTAAGTCTGTTTTCACTGTTATCCTAATGATTAAGTTTTGGTTGTTCACACCGTTATTTTGAACCCCACTTTTCACTATCTCCCAATTGCCCTGGGACATAGTGGAAATTAAGGAAATGCAGAGGAAGTTGCAGGTTTCTGTCGTGTTTGTTTGGCCCTGGTAGAACTTCGGGCAGCTCCAAACCCACTCTAACTCCCTCCACTGCCACAGTGCAGAAGTAGTGAAGTTAGGCTCTATCAGACCTCCAGTACATTGTCCTGGTAACATATCCTTTCCCTGTGTCACAAGTTTTGTCTTGGTATACTTAGCAAAATGGGATAATTTGTTATTAATTAATTTATTGCGTTATTTAACCTTTGTAATGCTGTGATCCAAACCTATGTTTCCCAAACTCTTTATACATGTATCTTAATTGCTACCTTCCAACTTCAGACATATTAAGTTGTCCTTTAACTCAGAAATTTCTAAAAGTCACATGAAGATTTCTTGAACCCAACATTTAAAAACTAAAAAACACCAAGTTACTGTGAAATCAAGGAGGCCCCAAATCTCTCAGTGAACTCATCAAAACGTCATCCTTATGTATTAAAAACACATAGGAAGAGTACTCTATGATACAAGTATGTGACAAAACTCTTTAACCTTACTTATGGATTTAACAAATTTTGCAGCACTGATTTTGACCAAGAAATATGGAAAAATAAGCTGGGGGAATTACCTCCATGATATTAAATGTGTTCTTGTTTGTCAAGTATTCTGATAAATAGTATACATAATTTTATAAAAAGATCAAAATTAGAAATCACCTGTTTAATTTCTTTCCTTTGTGTGAATACACATGAACTCCACAAAAATGTAAGCTTCCCGCCTTATGTTCACAAAACTGGCTTTCATCCCATTGCATTGTCTATTTGAACATGGCCGGGGAGGCAAAATGTTGTAGGTGCTCTGGGTGGAATCTCCAGCAGTGTCTGCTCTGCTATAGCTGATTTGTATCATCAGACAATTCCAGAGGGGCTTTATAGTGTGGGTGGTTGTCCAGTGAAGGATTTTTGTTACGGAATTGCTTTGCTGGAACGAGTTTGCATTAGTAGCTCCTGCACCACGCTGTATTTCATCATCACACTGGAGTAACAGAAAGAAGAGGGCACTTCAGGGTTGCTTTAGGGCAGAGGGCTTCGGCAAAATGGAAAGAGGAGTGAAATAAATGAAACTGGTATCTGCTCTGGTTAGTGCTCGTCAATGTAAGATCCCTGGGGATGCGTGTCAGTTGTATGATAAGGGCTGTTCCTGTTGAACCTTTTGCACCAGGCAAGATGCCTCTGAGTCAGAAGTGCCAGAAGCCCCATTCAGACATAGCAGGAAAGAAAGGCTGTGTGATTTTTTATCTTGTATTGCTAATGGAGTCCTGTTTTTCAAGTATCTCTGATATACTTTGTTAACAAAATTTCCAGAAAAACTTCTAGAAAAACAGTTGGCATACAAAAGGTCAATCTCTTGATATCCTGTGTTTGCAACCTATGCAAACCAAAAGTTTCATGAAGAATAGCCTTCTTGTAACATGCACTGTGAATATCAACCAGGCTCTTTAAACAGTCTCAGCAGCCCCACCAGCAGGATGCCCAACCCTACTGAACGATCTTCCAGAGCAAACAGATGTTTTAAGCTACTCAGATTTATTAGGTTTTGAAAAGCTTATTAGAAGAAGCTAAATAAATGTTAAATTTTTACAATCTAGTATGTAATCATATACAAGTGCATTACAATAAACTTGTCCCCCCCACCACCCGATTTCATCATTGGAATGGAAATTATGGTGTTAGCACTTAGGAGAGAGAGTTGCATCTGCATGCACTGAGAGGAAGAGTTCACATAATGGTTTGTAAGGCATATCAAATTTATTCTGTGAGGTGGATAAAGGTCTTTTAAAGGTCTTACTCCACTTGTGGAATGAATTTCTTATCATGTATAAATTCTGTGTAAAACATTTCTTTTTCCAGGATGTGGTTTGTTTTCTGAGAGGGGAGAGAGAAGCTAAATATTTCCACTCCTGTATAATAGAAAATCCTCCGATTTCAACAAGATCACACCCTGAGTGGTTAGTTAATATTGGAAACATAAAAAGGTACACTGTTCTGAAAGATCATTTCATTCCAGCAAAGCTTTTCTAACCCGAAACTGAGTGAATAATTTTGCAATAAAAGAATAGCCAAAGAATAATGGCAATTTTTAGAGGAAAGTAAGTGTAATTTTGGGAAGCAAACTTGAAGTAAATATAAAAATGTCATAAATCATATTTTAAAAAAACACTCAGAAGCTGTTTTGTGTTTGTTCATAATCACATTTCCTTTGCTGAAGAATTAAATGTTTTGAATTATATTTCATACAAGAAGCTTACGGAATACAGTAAAGGGCACATTTAATTTTTTCCGAGAAAAAGTGAAACAGATAATCTGATAAAACAGCATCAAATTTCTTCCAAGGACAGCTTAGGACATAAGAATGATTCAGTAATACAAGCCCAAAACACCGTGATGTCATGAAGAGGGTTTCCATTGGCTTCAGGAGGCTTCCGGATGGGCCCACAATGATTAATGAAACTGCTGACAGGGGAGGTTATTTAGCTGGCATGCTTGCTGCTCTACGCCACCACCCCTCTTCCCAAAGTGAGCTGGATCCCCTCACTATGCGGAGTTCTCCTATGTCTGATGCCCTCTATATGTGTCCACAAAGACAGGGGGTCTGGAGGGTGCTGAAGAAGCCATTCTCAAGTGGTCAGAATGTGGGGATCACACCCTCTACTCTGAGGAAGGGTCTGGACATAACAGAAGCAATTGCTATAAGTCAATTTGTTGATTGTGGTGTCAAATGAAGGTTGATGCCTATAGCTCCAGACTTGACTATTTTTAAGTAATTAAATGAGGCAGTTGCACTTTTCACAACCATTAGGACACAGAATCTGCTCTTACTTTCGTTTATGAGAGGAATCATAGTTATTTTCTTCCTGCACGTTCAAGTCCTTCGAGTAGCTGTATATATCATCCTGCATTTCCCCTTTTTAAGATGGAAATATCACGGTTCCACACTATTAAAAATGCCACATTCTACCTCAGGCCAGCAAGTAAAATAATTCTTGCATATAGTTTTCAACATTTTTAAATTGCATTCGGATTATTTGGGAGATATGGCCACACAGTTATTGTTATCACTATTATTTTTGTTACTTATTCATATTTATGACGTTCTTTAGCAAAATATTCCGGTTCAGTCTTCTCTGGTTGAAGAGACATGGCCACAAGTTGTTAGATCACTACTATATTTAGGAATGCACCTGGGTTTGTCATCGACACCGAGCTATTAGCAGATGGCGAAGCAATTGGCTGATGGCGTGGCCTTGGCAACTCAGGACTTTATCGCCTTCCAACTGGACTATAACAACATGATCTATCTGGCATGAAAATTCCAGTCTTTAGGAAATTACAGTTAGTACAGAGCACAGCAATAAACATTTTCATCAAAATGGGATGCTTTCTGTGGCAGCCTTGTCCTCTGATTACCATGCTGTTTATCCATTGAGTATTGCATAAAGTTAAGATTTCATGCTTATCTGCCAGGCCTAATTTGAGGGCTGTAGATCCTGAGTGTATTTATATATATTTCAAGATCTCAACCACTTTCAAATACTGCTCTCTCCAGGTATAAGTAAGTGCTGTGTTATGAAAATAAGGCTTTTTTGTTTGGTGCAGAGTGATTTTTTTAGCGCTAATCAAGACCATTTCAGATACTTCCAGTCCAGTTGAAAGACATAGTTTTTCAACCTTCACTAATAGACCTACACAGCATAAATGTGCCTCCCTATGGGTTCTCCAGCATCCCTAAAAATGCAGAAGAAACCTCTTATGACAGTTCTTAGCAATGCTGCTTTAGGCATTATTGGACGGCTCACACAAATCTGAAGAGACCTGGGCACAACGGGGCTGTCCACGGAGCTAGTTCAAACACCAGAAACAGCGTGGCCACGTTAATTTGTTCTGCCTGGGCTAATCAGCCCTGCCGAGACGTCCCTGTGTTAGCCTGTATGGAGCACTGCACTGACACGGCTCCTGGACCCCGCTTTGTGTGCAGCAGGTCGTTCAGAGCCGGGCTGGATTTCTCTCCGTTGCACTGCCTTGTGTGATGCCGACACACCCAGTGGCGCCTCCGCGGCAGTTTAGTAAGTGGAATTACCTCAGTGTGACTTCCCCCTTCTTCTTACCACATCCATCCAAGGTAAAAAGAGATCATATGCACACATTATGTCAGCAAATTAGAACACCAAAACCCCAAATGGATGACTTATCCCTAGTAAACTGGCACACTCAAAATCCCCTAAACATGGCAAATTGGTAACTGTATCATCCGATTGGGATGCAAGCTTTCCATTTCATGAAAAATTCCACAGCTCCTCAATAATTTTCTGTTCTAGAACAGAGTGTATAGCAAGGAAAAGGGCTGTTATGAACAAAAAATACTTTAATTTTCTAGGAAATAAAAATGTTAAAAACTGCATAGGTCATGTGAAAAGGTTTTAGTTCACTGTTGATCTTTTGTATATTTGTAGTTACAATGAAGTAGGAAGTTATGACAAGAAGAAAAGTCAAAATTGTTCAAAAAACCTTGAAATCAGTTGTGCATAGTTGAAATATATCGTACATATTGTTGAAGCATCTGTATGCTTCTTTGAAGAAACTATATAAGAACTTTGCAGTTTTCCCTTGGAAAAGGACTCTATCAGAAAATTCTCATCTTGGTCTAGCAACAAGTTTCCACTGCTTCTTTATCAAAACAAGTACATAGTGTACACTTGCACTGTGAGTGATCTGACCAGATGATAGACCCCCCTCTGTGTAATTTTTACAAAATCTGTTTACCAGACTGATTAAATTATTACCTCTTCCAATTTTTTTTCCCTCTCAATCCTCACTTGGAACTACAGTTCCTCATTGGAACTGCCAAAGTAGGAGGTGAAAACTTACGGCTTGCTTTGTTCTAGTCTTGCCTTTTCCCTCAGCTGTGAATTTTTCCTTTCTTCATGGGAAGTTTAAAGTTGTGGTTATTTCTTTTATTATGTCTTAGGCTAGATTTATAAGAATGTCCAGAATTTCCCATGGTTCCCTAGAAATCATATCATTTTTTTGCCTAATTTCCTCTGCCTTTTCCATTTTTTTATCAGTATGAAATTAGTCTGATTTCTGTAGTTATTGCTAGAATCTTACTCTTGACTTGGCATGATTAGGAAAAACTGCTTCACCGTTATTCTTTTGGTCTGATGCAGTTTTTTAAACCAGAATTGAATGTATGGAAGACTGCTGATAATCCGATCTTCCACTTACAGAATAGTTTTGTGTGCTTCTCTTTCAGTAACCATGCTAGAACTCCAGTTTAGGCAGCCCTTAACCTCCCTCACTCCTGATGTGGTGAGCTGGATGGGGAATGGATGACCCAGAATAAAAATAACCTAGCAAAAAGGAAAAAAGGTGTGTGAGGCTTTTTCTTGGGTTTTTTGTTTGTTTGTTTTGTTTTGTTTCTTAAATGTAGAACAATTTTATGATACATTCCAACAAGTGTTTTCTCTTTCCTTCCCCACTCTCTCAAGGCAGTCCTTGCTGGCTAGCTTACCTTGATACGCCCTGATGCATCTCATCACATATGATCACTGTGTGCCAGAGCCCAACTGGGACATAAGGAATGCGATATTCAGAGGTTCCTTGTGTCAAATGAGGAGTTTGGTAGTTAACTCTGAGATGCATGATATTCTGCACATCCAATTAGGGTAGAGGAGGTGTGGATATAGGGGAACGAACAAGAAATGTTAATTAGCTCCCTAATGTGAAATATCAAACAAGAGGGTGCTCAAGATGGTGTCTTTGTCCAAGAATAAGGAGTTTCTGTATGGCTGGGATTCATATGCCAGATGTGCATATTGTAATTTTGTACCCAGGTCAGCCCTTCAGTTGTAAGTGACAGACGTGTTCAATTCTTTGGAAAAATAAATAGTCTTTTGTACAATAGCCTGGTTGTTAGAGCAGCCATCTAAGAGGTAGGTAACCTGAGATGCATTCTCTGTTTCAAGGCAACTAAACCCACAACTCCTGCAAACCACAGTATAAACTTCAGAGAATATTCTTGAATGCAAATGGCCTTAAAGGACAGACAGTTACCTAGCTGTTATGCTCATCCGAGGATGGCAGTGCTCTTCAACCTAGCAGAATTTCTCATACTTAATGACTGTTTCTTGAATAAAAGTGTGGGTATCTGCAGCCTCTCAGATCTGATACCAGTTAGGTGGAGAGGTTTTGGAGGTCACTCTCTTAATTGCCTGAATTTGCTCAAATTGTGTTTTTGAGCATCTAAGTGCTATTTTGGAGGTCATCTGGCTTCATCAGTAGAAATCCAGGTTTTACCATTAGGCAAAATAACATAATTCTCTTGACACTTCATAATGTGCTTCTTTTTAACAGCCTGGGCTCCTGTATCGTTTTGGAGAGTCCTTTAGTTAGAAACATCTGATAATAGTCCCTAGGCCCAGAGCAAAATCACATGGATATTCATCAGTTGAACTTCCACACTAGATTTTGCTAGTGTGGAAGTTCAAAAAAAAGCATCTACTCAGCTTGCTTGTCTGCTTTCAGTATATCCACTACTCATGGCACTCAGCTAATGAAAACCTGCATTGTTTTGCTATTTTGTTGTATATCAAGTGATTTGGGGCAGCTACTTCATAACTGCCTATTGAACTGTTTCATTTGAACTCATCTGAGTCGGAAAGTCCATGTACAATCTGCAGCTATCATTGCCAGTTCTTGAAGACTAAATTTTTTTTAAATGTCCAAACATTTGGGCACTAAGTGCTTTATCGTGAGTTTTACAGAGTGTAGAGCTTGTGGGGAACAGTTCGATCACACAGGCTGACCTCTTGTTTAAAAAAGGACGATGGACTTTTCTGAAATAAAACCTGTTTGAAATACAGCATATCCTTAAAAAAATGCAACATTATTGAAAAATTCCTCAAAGAATCCATAGAATTCTTTGGTACATTGTTCTAGTGGCTCATTACCCCCACTGTCAAAAAAATGCACCTAATTTTTAGCCTAATTTTGTCAAGCTTCAATTTCCAGCTATTGGATCTTATTACACTTTTGTTAGCTCAATTGAAGAGCCATCTTATTATGAAATTTCTGTTTCCCATGTAGGTATTTAAGGACTGTGATTAAGTTATCTCTTGATAAATTAATTAGCCCAAGTCTCTTGAATCTTGCACTGGGAGATACATTTTTCACTCTCATTTTCCAGGCTTTTGCCTAAAACCTCTATAACTTTTCAATGGATTTCCTTAATTTTAGAAAGCTGAACTGGAAAATATTTAAATAGTTGATATGTTAAAAAAACCCAACTTCTTATCTTCTGCTTCTTAAGTTACAACATACATAAACAAGGATTTTATTAACCCTTTAAAATAACATATAGCAGCCTGAGAGTTCCAGGATGCAGATTCAATATGAGGCAAATCTTCACAGTCATTTTTTTCTCTTGGAGAGGTTGCTCATTCTCTAAGTATGATCTGCATTTTTCTTGTGTGTATGACTTGCTGTTTAGCTATTTCCAAACATACTTTTTATTTATCTGAACTATTAAGCAATGCAGTTTGCTATTTTGTACCAGTGACCTACTCTATGCAATGTTTACCATTTGTTAGGGTTTAGTATTATTATTTTTTGACATCTAGGCCTTTGCTTGTAACTTTAGAAAGTCTCAGGACACTGTGGAGATAAGTCAAATACCCTATTCAAGCTTGCATCTATTGAAAATATTAGTGTTCTCAACCAAACTTATAAGATCAACAAATCAGTTTGCCAGCATCCGTTTTGCACAAATGTTTGCCAATTAGCATTTACTGTAGCTTACTATTGTTTATTTTTATTGCACTAATTCCATGTCTGCAGTTCCATGAATTGGTCCAAAGTAGAGACTCTTCCTCTGTCTCCTGAGAATGGGTTGCCTTTTATAGGTCATTCAATGTACAGCAAAAGCCAGTTTTCTGATTTATAAGTTTCTTGTAATCTATTAATTTTTTTTACCTGTGTTTTACCCAGTCATAGGCAGTCCCAGTCTAAGTGGACAATGGGTAAAAAGGGCTTCCCAGCTCTGTGGCTTCAGCAGTGGCACGTGATGCAGGCAGTCACTCCACACCTACCAGTGCTAATGGGATGCTGAACTCCTCCTAGGTAGGCCTGTTGATGACTGGCTGTTATATCTCACCTCAGGAGAATGTGTACCAAACCTGTGTATCTCCCTACAACAGCCTTTTCCATTCTCTATGTTGGTCAGCATCGTTACACTGAATCTCTCTATTTTCCTCTCAGAAGTTCAATTGCAAAAGACCTCCTCTGAAATCCTCAGTCAATTACTTCAGAACATATGTCATCTTGCTTCTTGTATCCCAGATGAAACAGGGAAAGTTGTCGAGACCCTGGAATAAAAAAAAACTGCTTTCTAGGCTGTTTTTTAAGCTCACTCTCATGTCCCCTGCCATGTAGACAGCTTCTCCGAGACTGAAGGAAGACTGCAGATCAGTGCCTTTTCTTTCCTAAAAACTTCTCCTTGTCTGATTTTGGCTGAACATTTCACCTTTCTGTGCGTTTTTGGGCTTGTTCTACAGCCATCCAATCGTGGTCGTGATTGCAAATAAAGTGAAGGGTGTAGTTCAGGTAGCTTCCATTTTCTTTCAAATATCTTTGCTTTTCTTTTTCCACTCAGTGGATAGAATGAGTTCTTTTCTTCATGGGTTTTTAGAGCCAAATCTTCCAACTAGAGACTGTACCTGGCACAAACTATCCCTGCACTTTTTATATCCTTGTGGTCTGGCTTATCAGCTCACTAGAAAGAATTCTGTTTCAGTGAGTGATTCTCATTTGATCATGGATCTTATTCTGTCCCATCTCAGGCTATTTTCTGAAGGCATATTTGCCATGGACTGAGGAATATTAGACTGTGGCATGACATAAAAATAGAGATTGAATGGTATTACAGAACATTACTTCTTGTGTAGATTATTACAGAAAGGTATAGAGATTTAGTTGAAGGACTCCTATTAGTAGCTGTAAAAGCCTCATGGCTAAATGCTTGTGCAAGGATTAGGAAGTTTGCAGATTTTTATATTTTATTGAAGGGGCTGTTATGCAGTACCACACAGCAAAGCCCTCTTTTTTTACAGAATAGGCATAACATAGGCAGCATTAGAGGAAATTGCCTTCCTTTTTCCCGACTGAGAGCATCCATGACGTTCTGCAGTGACCACTTTGAACCAGGAGAAGGTATTCACCTCTTATCATTCAAGGCCAGCTAAAAATGGAGAGAAGATAAACATGGAGAAGCTTCTCCTGGCGGGTCCCTTCCTCTCTCTTTTCTTCAGCAGCATTATGAAGTGAGCAGTATGAAAGCTGAACAGAATGAACGTAAAAGTAATCAGGTTCTTTCACTTCTCAGAGGAAAAGGTAGGTGCACTGTAGTCTCAAAGTGAGATTCTACCCCCACAAAATGTCTGGGATTCATGGGAGATGGTGCAAAAGAAGGGCCGTGAGATGCCTCTCCATTGGGCTAAAAGCAATTTTTAGTAATGAATGGGAGCAAATGCTCATCCTCCATGTAAATCTCCACATCCAGCTCAGACATTGCTTCGGGGACCACAGCTGAAGGGGACAAGGAGGGGCTGGAGGCAGAGTGAGAGAGAAGCTGGTCATCCACTCTTTGTGACAGGGTATTTTGGAGAAGTGATTTTGGTGAAGGAGAAGCTCAAGATCCTGTGAACTGTGAAAGAAAGATGGAAAAATCTATGTCTTGACAAAAGAACCAGAAAGGAAGATCAGTGGGCTTTGTGAAGTGACGTGTGTGGCATGGGAGGCAATGCAAAAGAAGAATAGCACTCATTTTCAGGTAGCACAGGGGTCAGTGAAGGGAACTGAGCCAAGGGCTGTTGGTCTGTGTAGTGAAGATGGGTTCAGCATGAATGGAGAGTTCTCACAGAGAGGATATGGGATTGAGTTTAATTAGGAAAGTACACATGAACAGTATGTAGGTAAGGAAAAGGTATAATAGCAAACCTCCTCATCTGTTTTGCACTTATCAGTCCTTTGATACATTCACGGAAACAAACAGCAGTGGCAACTAATTGCAGCAAAGGTGTTCAAAAGGGTCCAAATTAAAACCAAACCAAAGCAGCAATTTAACAACAAATTAATCTTAAAGAGATATTGTTTTGTTTTGTAATTGTGCAAAGGATTCACACTGAAAGCCAGAATAAATATGCCAGCATCTATTTCAGAAGAAATACATAAAAATTACCTTTGAGCAATAATTGCTTTATTTAAATTATATTTACTGGGTGTTAAGTTCTAACTAGGGCTTTATAATTTAATTAAATATGAAATTATTTTAATGTTACATTCCAAAAATTGAGGAAAGTATTGGGGAAATTGATTAGAAACTAGAAAAGTAAAAAGCAATGAAGGCTCAAACATTAGAAGAGAAATTAAAGTGTCATATGAAATCTCATTTTTTCTGATACTGATTCCATTCATTCACAAAGGATGACATTTAAGGTGTTGCTAATAAAATGAGCATTTTAAAAGGCTATAAAATAATGTAGCATTGCAAAATTGTAACAGATTACTAAGTTTTAAAAACTCATTTGGTACACTTAAAAAATACTGCATCTTTTTCTTTTGTTTCTCTTCACAGAAATGGCTGCTGTTCATATGTCAACAGAAATACTGAAGAGTAACTCAAGCTTTTAGTCTGTAGCTCTGATAACACATCTCATTTTGCTTGCAACAGGAGCTGCAGCGGTACTCTGTAGTAGAAGGAGCAGTAGTTTACTTCATCAAATACTATATGATTACATGGGGTATTAAAATACAAAAATCGCTGTGCTACCCATCATAATACGTTATTCTCTGATTGGACTTTGGACTGGCTTGAACCTCTTTTTTTTTAATATAAAGTCTCTGCCGAAGTCACCTGAATGGGTGAAACGTATTATTACAGCTTTTGTGAACATAAACTGTGCTTGAAAACATGTGTATTTTAATTTGAAGTCCAAATTCTGTGGATTTACCTTACTCGAGTTGCGCCAGCCCATGGAACTGACTAAAGTAACTAGAATTTGGCCATACATTTGGCCTCACACAAAACTGAAAAGCATACCACAAAGAACTGTGGTTTTAAGTCTGCACAGTTATGCCACATTCTCACCTTTATGAGGCATGGCTTGCAGCCATGCAGAATGAAGAATGCGTGGAGATCAGGAACCCATGGAAAAATACTGCTAAACCCATAGATCTGGGGCCAGTTGAGCATAAACATTGAAATTTTAACCTGAAACATTTTACTGAAGCAGACTTCAAGTACAGTAAATAACATAATGACTGAAAGGTTCTGTGTGATGCCAAATGCTGTTGTTTTCAACAGCAATGACAAAATAAAAAGCGCAGTTGGTTACCTTCTTACCTCCCTCCTTTCTTTTTGCACTTTTTCAGTTCTTTCCTTCTCCTTTTTCTCACTTTTTTCATCTTGACAGTGGAAAAGCAGAGAAAAGGTTGAAACAGCAAAATAAATAATATCCATGAGAAGCACTTTTGACTGGCTCAGAACAGTGGGTCTCATTGCACCACTGTTTCTGTGAACTCCTTGGATCTGTGGCTTTATGACAGTGCTGTTGAGATTACCTGGAATCTGCAGAGAAGCTGACAATGCATTAGTCAGCAATAATATCGATATCGGTATCTGGCTTTGCCATGGGACTTGCTGCACACAGATCACCTCCCCAACTTTGGTCTGCACTGCCAAGGTACATGCTCCTCTCCCAGTCAGCTATCTCTGTGCTAGTAGGTGTGGAACTCATGTGTGTGCAGGAGTTATACGTTAGACAGACCCTTTTTCCAACAGTCCGTCTTTCTTTTTTCTCCTCTCACCTGGACCCATAGTCATAGCCTTAACATAATGACTCCTTTTGTGCAGTATGATGTGAAGGAATTTCAGGGCCTGGAGTTACTTCTCAGCAAGTCAGGAACAATTTTTTAAACACTGGTATTTATTTCCCATAGCAGTGAATCATCTTTGTGGTGAGGGTAATGTCATAAGGTGCCATGAATTATGTCTCAAAATGCATACAAATGCGTGTCTTGGTGGAAGGCCTGTGCAGTTATTAGCATTTCATCAGAGTGGAACTTTCAATGATGATATCGGAGAAGAAGGAAAATCTGCATGAACACGATTTCCATTATTGGCCAAGCTTGGTAAGAAATGAATAGCTGAACAGAAGGAAATGGTGTTGATGCTTCAGAACGACTAGGAGCCAGTAAATGTGAAAAAAAACCCAAATCCTACAGTATTTCAAGAATTCAAGAAAGATAACACCTAATGGCAACATGTCATTGCACCAAGGGAAGAAAAACACAGTCCTCCCCTGTCTCTTCCTTCTTCTGAGCTTGAGCTCCAGAGGGTCCCCCCTACCTAGCAGCCTAGATGTGAGGCTTAGCCAAACTTTTATTACTCCCTGGTTTGCATCCCTTCCAAGGCTTCCAGCCATTTCATGGCCTCAGCAGGCAGGGCAGCTTTTGTAATCCACTTGGAGGAATGCTGTCATCCTTGGGGATCGCGTTTCACCTTCCCCGGAGTGGAGGGATGCCCAGCAGGAACCACGCCGGGCAGCTCTCCAGAGTCTCAGAAACTCTGCCCTTAACGTAATAAGGGAGAGCTTCTAATGCCAAGAGGATGCTACTGGGCTTCCTAAGGCTGAGCCACTCTCCCACTCCTTGTCCTGTGTTTTGGAAACAATCGCAATAGTCGGTGCCGCTTACCGTGTTTCCAGATAAGTGTTCCAGGAAGAAGTTTCTTTCCATGTTCCGATGCATGATTAAAGACATGCTTTGAGCAAGCAGGGCACACACCGGTTTTTCTCTCTCCATCCAGCAATAGCAAAATAATTTCAGCTCCTGAGAGTTTCTTATCCCCGAGTTGTTTATAATAATGTCCCTAAAACTATTACTTGGTGTTTATCTAGCTCCTAAACACAGATATAAAAGGCATGGTGAGCAGAATCGTCTCTCTATTGACGTCATCAGGGGATGCAATAACTTTCACCACAACTGAATTTCATCCAAAATCTATGCTAAAAATGACTGTATAAATATTTGCTTTTTTAACACAGTAAATATACGTCAGTCTGACTCTCTGCAGGAGGTGAAAAAGTTTTTTCATATTTGGTTTTCTACTTAGGTGCCACAAGCATGCTCTTCAACAATACAGGCTATCTGCCTAAACAGCGGGAGTTACTTTTTGAATTGAAAGAGCGCAAAAATGAATCGCCTTTTTTGCTAGCCTTTCTGTCACTTAAAAATTATCCAAAGCTACATTCAAGTTTGATACATTCCTATGCCTCATTGCAGTTCTGAATGAATGTTTATGGCTAAGTTATACATCCCTGGATAACAGAGTTGGAATGGAAATACTGACCTAATGGTGCAAACTGTGTTTCTGTAATATAGGACAAATTAATGCTCCTGTCTTTTCGTATTTATTTTTTTATTTGGTAAAAGCTATATTCCAATTTATTAAACATTGAGCAACTCAATCATTCAAATGGAAAGCATTTGCAAAATATTTTGCCAGTTTCACGGGGGCCAAATCTTGCTCTTTTGAGAATCTTTTGTGTAAGTATGAAGTTCCTTCAGTTTTCCAAGTCGTATAGGAAGGGCTGGCAGGAAAGTAAGACTTCCTTTTTATGAAACATTTAAATTTTTTTGAAACTTTTTTTCATTCCCCATGAAAATAAAATTGTTTCCCATTAAAAGAAGAGTCTGCAGCACAGGCTAGTCAGTGGTGATTAGGGCACCTATCTCAAATGTGATAGATCAAAGTCCAGCTTCCACCTGTCGATCTGACAGTGCCTTGGTCTGCCTATAGCAGGGTGTTACGATGAAAAGCTCTTTCTGTTTCAGTCCAGAAATCCCTCCCTGTAGCTGAGATACTTTCCTAGAGAAAGTTTTGACAAACAAATGCCTGTCGGATAAAGGACCGCTGGCTGCTGGTTGACAGCCGGCTGAACATGAGCCGGCAGTGTGCCCAGGTGGCCAAGAAGGCCAATGGCATCCTGGCCTGTATCAGAGATAGTGTGGCCAGCAGGAGCAGGGAAGTGATAGTGCCCCTGTACTCGGCACTGGTGAGGCCGCACCTCGAATACTGTGTTCAGTTTTGGGCCCCTCACTACAAGAAGGATGTTGAGGTGCTGGAGCGTGTCCAGAGAAGGGCAACAAAGTTGGTGAAGGGTCTGGAGAACAAGTCTTCTGAGGAGCGGCTGAGGGAACTGGGTTTGTTTAGCCTGGAGAAAAGGAGGCTGAGGGGAGACCTCATCGCTCTCTACAACTACCTGACAGGAGGTTGTAGCGACGTGGGTGTCGGTCTCTTCTCCCAAGTAACTGGCGAAAGGCCGAGAGGAAATGGCCTCAAGTTGCGCCAGGGGAGGTTTAAATTAGACATGAGGAAAAATTTCTTTACTGAAAGAGTGGTTAAACATTGGAACAGGCTGCCCAGGGAAGTGGTTGAGTCACCATCCCTGGAAGTATTTAAAAGACGTGTAGATGCGGCGCTTAGGGACATGGTTTAGTGGGCATGGTGGTGTTGGGCTGACGGTTGGACTCAATGATCTTAGAGGTCTTTTCCAACCTTAATGATTCTATGATTCTATTCTATGAAATTAATTTCTGTGAAAAACTTTGGTGTCAATGGCAAAAATTTCACTGTAAGAAATCCTAGTATATATGAGCTATACAAGAAGCTTAGCCTCTTCATCAGCTTTCCTTGATCCTGGAGAAGTCTACCTGAAAGATCTGGAAGTAATGTCCTTATTACTATGCTATATTCACATTTTAATACATTTCTACCTCCTTGTGTCTCACATATCCCCCTTTTTCCAAATGCTTTCCTAATTTTGTATTGAAAACATAAAGCAGGACTCCTACAAAACCCTTTAACTCCAGGAACATCAGCCAGCACATCAGTTACAGCCCCAGCTCAGCACTACACCTCTGTACAGCAAAAGACCAATTCCTACTCTTAAATGCTTTGTTGTATTGGGGGCCTTTGAGTCTGACCCTGCAACCCTTATACACACAAGTAGTCCTTGTTGTCCTTATATAAGTAAGAGTTAACCGCTCGTGTGTGTAAAGGTTGCAAGGTGAGTCCCTTTGAATATCATTATCCCAAGTATAATAGCTGTTTTGCTGGAACTCTTGGGTTATCTTTTAAAAACCAACCCATATTACTCAATGGAGAATTCTGGAGGAAAAAAATGCATTAATGTTGCATTTTGAAAGCAGGCAAAGGTCATACGAATGTTGCCCAAGATTTTTGATTGAGTAATGTACTTTGGAATAAGTTGCTGTGATTCTTTGGCAGAACACTGTTTATTGTTCAAGTGAAATTTTTCACAGTTAATAAGATGGTCAGTTGCAGGTATTGAAAATATTTGCCCTGCCAAATACCACAAGAGTGAAAACCCTCAAGCTGGTTGAATAATGACACAGAAATCATTCCAGCAAACTGCTTGACAGCTAGTGGAGAAATTCCCAGAATATTATTCGACCAAAAATGAAACTTTTATTGATTAAAACCCAAACAAGCAGGAAAACTTACTATTGACTTTTCTGAAGAAAATTGCCAAAATTTTGTTCATGTTATTTGCAAGGAACTGTTTGACTAACACTTAATTGGAGCAAAACTGTTGGTTGGTTGTTCTTTTTTTTAAAGAAGATGCTATAGTTTATCCAGATATTTCTCTTCATGCATAGCCTACTTTCCATTGGCCATATGGCACCATCAGTTTTTAAGCAGACTCTCCACTGATGTCAATGGAAAATTCTGCTTAGAAAGCTCTGGTTAATTTTTACCGCTTTACACGTGGAGAGAGTATATGAATCACAATACTGAAACTGCACGTGGACAATAAAGACCAAAAACTATGCCTGAGTATGTAATGATTCAGGAACAAACGCTGCTTTCAGGAACACCAGCCTAATATGGACGAACACTGTTAGTGTACTGAAAATACAACATGGCTTTGCTGCAACTGTTTACCAGTGACCTTCATCCATCCTAGCCCCATGTTCTGTAAGGTGGAAAAATTTTTTTTCCACCTTTTTTCCACCTTTTCTGATCAAGATGGACCTCTGGACTTTGCCTACTTCCAACCATCTGAACTACGTCTTTGCCATAAATGACTAAAGACACTCTGGCACTTCCACTGAAATCTCATGTAAAAATTATGCTCAAATTCTGTACTAAATTATGCACAGAAATACACAGATGTCTTCACTGTTTCCATGAATTTCGGAGAATGAACATGACAACAAATAATTCTCTTCTTATCACGGAACATGAATAAGTATCTCAGAGAACCTAAATCCAAATCTGATTTAGATTTGGAAGAATTTAGCAACAACAGCAGCAGAAGTCTTGTAAAGCAAAATATACCCAGCCAACGGTGAATAATGCATTACCCCAACAACCGGTCCTGTGTTTCCAGTGAAATCAGCAATTGGACTCTTATACAAAGCCTGAACACACTCTTTACATCCTGAGGGGAAAAAAAGGAGAAGGCATTTTGGTATATGCTAGTTCCAGGAATAAACTATCCATACTTTGAAATACTGTTTTTCTTTTTAAATTAAACTGTTCCTCCCTCGGAAAAAAAAAAGTATAAAGAGAGAAAAGTACTAACTACGGTGTGGTTAAAATTCGGATCAGCGCTCTATGCTTTAGTCCTGTTGTGTTCAGCCTACTTAGCCACTGAATGTGGCCAAGATGCTCAGGACTTGCAAGAATACCCACCCACTTCCAGATACAATTGTAAGTACTGTACTTAGGATGGCTAAATTTGCAACCAGGTTAATTGTGTACAGCATCTGGGAAGCCTCAGCTGAATCCTGCAGAGACGCTGATGTTTCTTCACGGTGCTGGGAAATCAGGTCGTTAAAACAGAAAGAAAATTCAGGGGCAAACCCTGATGGTTTCACCCAAGTGAGTAGCCCCGGCGATAAAAGGCTCAGGAGAGGATGCCAGGGCTCGTTCAAAGTTTCACGTTAAGAGGCTTTGTGGAACCGTAGCTGCGTATTCCTCAGATCACCCTCTCGGGGAGCGACAAAACCCCGAGAGGAGCTCTCCCGCGGGTGGATACCTCGGTGCTGCCTTCCCCTTCCGCAGAGAGGCTTTGCCAGCAGAGCCCCCCCCGTTCCCCCGCACGCACACGCCCGCATCCCGCTTCGCAAACTTCGGGCCGGCGGCACTTCGCCGGCGTTTGCCGGGGGAA
>NW_008824806.1:1394897-1396356 GCF_000699105.1 Pygoscelis adeliae | reverse complement strand
CTCCGCCGGGGCGCCCCGGGCCGCCGGCCGGCGGGGACGTCCCCCCGGTTCTCGCCTTCGTTCGGGAGGGCCGGGAGGGGCGTTTGCCCGTTGGGGCTGCTTAAAGCGTGTCACGTTCGTGCCTCCCGCTCCCGTCCCTTCCAGGTACCTGGTAGTCGTTCAGCCGGCCGCACACGGGGTTAACGATATCCCCGGTCGGACAGTGCGTATTTAATATGCGAGCATATTTGATGTTCATTGACAGAGCAACAATAGGAATGATCTTGCTTTATGTACCAGTTACAAGGTTTAATATCATTATATTGCATGCAATATTAGTTTTTATTAGTCGCCATTAACAAGATGTTTTCTACTCGAATTCTCATTTACTTGTTCAGTGCAAAAATTATCTTTGCAAAAGAGAAAAACACGTCTTCAAGTGTCAGCTATATTAAATTAAAGAACTGTTTACCCTTCCTAAGGAAAGCATATGTATCTAAATAGGCATCTTTTACCGTTTGCATAGTAGATTGGAAATTAGCATTTTTGTTCATTTTCCCATGTATGCACAGCGCCTGGAAGAGTAATACTCCATGCATATCAGATCAGCCAGCCTACAATTTTTGTGCAATATATTATTTGGCAATCTAAAATTTGTAATTTGCATGAAATTGCTTAATTAAAATACAGTCACTCAGGGTATTAATTTCTCTGTCTGGCAGTTCAACGTACTAAAGGCGGGCTACAGAAAATGTGAAATCCTGTCAGATGTAACAGTAAAATATTAACAACAAAAAAAAAAATTCCACTTCTGGCAACAAAGTGACAGAGTGATAATGCTTTTGCCCTGATGCCGGGTTCAAATACGAGCTTGGGTTGACATTGAAACCGGCGAGGAAATTTACAATAGCAACTCTGGCTTTTTGCCAATAAATCTGCATCACGGACCTTTCCTGGCGAAACCCTTTTCCCTCTCCCCACCCCCTTTACATTTTTCCCTACTAGCTAAGACGAAGAAGAAAAAAAATCCCTTTTCTGAAGCCCAAGTCCCTTACTATTTTCGGCAGCTTGCTTTTGAAATCAGCAACCCTACTGATAAAATGATCCAATCAGTCCTTCCCAGTTGTCAAGACAACAGTTCATAATTGTACCAGCTCTTTTCATTGCAGCTAGACATTTCATAAATAGATAATTCTCTAATTGATCCAGCCAATCCTACTTTGCATACCCTGCCAAACTAGGTAAGCCCGGTTTCTATTCTAGTACGGCAGCAACTTTCTGCAAAGACATGCAGATGAGCTTTATTTACCGCTTGCGAGAGGGGACGGAGGAAAAAAAAAAATAAAGAAGGGGGGGCAACTTTAATTCTGAATAAACCTGGACTTGGGGGAAAGAGGGGCTGATTCTGTGTCGCCAGCTCCCACGTGTGTGCGGCATGCTCTGAGCGCAGGCAAGAAGCGGCTCAGGACGTTTAATTCCG
>NW_008824806.1:1393587-1394437 GCF_000699105.1 Pygoscelis adeliae | reverse complement strand
GGGAACTGGTCGCAGGCGCTGGCACACAAGGGCTTGCCACAACACACAGGGCTTTAGGAGAGAGCCGGCTTTCCCTTCCCCAAGACAGCGTCTGGGTAACAACCGCGGGAATCAATTGCTTGGGAAAAATAATAATTCAAATGCAAATATCGAGCTCTTTGTTCTTCTTAGACATTCTGATACCTGCATTTGTCAGTAATTAAACATGCGCCTATGAAACCTGAAGTGCAAACACTATTGTCTTTAAAGCCCCCCTCTTTAGAAATTCACCCATAGATCTGCTTGCGTTTTATTTTATATACGTTCGATAGACATACACCTACAGAGAGAGGTGAGGAGCTGAGGAGTAATTCCTCGAAGTGGAAAAGCTGGCAGAAGAAGGGAAGAAAGGCTTTGCTAACCCCCTCCCGCCCCCCTCCTCCCCATTTGCAGTTTGTTGAATGCCTGGCTTGCCTGCAATTCCTCCTCTTTTGTCTTAAATATCAAAGGCTCTGCAGTCATGTTAACATTTTAATAATTTCAAAAGGCACAAAAGCCGAAGGAAGGGGAGTGAAAAGACAGGCTGTAGTGAAGTGGCACGTCTGAGGCTGAAAGAGTATTTCTTACACGGCTGCCTAGTGCTGGATAGGGGGCTGGATTCACACTACTCTTGTACCATTCACCAGTCCACAAAGGCACCCACGGTGATGTGGACTCAAGGCCTAATTAAAATCCTTTAACAGACTGAAAGTCTGAAGAATGGCACACATTCAAGAGCTGCGGTTCAAGAAGAGAGAGAGAGAGAGAGAAAGAGAAGGAGAGAGGGAGAAGAAAAAGGCGACGCGCACGCACGCACACACACACACACACA
>NW_008824806.1:1378999-1391499 GCF_000699105.1 Pygoscelis adeliae | reverse complement strand
GAACACGGTGCCTGGCCCGCTCCTTCCTTAGCCTGCTGTTTTGCTTTGGTTTTTATTTGGAGATGGCTCACCCTCCCTATGGACTTGGTTGGGAACCATAGCATTTTAAGCATGATTCTGAATTCCATGCTGGGAACAAGGCACCTAAAACTAGATCCTGTGGCTCAGCTGTGCCGCAGTCTTTTCTTGGGTCTGACCTCCCAGGGGAGCGCATGGGCGCCAGTTGAAGTTCCTCTCCCAGGGGAAGAGGGGGAGAAGGATCAGTCCTCTTCGCAGAGAAGCCTGGTCTCATCTGGGGTGTGGAAATCTTTTGCCATACCTCAGAGCAAGGCTGAAGTACAGGAAATGAATATTATCTCTCATTAAACTGAAAAGGATGAATATGCTTGCTGGTTTCCACCATGCTGGCCCATTTCTTTTCCTGGTCAGGTAGTATGAAACTCTAAAGTTGGAACATGATCTGGATTGTTAAACATACCTATTTTTCAGAGGTAAGTAATAAAGACACTTAAAGTAATACAATATCCATCTCTAGTACTGAATAAATAGAGAAGTGACTGAGATATGTGCCTCTCATAGGAACTATGAAATTATTGCTTGCTATGCAATCTGAAGTGTGCGTATCTGTCCATAATGATTACTAATGAAGAGACTTTCTAATGGTGTCACTTTTTTGTGGTGTGGTGAAATATCCAAACCAGTGTTATTACTATCTTAACAAACTGTTAGGAACTTGTCCTCCTCGATCCTCTTAGCATTGGTGGATATCTTCATCCTCAGTTCTGTTACGTTATTTAGAGATAAATACTTAAACACGAGATGCTCAGCCCAGAGTCTTTAAGGGCACTAACTGCCCAATCACCTTTGAGGCATTGGCACTAGAGTTAAAACAGCTAAGTTTGAAGTGTAACTAACTTCCACCATTGCTTATCTATCTGAAATAGAATTTTCTTAAAGAAACTGGGAATTATTAAACTAAAGTGACATTTTGACCTGTAAGGCTTTTTTGCCTTCTCCCCCCCCAAGCAAACAGTGTAATTAAACACTTATCTGTATAGGAGTCGATATTCCTCCTTGTTCCCTTGAGAGATGAGTTAATGCTTTCCATTCTTTTTGAAATGAGTTCACAAATATGAGTGGCAGAATTAGATTCTTGAAGTCAAAGGTATTTAGACTTTATGTCTGGCACAAGCAAACCATATTTTTCCATGGCCAAACTTTGTTGTAAGTCCATAGGCAAAGTTAAGGTTACGGTATAGCTTTCTCTACTTGACAGACTCAGAGCAGAACTAGTAGCTACATTATTCAGACTTGAAATTCACTTTCAGATTGCAGCCTAAATGCACACAAAAGAAAGAATTCCACAAAAGTGTTGATTGAGAATTTCTGGACACAAAATACGTTCTAGCAAACCACTGCTGATTCAAAAAAAAAACCAGCTGTAACTCAAATAAATCATTTTGTGGTTTGAATCAAGCATTTTTCATCCCTTTATTCAGCATGTAGCACGCAGATTAATGGATATGCTTCAGTAACTTCGACAGTGTGCGTTCACTGAACAATTGGACCACCAAACAAGGGCTTCTTCGGTCTATTCTCACATCAATGAGACACTCAAAAGAGTTCCAGATTACTCCTTTCTCCAACTCTACTCACAAGAGTTCGCTCTGAGTTGTAGACATTTATCTGACATGACTGATAAATCTGGGCAATTATTCTCCCTCTCTGGAGATCCACTTTGGCCCTTGCAACTGTAGATCAATTGAATAATATTATAAGACACAGTGTGCATGGACAGCTAGAAGAATCAACGTAGTAAAAGAGGTTTAAAAGCTCTTCAGTCAGTTGGAAGTAGAGAGTAGAGCTGGCATCACTTTCAGTTAGGGAGGTATCTGTGTTTCTCAGTACAAGCTTAAGCTTTGATTTCCATAATTGCATACATAAAGCTACATTCATGCAACGTGTATGAACAACTGCTACTGTAATTGCACACATAGACAGATTACCTACCCACTTCTTTGTTCCTGCAGTTTCTGCATATATTTAGCAGTTGTGGTCATTGGGTAAGCAGTTTTGGAAATCTGGCACATGTTGCAATTATTCAAGAAATAAGTCCTACCATTGAAGAACAAGAAGCATAACCTCATCCAGGAAAATCAAAGGAAAAGTATCTTTTTTCTGATTCTCCTAAGTTTTTAATTGCAGCACAAGGAGGACCATATATTGAAGCTGACCCCATACTTCAAATGTGTTCCAGAATGGACCTCCAAACTAAAGACAGAAAGGAGAATCTAAAGTGTATCTGAAGCAGCCACAACATAGCATGCAGCATGTGTCTGACCAGGAAAGAAGTCATGGCACCTCTAGGGCACAAAGGTACAAAACCTCCAATCATTTCCATGTTGTCAGGATTCTGCAGGTGTCAGACTGGACTTCTGAGGCACTGAAGGACTTTGACACTCTGTTCATCCTTCTTCTGATCACTGTAAACAGAAGGTGAAGCTTAGGAGGTAACGTTGGGCTTCAGTGCTTCCATATCAAACACCTTGAAATAGAAAATTCTTTCTTGGTTCAATGCTAGAAGGTGACCACTGAGTTTCAACGTAGCGCAAAGGCAGTTCTTTCTGAAAGAGTTCTCGTCTACTATTATTTCATCCTCAGGCAACAAATTTGTGCATGCATGTGTTTGTGGTGCATGTGTTTTCATAAATGTACCTGCAAGGAAGAAAAATCAACCTGTATCCAATATATCATACATCTAGTTCATTTGATACCCTTTAAGTTGTTTATCTTATCGACTCATCTTAAGTTGCCAATCTTCTTGAACTTTCTCTGCTTTCTTCCAAGAGTTCTGGAAAATTTACTGCAGGCATAGGCCTAAACAGAACTCATTGTCCCTCATGTACCGGCTGAAAGTAGTCCTTTCCACAGGCACCCTGTCTGCTTGCAGAAGCTCCTTTTGTTCTGATGAAGCTCTGTTGTTCTGAGGTCTTTGTCCATGTGGGGTCTACAGCTTTGGAACTGACCATTTGTCACAGTAAGATGCTTATAGGTCCCTCCTGAGTGTGTACCCTAAAGCTCTGAATATGTGTCTATTTGCAGGAATGAAGGTAACCCACTTAAAATTATAGCATAGATCATAGCATGTCAGCCTCTATATATAGCTCAGGCATATAGTTCACCGAATTAGTAGGTTACTTTAAATGACAGGGACTCAGCAGCTGAAAAAATAGTGGTGTATTCTCTTATAAGGGTTATCAGGCAAAACAAAAGTAGTCACTTAGTTCTAGTAATCTCATCTATTAATTTTTCAAATTCTGACAAATTTTGGCTCTGGCATACGCACACACTATTATATTAGTGTTCTGTTGTTAACACATCTTTCAATATCTGCATTTTATTATATAATTAGCTGTAGTTCTCGCTTCATCACAAAATTCCCATTAAGACAGATGGGAGTTCTGCACGGAGGCCGAGGACCAGATATTGCTGCTTCTTTTAAATTTTAACTACCGCATCATTCCGGAAAGAACTACATGCATTTCCGAAACATATCTCCTGGTAAAATAAACGTGTAGAAAATGTGACTACGTAAAAATGATATAATGTTAAATACAGTGTAAAGTATAAAAACATGTAAATAAGAAGAGTGTAAGTTATCTTGGGTCACTGCGGCTGCTAAGCATTAAGTATTTCTCCTTATTTACTACAGATTTCTGAAAATCCTAGCCTATAGTAAGCTCTTAAAATGAGAGCTTGATCACCACAAACACTTAAAAGATGTTCAGAAAATTGTGCAGGATAGCTCTAGAGAAAACTTTTGAGAAAGAAAGTCTCATAATACATGTGAAGATCAGCAAATAGGTTTCATTACTGTTGTCATTATTATTATTATTATTATTATTATTATTATTATTTCAAAGGATAAGTTGTGGAAGCAAGGCTTTGCTGAAGTGTCTCTGTAATGGAGCTGCTCTACATTATCTACTCTATTTGTGTATGTCCTCTGGACTTTCTAAACAGAGGCTGCCTCTCCTGTTTCACGAGACAGGGGTGGTTTCACAGGGAGTGGTGGTTGCTACAGAGGCTGTCCACTACCACTGCCTGGCACGGTGTACTCTTTTCTGTGTCACCTCCTAATCAAGCTGCATCTACTTTGATTGTGTTTTCCTGTGTGTAAATAAAAAAGGTACCATACTCTATAAAATGTATTTACAGTAAGCTGGCAGACAGTAGAGAGTATGCCTTGTTTTCCTTCAGGGGAAGAGGAGTTAAATAGAAGATGAATTCAATGAAAGGACAGGGGCTTTTAAATACATAAAATTATGTAATATTCTCTATTAGATCAAAGGGACATGGTATCTTGTCCAGCCATGGTACATTTCTTTTTAAAGACCTTAAGTTAAAAAGCTTTTATACAAATATTTGCAGAACTGAAGACAATGTCCTTAAAAAAAGGAATTTTAATTAAAAAAAAAAAATTTAGGTCCCCATAGCACTTAGGAGTTTTAGCATCTTGATTCTTAAGTTTTCCCAAATTCCCAAGCTTCCCAACTGAGTGTGGGAAGATTTTGGAGCTCTATTTTTCAGAAGTATCTAGGAACTAAAGATGTAAGGAATGACAACTCAGTGCCTGAGAGTCCTGGTACTTAAAATCTTAGATTCATAGAGTAACCTGAGTTGGAAGGGACCCATGAGGATCATTGAGTCCAACTCCTGCCTCCACATGGGGCAACCTAAAAGTTAAACCATATAAAAAAAAGAGTTAAACCATGAAGTTGAGTGTTGTTCAAACACTTCTTGAACACCAACAGACTTGGGGCCACGACCACTTCCCTCGAGAGCTTGTTCCAGTGCTTGACCACCCTCTCAGTGAAGAAATTTTTCCTAATATCCAATCTGAATTTCCTCTGAGGCAGCTTTAAGCCATTCCCTCACCAGACACTAGAAAGAAGAGATCAACACCTCCCTCTCCGCTCCCCCTCATGAGGAAGTTGTAGGCAGCAATGAGATCACCCTTTAGCCTCCTCTTCTCTAAGCTGAATAAACATCAGCTGCTCCTCATAAGTCATGCCCTCTAGTCCTTTCACCATCTTTGTTGCCCTCCTTTGGACACATTCTAATATTTTTACATCCTTCTTATATTATGGAGCCCAAAACTGCACACAGTACTCAAGGCGAGGCTGCACCAATGCTGAGCATAGTGGGACAATCTCTTCTTTCAACCAGTTAGCTATACTGTGCTTAGTGCGCCCCAGGATACCCCAGGCCCTTTTGGCCTCCAGGGCACACTGTTGACTCATGTTGAGCTTACCATCAACCACACAGTTGCCTGGGTGGTTTTAGGCACTTAAATACTTTGACTTGTCTGGCTGTAAGAACCGAACTGAGGACATGGAGAGAGCGCTGGGCCTCGGCCTCAGCCTCTCTCTGCTGCTGGGGTCCGGCCGAGGGGCAGTGTGCTCGGTGCGTGGCCCGGCTCACACGGGCTTCCCTGTCACACTCATCTCCCGATGCCTTTCACTGTCCAGTGTGGGTCAGGACCAGAGGAAAAAGGTTAGGGCAGTAGAAATGAGGGACAACCCTGATAGTGAAGGTACTGCTGTAAGTATAACTGGCATCATATCTTCCGGAAGAGAATAAGACTCATCGAGTTGTCTTGCAGCTTGAATCTTAATGTGTTAACCCTCATCCCTGTGTAGAGTGCTGTCAGCCCATTGCGCTGGACTGAAAGCAAGCTCCTACTGTTTGCATATAATTTTTGGATCAGTTACTTATCAGGTATTTTCAGTGCTAAAATGTAAAAAGTGAAGGTATGGTAATATATCATGCCATTTAAATACAAATGGTTGAATCTTTCGTGGATAGCTCATAAGCTAATAATCACATTCCCCTGTAATAAGAATTTCTTATGTAACTAAGGGGCGGGGAGTTGGACTGTCATCAACATCTGTAAATTGTGTGAAACACTGAATGTCACTGTCCCATATTTCCATTTGTAAAATGACTTTGCCTGGACCATTTGTAGAAGGATGTTCATTCACAGATAAGAGTCTAATGATACAATGCTTCTTTGCCTTGCATTCAAAAGGTTCTCTTTGTGGAGGATCTTCACTGATTAATTTCCGAAATGATTAGTTATATGGCAAAACTTTTAGACTGCAATGCAGAATCAGTCAGGACTCCTTGTGAAAAAAAAAAAAAAGAAGAGTTTCAGCAATTCTCACTGATTGAAATATACTCTCTTGGACCTATATCAGCATTTAGTAAACCTTTATTGTTCTGCTGTGAATACGTATAAAAATGCCGTAGGCAGTCTCACATGCTTTTTCTTACAAGGTGTTAACATATAAAAATACACCTTATTCGTTAATCACAGTCATGTAGTAGAAGTTTTCATCCCTATCTTAGAGCGTTGTATGATAAGTCATGGAGAAGTCAAGTGACTTATTTACAGGTGTGCTATGGGCAAGTGAAACTATAGGATTTGAATATGTATACCATCATTACTTGTCTGCTGTTCTAGACAAAAAAAACACTGCAGGAAATTAACACTCAGTACTTTGAAAAAATACTTGTCTTAACACATTCATTTACTGAATGTATCTGAGGTTGAACATGCCAATATGGTTTTATAGCAAAAAATGACATTTAAAATGTAGCAAAGAAAACATATTGAAATAGTTTTCTGCAATGGGGAAAAAAAAGGTTTTGAATAGTTATTCCGTTTCCCAGTTTTCAAAGGTTCTGCATTAAATGGAAAACCTCACTCAGTAGCTCCTGCATTTGCCTGTTTTTGGTGTTAATTATCTTTTGTTTGCCCTTGATAATCCTGAGGTTGGTATGCAGATAATGAAGGCTGCAGAATCATCTCAAAGTGTAAAAAACAATGGCATTGTCAATTCTGCATCACAACACTTTATAAATTATGAATGTTATCCACATTAAGGAGAATGGTAGACTTTTAAAATTACTTCCATGAATAGATTAAATTACAAGTATTATTACATTTCATTTTATTAAGTGCATCTTAGTAGTTATTAGGGCAAATGAACATGTTCTCTCAATTACATAATAACATCAGAACTAAAAATTATTCATTGACACTCCCAAATGCATAATGCAGCATTGTATATTAATCATCCCAAACAATATTTTCAGTTTATATAAAGACAATTATTACCTATTGAACAATAACATTCTTATTGATTTATTGCAATTCAGCTCAAAGAGTAATTTTTTTATATAAAAGCTTTGATTCTTTTCTGGATAGTTTAATAATTTCTAGCCCTTAGAAAAAATGTAAGAGTCTTTTAATTACTCTCCTTTATTAATCTAATTACCATAAGACAAAGTTTATCGTATATTTCATTTTTAAATATCCTGGATAAGACAATGTAGCACACATTCAGCATATACCAATTAATTTAAAAGAACATTTGTTAATTTTACTTTTAGCAAATGGTAATTATTTACATGATGTGGTTTTTAAGTTACATTTAATTCTCTCAAACTATTCTAGTGGTCAGTTCTGCGGATTGTCATGCTGCCTTTTATCCCAAGAAAAAATTTTCACGTAAGTGGATTAGTAATGTTTAGGGCATTGTCTAAGAAGAACAGGAAAAGCACCTGACACTAGCCCACTGACCTGAGTGGCAACATTTGAACTCATTTAAGTGGGAGAAGGATTGAGACCTTGCACAGTACAGACATGTGTGACAGCCAGGCATTTTAGACACCTGCAGAGCAATTGTTAACATTGATACTTTCAAATACTTTTGCACTATCGAATTTTTATTTGGCTGTATTCTATGCATTAGTTGCAGCCCTTGTAAATGTATTTCTTTTATTTAAGTTGTCTGGAGAGCTCTGTCTCACTGTTTCCAGTATTTCTAATACTGTGTGTTAATTAGATCTGGGAAGGCACATACTGATGTACTGTTATTTACTTTAACATAACTGGCAAATTTTTCAGCATGATTACTTAAGGGATAATCATTTAATCATTAAAAATGCAATTTTTACAGTGTCAGCAATTTTTCTTTAGACAAAGAAGAGATTGTTCTCATTTATTGTATTTTTCTATTTTGATTTTAATTTGAGTTTAACACACTTGCTGTCAATATCATTGTCAGATTGTGTCACTTTATAAAACGTTGGTAGATGCTGGACTGATGTTTTCAGGGGGCAGTTATTGACTCATCAGTAAAGTAACAAAAATAAATAAGAGACAATTCTGGTATTATTCATACCAGCTACAGGTCACAGTCAATAAATGAGCTTTGAAAGCGAATACAAATCACTCTAGATTTGTTGGCCTAAATATTAAAATGCTAACACATGCCTTCTTTATCATATGAGTCTTGAACATGTGGTATGATCCTCTTGATTCAGCAAGAAGAGTATATAAATGTGCAATATTACATACTCCTAGGGAATACAGAAAAGTGCATTTTAATTTGATATATTTTTGTGGGGGAACACAGTACACGGTGTCTGTCCTTTGTGCTGCTTAAAAACAACTTTTTCCTCACATATTCTGCCCTTATGCTTCCTACAAGCTGGGGTAGAATTTATGAATATAACCTGCAGAAAGCCTGTGGAAATGTCTCTAGCAGTGAACATTTAGAATCAGCAAATGTTCTAATTGGTCATTTCATGGGAGCATGTAGTCAGTGTAATTAGACATTGTTTATATTAGCAGTGTATTGGGTAACATGAAATGACTAGGTGATCCTTTCTGGCCTAATGTTATTAACTAAACAAAGTAAGTTAGACTCTTTATCACCGTTACATCAGATTAAAAATGACTGGAACTAATATACGTGCAGTTGACAAAATAACTAGCCTTCTTAGTTCCAATTAGTCCTCAATTAAACTGTATCAGCAGTGGTGTCAGACTTACAGCTACACTAAATTGTCTTTGAATCTGTCTGATTCCTTTAGTTCTCCCTCTTGCCAGTAAGAAAGTTTCAGACATGAAAGTGTTAACAGCTCCTTTGAAATTACTCCTATTTAAGAAGAAAAATCATATTACTTTCTTAATCTTTCTAATTCTATTCTCATAAGATGATCTTGGATTTGTTCCTTTAGCACAGACTCTTTAGTGCAGTCCTGATTTCTGTATTAATGAATTGAGAAGATGACATCAGGCTCTTAGGTAAGTGCTATAAACTCAGTCATATGATTTTTATAGTAAGATATCATGTGTAAAAAAACCCCAATATTTTGTCCTTTCTTACATCAATGTTTCTTTGAAAAGTAATAGTTAGATGTTATGTAGGTAGCACACAAAAGACCGTGTAGTAGTTTGTAATTTACCTTTTGATCATCACAAGAAAAATTTCTACTGGGAAATGAAAGCCAAACATAATTCACTAAAATTACACTGAATGCCCTCTAATCAATACAGATAAATCTAGAGTTTGTTGTTAAATCGATCCGCTCCTTTGTAGAGATATACTGTCTTGATTGTTTTAGGGATAATTATTTCACAGGGAATTTTTACGATGATTAGTAGAAACGAGACAACAGTAAACTTGACTCAGAGCCATTGAATTACTGTGCTGCAGAGTGCATTTGTCTCTTCTAGTTTGAAGCTTAGTGATATCAATACTGATTTATATCATTTCATGCGATGATGTTTTCCTGAGAGAAATGAAGTGAAGCTGATTTCATTTCAGAAATGAACAGCCTCTGTGTTTGTTTTTCTTTTATAAAATTGTCAGCTCTTGCCAATATAAATACTCACTGATGCAGACTTTCCCTTCCTGCTTTTATCACTTAAGCTGATTCCTTGACATACATCATATTGAAAAAGTCCAGATAAACTTTGGAGAAATAAAAAAATGTTTAGACTAGAAAGACAAAGGTTGAACTAAAGGATTACTTAAAATGGTGTTACTGAACTATTTCTATACATGTGAAAATGCAATTTCAATATCAAAGATTTAAAAAGTCAGAAGTTTTCTGCTTCAGTTTCCATTTGTAAATGGAGATCTTTGTAAGTCTGCATGATTTTAACAGGTCACATATCAGAAGTCAATACGGCATTTAAAAACATAAAGAAAGAGGGGAAGGAAGAGACAGAGGGAGGGATGAGTTTCTATGGAATGAAACAGATGTAATTGCTTGCAGTACTCTATTGAAGCGAAATTGAATTGCAAGACATTACTCAGAAAAATAGACTATACCGCATTTTGGTTAGCATAATAAGATATATACAGTATGTGTGAATGAATAAAGGATAATAGATATAAAGCTTGAACTTATGCATTGTATATTCAGTCATCTAAACTTTTCATTAGTAAGGACATAGTGAATTATGTAATTCAGAGAACATCCTGACTAGAGTGTCTTTTAATGCAAGCAGTCTAATTGGCAATAGTTACAATTCTGTGCAAAATGAAATAATTCTCTAATGAATAACATAATAAAAAAGTGTTTGTTTTTCCCCCTTAAATTATCATTAAAGCTTAATGTCTAATGCAAGGAATTCCTTTCATTTAACATCCATTTTGGTAGTATGTGCTTTTAAATGAGCGCTTAATATTAATTCTAACACCTTTTCAAGGAACAAGGAAATAAAGTTTTTAGTATTCATAAGAAGAAAGCATATTCTGTAATTGCTTATTAGCTGACTTATAAAAGTGAAAATCTAGTTTAAATGATCACTTCAGAAGCATATCATTTACTGCACTTACTATTGTTTGTAGCTTTCACTAGAAAATTGTACAAGTACACCCAAAAAGCTGTTCTGAGAAACAGGAAAGGATTATTTATTGAAATATACTGACTGCTACATTCTTAAAATAGGAAACTCCGGCTGTCTTGTATGAGATATCTGGTGCTTATTTATATCTTTAAACAGTGTCTTTTAACTATAAAGTCATTCATATTTTTGGTAGCTAATATGTAAATTTTGTTTACCTTACTCTGCAGAATAAGGCTTTTCTCATAGCAACGATTCAACTCTAAGTAATCTGGGCTTAATCTAACGTGAATATATGTCTTATTTTAAATCGCTGCACAGATTTGTCGCATTTGCCACCTAAACTTGGTCAAGGTTAAGATTATGTGAACTGACTGGCCAAAACCGCTGACCTCCGCTGTTGCCAACGGAGGAGCAACACTGACAGAGCTCACAGGAGCAAAAACTGTGCTGTTACTCCCCTCACCCTGTTAGACCCGTGCTGCCTTCCCGGCTGTGGAATGGCTATGTATGGTATTGTTGTAACTCTGGAATTTATGAAATGTACTTCCATGTTTGATGTACTACATTTGACCTAGCAGTGTATACAATAGAAGGCTACAATGTAAATCCTCCCTTAATTGCTATGACATACGTATCGATGAAATTATAATATATGCAGTTTCGTTTAGAAGCTGACTCTGTCAGAGAGCAAAAGACACATTTGTAACAGGGTTGTGGGTATGGTGAAGCAAAGCTCACTATGCCCAGTCAGTACACAAATGCTATAAATGGGCATATTGCATCCATAAATCATTTCTTTCGGTAGTACGACATTTTATGAAATTTCACTCTACAAATTCCCTTAGAATTATTTGTGGACATGCAGATGTCAGTGGTTACTTTTTCTCCTGGAAAAGTGATAAGGCCAGAAGATATGCTTTAAGGTCACAGGCCACGAGTAACCTTATACATATTAACAATTCTGCCATATATCAGTGTTCCCAGATTTCAGCAGTCTCTGGAACATTAAACCTTCTGTCATTCGCGTCCCTACTGGGTTTGATTCTGCTGAGGTTTAGTGGAATTATAAACACAGATGAAAATATGCAGAATATATTTCTTGTTGGAAGTGATTATAATGTGATGTTTCTGCACTGCAGCATTCATAATAAAGCGAACGTGGTGTTTCAGTGCAATATGACATCCTAAGTAATCTTCTTAACAAGTAAGCAGTGTTAGACAAAGCGTCCACTGTTTTACCTGCTTTACTTAAAGACACAGAACAAATGGACTTATCCCTACAAACTTTTAAAAATCTACAGCAGACATTGCCTTGAAGTTTTCAGATCCTCATAGTTTTCAGACACAGTTTTGTCAAATCCTACGATCTAACATTTGTTAAGTTTTTCCTCACAAATAAAACAATAATATCTCAAGTAAGTAGCTGCAGTTTTTAATCTATTGATCATTTTGAGCACCAAAGAAGATGACTGACAGTGAGCAACATTTACCTGACACCCTTGAACATTTCACAGAGACAAGTTGATATGAGTTTGTATAAATACTAATATTAAGCAGAATTAGCTTTGGAAAAAATAAAGAAATTGTACTGAGGTGAAAATTGTCACTGTCAGGAGAAATGAAGTTATATCAGAGAACAAGTGACATACAATTTTCTCTAGAGTGTTTTTAATAAAAATAGCTTTTCTTTGAATATTTTGAAGTCAAACATGAGAGGCAATCTGTGCGTTTGTCAGAGTTTGAGAGTGTGAAAAATTGCTGCCTTAAATCATTTAAGCTGAAAAGC
>NW_008824806.1:1360202-1378956 GCF_000699105.1 Pygoscelis adeliae | reverse complement strand
AAAATTTCACATTGACTTACCGTGCAAGCCCTTCAGGCATTCCCAGCTCAGAGCAGAAGTTTTCAAGGTAAAAAACATAGAGAGAGAACATGGTAGAAGCTGGGACAAGGATCAGCAGCAACTCCAGGCGTTCAGGCAGATCTGACTTTGATTAATTAGAGAGCTACTTTTCCATTTCCACATGTACTGCCTGATGGAAAGGTAGAGTGGACCGGGATACACAAACTTGGAGTTGACTCTGCTAGATATCAGCAGGTTTTGACATCCTCTGCAGAGCTTGCAGGATAGCTGCTTGGGAAGAGTAAATTGCTGGAGCACACTTTTAATTTATTCATTCTCCTAATGCAGAGAAATTGTCTGAACTGAAATGGATTTGATTTTCATCTGTGAATAACCCAGTTACTGTAAATGTTTATGTTACGTGAATATGCAACTACAGTATTGCATAATGAAGGCTCAGTTATCTGACTGTTTTGTCTTTTATATGAGTTTGTTAAGGAAGTACTTGATTTTCACTGCATGAGGCATTAAATGTCTTCCATCTCCATGTAATATCAGAGTATAGATAACATTAAGCCAATTCTTAAAATGTTTTATAACTGCAATTTAAAAAAAAAACCTAACAAAAAAGACCCCAAAACAAAAAAACCCCAAAACTTGACTGATTATCTTGCCAGGGAATTTTTTTTTAAAGATAACTTTTATAAAATGTTCAAATACAGATCCAAATGCATGCTCTTTATTCTTTTGAGAAATGAATTTCTGAGGAAAAATATTAAAAACATTAAGTTGTAAAAAAAAAAATCCATAGTTCTAACAAATACACACACAGTTAATAAAGTTAGAAGGGTTTATAGGTTATTTCAAATGGCATTGGTTACATTGGCTGGCTGTGCAGCTCTCTGCTATTAACTGGTATTGCAGGATCAGTTCAGAAGGCGCAGACGTCTCACTTTGAACCTGAACTTCCTTCTTAACACTTTCTTCTTATAGCACTTAAGAGTTTTACACCAGTTGAGACTGCTACCCCATTCTGCGTGGGGCTCACGGCCAGCTGGGAGGTCCGCAGCACAAGCAGTTCTCTGTGATGTTAATTGACAGCGATCGTTATCAGCCCCACACAGGATCAGGCATTAAGAGAATAACACTTTGTGGATTACAGGTTTATTCACCACTTCACTGAAATGCTGTGTGTTTTTTTAATATTCTATGTACCGATTTATTATTATTATAAACAGCTATTGATGTATTGACCTGCACAGCTTGTTATTACAGAAAGAAAATGTTGTCATACAGGAAATTTGCTTCCTAAGAATTTTGTTTTCATGATTTACTTTCATTGCAGCTTGCTGTTGACTCAGTCCAAATTGGCCTCTGTGGCTACCGACCGCATTTTTGAGGCCATTCTTAGTTCTGAAGGAAAATTTCTGCCTTGGTATCATCTATGTAATGATTATCCAGGTGTTCTGTGGCTGCCAGCCCTTGCTGTTAAATTCATGGAAATGGTACAAAAACTTACATGTCTGCTCACTAACTCCCCCTGCCACACTCTTAATATAGGGCCTTAGTTTTGTTCCACAGATCAGCTGGGAAAAAACAAATGTCTTGAGGTAGAGCTAACACAATTGTCTTTCTTGTTTGTGTTCAAAGACGCATAGCTGGTGGTCCAGATAAGTGTCATACTATCTGTCCCACATAACCTGAAAGCAAGTATGGAAATGAGCACTCTTAAAAGACACTTACTCAATAGCTTAATGCAAGATAGGGGTGAGGGTTGCTATTCCAGCTCCTGGTGTAGAGTAACATCATAAATGAGCTTATGCTGGAAAAGAACAGGATGAGGATCTGCAGAGTTCTCCTCTCTCTAACAACAACATCCACAGATTTTTTCAAAACAGAAAGCTGGGGATTTTGAGAGGCAGAAGGTGGCAGTTCTCAAAATGGCTATTTTCTTCGGTAGAGGCTTCTTTTCACAACTTAATGTAATTATCAATCAGTATCATGTTTCAAGGTTTAAATGTCACAAAACTACTCTTTCTGATGGCTTGAACCCAAGAGTCCAAAGTCAGAGGTGATATGTAAGACAATGATTACGTTGATTAGTCATGCATAGCGATATAAATTCTTTTCTAGATTGATTTAAACTGTCCTGAACATTCACCACATGCTTACCAATACACAACTAGCTAGAAGAAAGTGTGTGTTCAAGTAAAGAGTGGTCATCTTTTGACTTATACACATCTGAAGCCCTCCATGTTTTTGTTTTCTTCCTAAATTCAAGTGTTGTGGTTCCATGATGCTCTTACACCAATATAATCTTCTTTAAACCATTACAGTCAGTGGTGAAGCATTCTGGAGAGAGGCAAGAGGAAAATTAGTCATTGTAAATATAAATTAATTAGAAGTGAAGCATCATACATATATTGAGACGACTACAGAAACGTATATATTACATTTATTTCAATTCCGTGCCTTATTTGGACTCACACCTGAATTTAGGCTCTAGTGGACTTTGACGTCAAATACATAGATGAACGCCATGATGCATGTTTCATTTTTTATTTAGCTTTTGTATAAGCAGTGAGGATCCAAACTATCACAAATAATCAGCTGTGTTCGGTCCAAATGGATCCTGGTGGACAGTGTTGTTCCTGAGAAATGCTTAGAAATGATTCTTCCCACTGAAGTATAAAAAGTAGAATTAAACCATAGTTCATCATTGTCTAAGATCAGTATATTTTAGATAACAGCCCAGAAAACTCATGAAGAATCAACTGGAAATTCATAGTGAAAAGAACATTTTACTCACCAGAAGTTTATACTTATGTTTTTCCTGTTTGCTTTCAAGCCTTACTGACGGATGCATGAAATGTAGAGTTGCCTGTAAAGGTATTCAAGTTGAGGTCAGTACCAAAGTGTGTGTTTGTTATGATTCACAAATGGGAATTCAACATAAATGTGAGGGATGATTTGCCCAGGAAGACAGACCTACTCTTGATGTGCTTGGCCAATGTGCTGGGAGAGATCTCTGCTGGACTGACATGGGGAGACAGCAGCAGACATTGAAATTGGAATTCTTGTTGCACCAAGCAATGATGAGGGGATATATGAGACAGTGCAGTACCTCCCCATACCTGAAAAACAGAGAAACTTTATGCAGGTATCAATAGTTTTCTTCATTATTTCTATATTTTATGCCCTGTCAACAGAGAGGCTGACTAGTTAATTCTGAATAAGGGAAAAGCTACAGAACACCAGAAGACCCTCTACATAAGCTCCTAGAGGCATAAACATTATTTATAGCACTTTATTCTTATTTAACTGAGGGAAGTAAGTGCTAATAAATGCTCAAAATAAAGAGATTAGAAATGTGATTTAGCACAGTCAGGGATGATGGTTATTCATCAGAAATACCTATTCATTTTTTTCTATTTATTTTTCTTCATTTTTCATTGACATAGTTGCCTAAGAGACTGTTTTCATATTGATAGTTCAGGGAGGAGCAAATGCATGCACTAAAGACTTGGATGAGTTTCTGCTATTTGAATTTGCTAGAGATTTTATTAAATAGCACTGTGGCTCAGGACAAGCTGATCACATTTCACAGCCTATTTCCCCATACTCCCTAAATGCTGATTTACCAAGAATGAAATGCATGTACACATACTCTGGAGCATGTGTTAAAGCTGTGCTAAACATTTTCCATGTAACTTCCAGCTGGCAACATTTTGCCAGAAAGCCTGGTACTTAGAAATGATAAATAAATAAAACAAACAGAAACTTGTGTTGTAATAAGGAGACAATGGAACAGCTGCAGGGCATGGAGTAAATTCAGCTTGACTTGATGCGGACACAGTGGCTGGATTTTACCCAAGAGATATTAGCAACATTTGGATTCCTAAGGGGAAGACTGTGGAGAGGGAAGAAGGGATCTCATTGGGAGGTCTCTTAGCACATTTGGAAAAATAAACACAGAAACGATGAAAAATAATATTTAAGCAGCAAAATCAGCATACACTGTCCTCCTGCAGTATGTTGAAAAAACATGAACTTGTCTTGGGAAGAAAAAATAATGAACAGAGCTTTGTTTTGGTTTATTTTTTTTGGAGGGAGAATAGGAAGAAGATGAAGGGGGGCTGGAGTCTGGGAAGGCAAACTGTGTGATAACAACAGCCACCAAGTGAAGGAAAGAGAAACAGTGAAGGTAAGGAAAGCAAGAGCAAAGAGGGTGTATCAAGTGTGCTTCTAAAGGGTGCTACTCATTAAAGGAAAAGAAAACCCCTCCAAACTTCTTTAATTATATTTGTAAGGGCAAAAGTAACACATAGCACAAATGCTTCTGTCATGAAAACATTTTCTGTTCAAGCAAAAATGAGAGCAGTTCCTCAGCACCAAGTAGTGGCAACTACAAGTGAAATAGCAAAAGCGACAGTAGGTGGAACATTTATGTCTGTTTTTCTTTACCTTTCATGGGTGGGCTGTCTTTTACTTCTACTTATAGTAGTGTACATTGATTGTTCTTTGCTGAACATGTTATAGTAATAGCCCACTGAGACTTGTATTATCTCTGTCCTCTTGTTATCGAAGGCCAATTCCTGGGTTTGTTTCTTGTACAAGGTAGTTCTATATATTAAGAATGAACACTCTGATATATATTTATGCTTTACACACCCACATTTGGAAACAACGACCTTAGAACTGTGTAAGGACCAGTGGCAGTGGTGAAACTGGTAACCAGGGATCAAAGTTATAAACAACACACATCAAGTGGGTAGATCAGATTCCTGTGTGTTGATCTCCTGTTACTCAACTGGTAGGCAGAACTTTCTGAGTTGGAAACTCAGTAGTAGTTTAAGAGAAAGTAAAATGGGGTCACATTAATCTGTACTATCCCACATTTTCACTCAAATGCATGCAGGAGGCTAAGCAAGAATTTCTGACATAACCATCACTGACTTTGGCTTGACTGGGTTGTCATGATCAAATGACTTCACTTGCCTGGTATGCGCTCCTCTGCTTTTTACGTCCTTGATATCCCAGTTTATACATGTTCGCACGCTGACTTCCTCCAGGACACCACAACCCTTCCTGATAATTGCACTGCTAAAGCTACCCGCTGTGTTAAAGGTCAGCAGAAGGGCCTCAGTGGTGAAGTGGCACTTGCCTATCAAAATGCAAAATACTGGGGTGAAAGAAGTAAAACTCAACTATTATACGTTACAAAACTCGAGACATTCAAAGTCGAGTATATCATTCTCATGTTCCAATACCCAGAGAAGAATGTCACAGCATGACTCCATCCTCGTGATGGAGACTGAAAGAAGAATGAAAAATAATGCAAAGTTATCTCCTTCTTGTTAAAATCTATTGTAATCTTGTGTTCTTCCTCTGTTATTGCACTGAAATAAAGACATTTTAATCCCAGGGTACAACTGAGAGAAGCCCTGATCTAATAATTGCAAAACCTCCTGATCCGATATTTTAGAACTCAGAGTACTTGTCACTTATGAATATTCATACAGACCACTAAAAGAATTATATTCTGTCTGCAGTTACAGGCAGGAAACGAACATGGTAAATTCTAAAGAGACAGCAGTATTTTATGGAACACTTGTGAAATATTAAGGGCATCCACAGCAAAAGTCTTGTAGGAAAATGGTTCCGGAGAGGTATATGAACAGTGATAACGCCGTCATGGAACACGTCTATCTTTTAGAGATAAACAAAATACAGGAATTCATCTCAGGTCTTAGAAAAGTCGGAATTCTTCAAGGTAACCTGACAATGTGTATGCTTCTTTTACGTGCAGGAGTATCCATGCTGGTCAGGTAAGACATTGAACACAAAAGGCTTATCCAAACTTTGCAAGGAATTATCTGAAGAAGGAATTTACCTCCTGAAAGCCTGCCCTAAGGCTTACAATTAAGGATAGTTAAAAACATGAAATATTTTACACTTGTATGTGTCCCTTCCTTTACGATTAAGTAAACTGCAGAATTCCTTGATGGTAAAATAATAAATGTTTAAGAAGATTATTTTCCAGTGCTTTCTGACAAGTCAGCACTTATATATAAAAAGGCCTAATGTCACCCTAGCAAGAAACGGACTTGTTTGCAGATGTACTAACCCAGTCAGATACTGAGTAAGTTGGTTGGTTTGGAGGACTGACTTTCATCTGAAGTGTGAGACTTCCTGTGTTCACCTCTCTTCCTACTTTTCCTTCTTTCCCTCCCTCCTCCTGGCAAGACAGTTGTCCCTCCCTTGCAGCAGCTCTGATGCTGCATTTTTTCCTTCTCATTAACACATCAGAAAACCACTCAGCTGATCTAATGGCTTTACTTCTGCCATTTTAAGGAATTAAAGTTGCCTGTGATGAAGTCTGGCAGGCTGCAGAGCCAGCAGAATTTTGTAAAGACCAGAACTTTGCAATTGTTGGTAGGAGGCAGGAGCTTTGTTTTCTGGCAATTCACAGATGTTAACTCATCTCTCTGCATTTCATGGGACTGTATTCCAAGACGAGCTCTTTTCAAAATTGTTGTTTTTTTTCAGGCATGAAGAGTCAAATTTCATAACAAAAATACTTATTGACATGTTGGTTGTGTGTGATGGGAGAAGACAGACCAAATGTCAGAACAATAGTTTCTTTCTAAAAAGCTTTATGAAAACTGACTTCTGAAGTGAAAGACTCAAAAACCAATATTTAATGGCCTCAAATCAAATTTACCATTTAAAACTCTACTCTCACCAAAATGGAAAAGAAAAAAAAAAATTGTTTAATGTGACTCTAAACTTTCCTTTTGTTTCAGATGTTTTCACATGTAGAACAGGCAAAGGAAACTATAGATGATGAGTGCTTCATCTCTGACCTCTGCCTAGGGGACTCTGGAGCCACTACACCTGCCTCTCCTCTATGTACCCTTGCTTGCAGTCTATGAGGCACAAGAGGTGGAGCGCTCTCAGGCTCTTTGACTGACAGTGTTCCGCTTTGTATGCATAATACTCTATTCTTTCATTGACTAAATGAAATCAGACTCCTGGCCACTCCCATGATGTCATTTGTCCCTGCTCCAGGCCAGTTCCATTCAGTCCTTACAACCGCTCTGAGGGGTAGCTAGACCATCAGCAGGTGTACATGTTCGCCTGCGTAGCTGAATCTACAATCTGAACTGCTGAGTTTTCTAGACTTCTGCAGATGGAGGATGCAGCTCAGCTTCCTCCCAGGTAAATGTCTTAATCCTTAGAACAAAATTTAAAATATTCTACAGAGATAAAAATAGCTGCAAAGGAAGAAATGTCATAAGCTTGATGCTCGACCAAGACAGTCCAGGTATCTTGGAAGAAACTCTTCTTGGGAGTTTTGTGGGTGAGCTGAAGTGTGAGAGGAAATATTTCTGGCTTTCTCACTGAGAGTAATGGTTTCCATTTCTGAAATTATGTATGTAGACCTTTACCTTTGTTTACAGTCCCTGCTACTTATTATATTTGATAGTTTATTGTATTTCAGTATGTTTTCCATCTTTTGCCTGGGTCTCATTTCCACAGAACAGCTTCAGTTTAAGAATTTTTTTTCCCATCCTTCACCTGAAGATCTGTGATTGCCAAAGGAATGCCTCTGATTGTTTGCCCTGATCTTTCCTAAAAGTACCCATGCTGCAGTTGCTTTTACGTTGGTGCCTGCCAGATACTGTCCCCAGGACTTCACTTTCCCTGGGGCACCAGACCTGAAGATGTTCAAAGAGAGCAAAATTTGCTTTTTGGGAGCCTATGAATGCTTTAGTCTATGTCAGACAAGTGTGTCTTTGTCCTGGTTTTGGCAGGGATAGAGTTCATTTCCTTCCTAGCAGCTGGTACAGTGCTGTGTTTTGGATTTAGGGTGAGAACAATGTTGATAACACACCGATGTTTTAGTTGTTGCTAGGTAGTGCTTACGCTAGTCAAGGACTTTTCAGCTTTCCATGCTCTGCCAACTGAGAAGGCTGGAGGTGTACAAGAAGCTGGGAGGGGGCACAGCCAGGACAGCTGACTCAAACTGGCCAAAGGGATATTCCATACCATGTGGCGTCATGCTCAGTATATAAAGCTGGGGGAAGAAGAAGGAAGGGGAGGACATTCGGAGTGATGGCATTTGTCTTCCCAAGTAACCATTACGCATGATGGAGCCCTGCTTTCCTGGAGATGGCTGAGCACCTGCCTGCCCATGGGAAGGAGTGAATGAATTCCTTGTTTTGCTTTGCTTGCGTGCATGGCTGTTGCTTTACCTATTAAACTGTCTTTATCTCAACCCACGAGTTTTCTCACTTTTACCCTTCTGATTCTCTCCCCCATCCCACTGAGGGGGAGTGAGTGAGCGGCTGTGTGGTGCTTAGTTGCCGGCTGAGGTTAAACCACGACAGTCTTCATGCACCAGGTGCTGAGAATCATATCCTGTCTTAAGTTAAACCCATGAAAACTCATTAAAATCAATGGAGATGCACAGGGAGAAGTGAATAAGTAGTATTTAGCTCAGAAATGCTGGGCTTTCATCTGTAGGCTTAATAATCTATTGATAGAGCCATCCTGTGTTTCAAAGCATGCCAAAGCTTCCTATAACATGTTGTGATTGTGCTGCGCTTTCAGCAAAGGTGGGTCGTGTGTTTAAAAATGACATTTGCTTTACCATTCTGCCTAAATTGTGGATAATGTTTTAATAAATGGTATTTTTTAAAAGAAATATATTATTTGATAAAATTATTACTCAAACTGAATTCCATCAAATTGTCACAGTTGTTATGTGCTTAAAAAGCTTCTGCTCCTCTATTATTAAGTGGTAAAAGATTATAATTTGATAAAAATGGATACTAAAATGACTGATTTTAAAAAGTATGTTTCAATAAAATTCAGCATAAAAATTCAAAGCAAAATGTAAAAAAAAGATTTTCTTTATTATTTTAAATCTACACATTTTAAAATATTTCAGCGAACAAATGAATGTTGTAATAGAAGGCACATCACACATACTACATAATCCTCAGTTTCCAGCACTCTCTCATTCACTTATGTGATGATTCATCAGTCATCTTTTCTTTACTATAATAGGTACAGCGTTTACACTGTAAACATTAATATAAGCGCGAAGGAGGTTGTGGTAATGGAAGTTAAGACTTAGTACTTTGCAAACCCTCTTAGTCAAGGGCATTAGTTTTGGGGGCATATATAGCTCCATCCCTGCAGGAGCTTTTTTTGCAGTCATAATTGCATAACTGTGCTTTTCTAACACGACTAGTAAATAAATTGCAGCTGATTTTTCCTGGACACAAATATAATCATAATGACCACTCTTTTTTTAACTCATAGTAACATGAGAATAAAAACTGCAGGAAGCTATATTTTTCTTGTTCATTTTAAAATAAAACCAAACAATAAGCAACTAGGGATAAGGCATTCAAAAGAGAATGGCTTGAAAACTGGGGAATAAAAAGCTTTGAAGGAGTTTAAAAATGAAGGACCTGAACTGTCAGTGAAAGAAAAGTTTGCTTACTTATTAAATCAGCAACGTTGTCAGTTCAATAGGAAATAGAAATGAACTAAATAAGTAAACTACAGAAAAGACGAAATAAAAAGAACAGCCCAGGAATGATCCAGAGAATATCGAAGATAGTAGTAATTTCTTGAATACTTGGTAAACTAACAGAAACCAAGAATGAAGCTATAAAAAGCTAGACCCTGCATATTTAGATTTGTTCCTGATATGGTAAAATTGCTTCTATTCAACAAAAAAAAAACCAAACAAAAGAAGAAGGTGGGCATTGGTCTGATCCTGGGATGTCAGTTCTTGTGCCAGGTGTCGTTCACTGCATCCAGGACAGAATTAGTGTCTCAGAGGATCCCTTTGCACTTTCACTTGGCATTTATCGTTCATGCAAGAGGTCATGTGAGCGCTTCAGTATGCTAGTTACAGCAGGAGCTTGAATAAGGATCCTGTTACAAAAAAAGATACCAGGAGTAACTGCTTAGGGGAGTGAGTTATTGTAACTGGGCCTGCTGCGTCACCACTACAATGCTAGCTCCAGCGTTATTATCACAGAAACTTAGCACACTTTTTTCTTCACCCCACGGGTGAGCTGACCACACCAGACTCCAGTCAAAAGCAACATTTAACTCAAAGTACATATTTTTGTGCTTTAACAGGAGCCAAGTAAGATAAATTTCAAGTTGCATTTCAGACTAAAACTGCAGCAGGGTCCTAACAGTGAAGTCTTGAGGGTATTGAGCCTATAGATAATAAACAAAAAAGAATACCATTGCAATACATCCTAAAAAGAGCATAGGCAGCCTGAGGTCTTGATCCTATCTTAGAACATGCCAGTAGGTCAGGTACCACCACTGGAAACCAAGCTTGAGATCTGGAGTATAAACGTCAGATGAAGAGACACGTCAAAGTGTGCAGCACAGCCTCTAGGAAGCTGAAAAAAGCACTAGAAGGTAAGTGTGTGGGGTGCAACATTTTGTTGGCCACGACGTGCAGCCTGGTACCCATATGAAGACCTTTCACAGGTTATCCTTTCTATCACATTAACCATCTCATTCTGGTGACATCACAGGAGGTGGAGTGAAAATCCAGGAAAGTACCATTGGTCTTTTGTTAGGGAAATTATCTGTTGCCTTCCAAGGGTAAATTCAGATTGATTATGGTGGGGGTGGGGGGGGAGTAGTCAGCTGAGCATTTCATCACAGTCTAAGATAAAATAATATCCTAGAATGGGTAAAAACATTTTTGGTACACCTGGAGTGTTATTTGAGCTGTTTAAATGATTTTTCTCTTCACTCCCTAAATGAAAAATTGCATTTTAGAATTTCCAGACCACCTGAAATATAGTCATTGAAAAAAACCCAGACAATCCCTTCCCCTCAGATTTGTCTGTATGTATTGAACTATATATTTTCTAAAAAAAGTATTTAATTTACCTGAATTTTGTCTCTTTTAGAAAAAAACAAAAACAAAAATTCAAAATGAAAACTTAGAAGAATATGTTTTGGAAATGGTAAAATTAGCCTAAATATATCCGAGTTTTTCCTTTGTTTCCTCCCTCAGAACTACTTATCAAATTTCTCAAATTCATAAATCCTGAAGTAGCTTTTTAAAAGTAATTTATTATTTTTGCCCCTCTCTGCATGTAATGTCATCAGTTATTGATCATAAAAATACCAGATTTGTACATGTAGAGTAGGAACCCATTTCTTTTCCCCTTTTTTTAAAAAATACGTTTTCCAATTGTTTGTGCTATATCATTCACTTCTCTCCTGTCTATCTGATAATGATCTTGGATTTCTGGTTCCAGTCAGACTCTTATGCTGACTAGTTATTGTTAATATTATTATTTCTTTTTGTTCTTGGTAAGCTGATCTTGAGGTAATTTCTGCATTATTTCTACTAAATATATTCTCTAGATTGTATTGCTGGAGTTCACCCTAAATAGTCATCATCTGCACAGAAAAACCTCTAACACCTTGGCGCAATCTAAAGGCTAAAGCTGAAGTTCTGACCTTAAAAAATGGTATCTCTTTTTGACTAAGGACAGTACTTTACTGTAAAGGAGTTCTTGCTTGTTAATACAAACAGAGGTCTGGTTTTACGGTAGTATTTATTTATGACTTCTTTATATCAAGGCTCTCTAAACTTCGCCTGTAATATACCCTGTCACAGTTTCACATAAAACCGTCTACCAGAAGGGATTGACATTAGTTATGAGGGAGAGTAGCAGCAGCTCTTTAGACATATAACTACTGTGCCATTTTGATGTAATTCAGTTTAAATTTCAAACATTTCTATTTAACATAATCAAGTGGTATGAAATCTTCTTTTAAAATGGCAAGTATACAGTACTAGCTCAATTGGCACTTAGCAACGGTCCTTTTACAATATGCACAATAGCTTCCAGCAGGGAGTTTTTTAAGGACCATCCTTTGAGAGCACAAACTCACACACGTACAATCAGGAGACATCAAGGTTCTATCTCCAGCTCCCCTTGAGATGTTATTTAGCTAATGCACAAACGTTACAGCTAAGCTGTTAGCCTGAAAAATAGAACAAGCAGTTGTGTGCAGGTACACATCTTTTCTTTTTTCATTCCAGGATATCTTCATATTATAATTTCACATAAAGTAACACCTAGAAAGGTGTAGTATGCGATTTTTACTCAGTAGGTGGATTTCCACATTTAAATGCACTGCTGCAGTCAAGTGCCCCTTCTTGAATACTGCATTATATAGTGGGAAAGCACCGTTGAGTGGGTGTACAGCTACAGTCATTACTGGATATTCTCTGGTTAAAGTATTGCTGGAAAGATATAGCTCTATCACAGGCTGCCATCACCAGTACATACTGCTATGAGCATAGCTGTTTTATATCCAATGGAAAGAAAAGATCTGGCCCTGCAGCCAGCTTTCCTCGAGAGAGTCAAATCCTGGCAAACAAGCCCCTTGTCTCAACTGCAAACCTCCCATACTTATTGGTTGTCTTCCAAAAGCTGTGCTGAACCATATAATAAGTTCAAATTTCATTAAGCCCAGGAGCAGAGGGAGTTTCTAGCATGCTGCTAAAATCATGGCATAAAGTTCTGAACCGGATGATTGCATTATAATCTCATTCCAGTTGGGATCTTCTTTTCCTAATAGAAGGCTTTTAAATCCAAGATAGGAAAGTAAGAGGGACTCCAACACTGAAGTCTGCAACAGTGTTACTAAATACATTGCTTAGACATCGTGTGCATGGAAAGAGATGATGGCATTGATATTATTGTAGTAATTCTGTCTTGGGTGTAAGACTTCAGTATTGGCTTTAATTCTGTTCATATGGAAAGCTGCAACAGCAACATGGTAACACTATGGTGACAGCCCAGAGGACTATCTCTGCCTGATGGTAAATATATTCTTTTTTAACTAAGAAGAAACATGACCCTTTAGTAAGAAGCCTTGATGACAGACTGTCAGATAGATCATTCAACCTATTTTCTTCTAGTCAAGTGTTTTTTAACCTAAACACCTCAGAGTAAAATATAGTAGAAGAAAGAAAGAGAAAATGGGCATATATTTTTAGACAGTATGAACATATGTAAGGGGAGAACATTGTTATCCACTTGGAACAATGAATTAGCAGAGTAACAGACTCTTTAGAAAGGTGCTCTTTGCTAGTGCCTAACCAAAAAATCCATGGAAAAGCTTGGAAATCCATGAAAGCAGGAATAAATTCTGGTTTATTTTTAATATTTTTTAATCATAGAATAATGTAGATATGAGTTAACGAAAAGAACTTATGAAATCATGTTGGATTTTTACTGTTTGATTGGAGGGGAAAAAAAAGAATTTTTTCCAGTCAAAACATTTGCTTAGACATGTTCTAATTTCAGTGTTTTGATTTGTTCATTTTGAAATGACAATTCAAAGTTAAATATACTTTTGTTTAATAAAGAGAACTTCAAAAGTTCTCTAAACAAAACTAAATATTTTATGGTTTAGATTGAATTTTGTATTTTTTTTAAACCTGCAGAAGCCATTGAAACTTATATTGTTTCAGTTTTGGATCAAAGTAATAAATTTTCTCTCAATTTTTCAGTTCAGACAGTGAATCAAAGAATCAGTGACATGCACATTCCCAACTATAAGTACTATTATAGGCTTCAGTTGGATTAGGATCCTCTCCTTAATCCGGTCTATTAAAAATGCCTTCATGATTTTCCTTCTGAAGAGCAAAGCAGAGGACTTTTTTTTTTTTTTAAATTCTACTGGCAAACTATCAGACACTCTAAGAACTGGTGATCATCTAAAATATTTCAGTTTGGCCCATTCTGACTATTCAAGCACAGGAACCGCTGACATTAGAGCCAATTTTTTATATGGCCATCTTGAGGCCCACAGCAAAACTTGCTCTTCTTGACATCTAGGCTCTGGTTTGAAGTATAGTGCTGGACCATGAAGCCAACATATTAGGACCCCAGAGTCAGATGGTTTAAAGTAGGTCTTTATTTAAAAGATTGATGATGAGAGTGCACAGTGACTCTTGAGAAATTTTGATGGTTGATACTGGCTCACTGGCCACACCAGTTTGGGAGCGGTTGTCTCTCCCCATAGATGCCATCTGCATAGGCACAGCAAAAAGCAAGACTGACACGCTGTGGTGCAAGAGTAGAACATAATTGTTAAACTTCTGTTAAGTGTTTTCTTTTGACCACTCTGGTTGCCTAGGTAAAGTGGAACTGGTAAAGTCTGCTGGAGAATTCACTTGCCCCAAGGCCCAATATTTGATTTTCATTGTTTGCCTTTGGGGTGTTTTAAAGCACTTTTTATGCTTCAAAATCCAAAGTGCAGCAGTCTACAAAAATTGGTGACAAGTAGCAGATTGTCCTTTTTTTTTTACAGAATCATTTTATAATTACATCCTGTTAAATAATCTATAACTAGCTCCAAACTAATTCTTGGCTATTCTACAGCTAGAAAAGGCCTAACTAATTTTAAACTATTAAAAAAATCATCTGGGCAGACAAACCTGCCTGCCAAGTTTTAGGTGGATAGGATCCAGAGTGGCTGAGATATTAAATGTGAAAACTCAGTTCTTACAGTTGAAATGCCAAACTACAACATCAGAACCCTGATGCTATAACTTTTAAGAGAGCTAAGTGGTGTAATGCTGTACATAATTATTTCACTCATGAGCAAAAAGGCCTATTACTCATAAGCAGAGCTTTAAGTGTTATAAGGGCTATTTCTTCAGAAACATATGCCAATCATATGACCAGACCAAGATTGTGCTTTGCAGTTATATATCACCATTTCTTGGACTTGCTGCCTAGTGCAATATCGACAGATTTTGAAAGTCCATTGGTTATGGCCTCAAGAGATACTTAGCAAACTTTTTTTATTTACCTTAAATCCATCAGGGCAACAAAGACTAAATAAAACTTATCTCACCACATCTTTTTTTTTTTTCTTCATTTCTGTCTGTATCTTGGTTATACGCAGTACAGTACCTGGCAGAGTACCAAGGGCTAAAACTCAGCTTTCTCTGATGTTGGTGTACTAGCAGCTTAAACAGCAGTTTTCCTGCCAATTTAAACTTTTACTTTTTAATGAAGAATTTAAACCAGAAAAGTTAAGCATTCCTTGGGTTTGCTCTTTAGTAGGAAGTAAGTTTGAATTGGCATTGTGATTGCTAAAGCTCTTCTTTAAAATCTTATTGAACCAAAACTAGAAATTCTGTTTAAATCCTTGTAGTCATTTAAGAACATAAAATACCAAAAGAGTAATAAACAAAATAAAAAAACCTCAACAAATATATTTTACAACTTGGATTTTGGAGAAACAAGCTCCTCTTTCATTTCTTATTTATTAATTTTAAGTAAAATCATTCAGGCCTAAATCATAAGAGAAATTCCCCCTTTGAGGGTGACCTCAAATCTCTCTCAAAATATACAGCAACATAAAATATACACAGAACATTTTATTCCTATACCTGCGCCGTCACAGGAAGATTATTTCCAGTCTCTGAAATAACACTGCAGGCTTCTGGGGTTTTCTGTACATTTTATGCTGAGGAGCTCCAGAAGCTTTCCCTGGTTGTAACCCAGTTTACCACTCTCTGAAGGGGAAGAGGAGCCATGAGAGACTTTGTGATGCCCTAGAACAACATGTAAAGAAACTTGTTTTCCTTCACCTCTCCTTCCATATATAGTCCACATTTTCTGTTGATGGGTTTGGGCCAAATGACGAAAACAGTCTATGGGGCAGGACTATCATGCACAGTTGTGATCTTGCAGCTGCTGTCCTGAGTTGCTGACAATTGTGTGACTAATTCTGAGGCCTTTACAAAAGCTGTAGCGTTATCTGGCCATGGATCACATATGGTGTGGCCTACTGCAAATGAGACAGCCACCTACTGTCCTAGCTAGTAAACAGCTTGGTCCAGCTATTAAGGCCAGAGGAGATGCATGAGGCTGTGCTTATCTTGAAGCACTGGGCATTGTCATATTCCAGTCAATGGCAGGTTTGCAGAAGCTGAGCTGCCTTGTCTCCAACAGGAGTTAGATGCTATAATACCTTGAGAATCTGGGCTATTGCAGCTATTCAGAGCTGAAATTTAAACACATGGTTACATACTTAACTGGCCTTGATGATATTAGTCATATTGCCTAAGAACAGGCTTATCTTCAAAGGCACTGAACTTTTATAGCTCTCATTTCTTTGTGTTACAGGTGCTCTGCGCTTCAGAGAAGAAGGCATACTTGCTCAACTGTTTATTCCCCTTCCATCAGATGATGAACTGGGGATACAGTGACACTGAAATCATGCCTGCAAAGTGTTTGGAGATCTTTGGACGTTGAGGAAAACTGAGAAATATTATTAGATTTATGTTTACTTTTCCAGAATTTACAAAATGTTTTTTTGATTTTCAATACATCTGCTAGTGAAGATTTAACTGTGTTGTCAGCGGTCCTACGCATCTTTTTGTGGGAAGACTTGCAGTTCATAAAAAAAAAAAAGATAAAATCACTGGAACTGCAACATAACTGCAGCAGCATCTGGACTAATGTAGACCATCATGCACACATCCCTCAGAGCTTAGTCCTCATTGGAGCCATGGCTCATAATCAACAACTATCAGCTGCTGTGTTTACCAGATATTTTGAATTACAACTGTATTCAGGCTGATTTTCAGATTCTGTGTTATCAGATACTTCCTGTGTTACCATAATTGTTTGGACAGGCTTTTGGAAACAAAGCATTGTATATCACTAGATACAGTTCCTTATTTTCCAAGAAAAAGACAGAGAGAAGCTTCATGAGATAGACTGGAAATGACTTAGTCAGACTGAATAGGAGTTTTGAGTCCCTAGATGTCATGAGAGTCAAACACAATGAATCACCTGAAGAAGCGCTGGAGAATTTGGCTCAAATTGGTTCTTTGAAGAAGGTATAAATAAAGTTTTACACAGTGTATCTTCTCTAAACAGTTAGGAGGTCCTCCTCCCTTCAGGTTCACCATGCTCTCAGGAGCACAAAGGGGTCGCCTCTTTCAGAGGGAGAACGTAACAATTCTATTTCTCAGGAATGGGCACTAAGCATAATCAGCACTCTTGAGAATGAGGCTGAAGGCCCTAAACTATGATGATGCCCTCACAGAACATAAGTCTGTATATAGATCCCGGAGATCTACATGAATATTCAACCAGACACCATCAGATATGTGTTCTATTTTGGTTGAAAAGGGACCTTTCTGCAAACATATGCAGAAATGTGTAGCTAATCCACAAAGAACTGCTTCTCTGCTTAAATCCTGCCTTGAAATTTCTCTTTATCTGTGGCTGAATAAAGCACAAGGTTGGTCGTTCTATGTGGACTATGAACTCAATGCTCAAAACCAAGACAAACAGTGCAGGAATTGGATGAAATATTTGCTGAAGCATTTTTGTCAGCCAAACCCAGGTAATATACATTACAGATTTACACCACAAGGGAATAACCATTATGTACTTGAGATCACCACAGAAAAAGAAAAAATGTAATAAGAATATTTCTGTATTAAAGTGAGTTCATTGCTGTGTAATTTTCTAACCAAAATGACATACACAACCTTCCAAGATAAGCATGTTTCCAAAATATCTTTTCTCCTGAAATCTTCATGTGCATCTAACACTCCTCTAAACTCTGGGGCTGAAAGACAGAAGAGAAACCAGCTGTCATCTGAGGCTTCATTCCCTTCATCTGCATCCTTTCTCATCATAAGCTGTATTGATAGCTTTGGTGAACTTGGCTGCTCCTTCCTTAATCCATGGGAAACCTAGGCTTGGCCAACATTTTGCTCAGTGTGGTTTGTTCCCTCTTCCTTCTCCATGAAGGCTCAATGTTCCTGGCTGACATATTAAGTAAGCTGGAGGAGCCTGTGTTAGTCCCTCACAAATCTGCATGGGAGGGAAGAGAAGGGACAAGAAGGTAATGGTAAACCAGCCACAATTGCTGTTGTCCATGGCTATAGATACACAGAGCAGGTGGCTTATGCAATGGATGCCTTTTTGTTTCCCCATGCAGATGATTTGGAAGCACATGACTAAACCCTGAGTGCAGACACATGGCTCCAGAGACATTTGCTCAGTTTATGGGGTGAGGGAAAAGAGCCGACTACATATTTCAGAACTTATTAGATATTTCTGAAATACTTGATGGTACGTATACGGTGTTTAGTACATGCATTATGCCTCAAAGTATTCATGCATGGATATTTACTTTTATTATTTATAGACCAGTTACAACACCAAGCCCACTTCCAGGCATCAAGAATAAACCTATATTTCACAGCTATTTTTATAACCAATAGTAAATCTTGTAGATGGTGTGAGTACTGTGAAAGTTATCTGACCTTGAGCAAGAAGAAAACCCCACAGGAAAACTTCTTTCTCAGAAAGCATCAAGGTGTGCCTGAAAATGGTTGCTTATTTGCAGCCAGACACAGTTTGGTTCTACCCTAGGTTCTTTACTAAAATGAAAGAACATGCACACTTAACCCAAATATCTCAAAGCCAAAAGTACTTTCTTTCCCAGTGGATTGAGCAAGGTGTGGGGCCGGCAGTTTTTGGAAAAGGCTTCGTTGCGGTTCTTCAAGAAATGTACACATCAGCATTAAACAGCCACATCTGACTAAAAGACCAACATCAGGAAGAACACCAGTACTGTATTCTACAGCTTGCACCACACCGTATGCTTGCGCTGCCCAAAAATATTCCACATG
>NW_008824806.1:1354193-1360172 GCF_000699105.1 Pygoscelis adeliae | reverse complement strand
CCCATGAAGCTTTAATGAGCCAGAAGATTCTGCCAGTAAAAAAGAAGCCAGTTAGGAGTACTAGAGACTAACAGATATTAAAGTTGGGAGAAACCACCACAATCATCTATGATATTCAGCCCACATAAAACAAGGAATTTTCCTAAGGCTATCTCTATGGTGTCAATGTATAATTGCAAAAACTAGAGGGACATAAATATTTTTCGAGTAATTAGCACCTGGAATGATACCTTTCTACAGTAGAACCTGAACAGTTATGTATCACAGGCCTTTCTTGGGCTCTGAAGGCAAAGCTGATGTCATGTCCATGTGCCTGAATCTTCTACCTCCCAAAACAGGGTGCCCACATGGCACATGGCAGATACTGCTCCTGAAAGACAACCTCCTGAACCTGTGCATCGTCTGAGGGTGACGGTGGGCCACGGAGTGTGTGAGCAGCCTGACCAGTAATGGTCCAGCACTCTGACCTATGCTGTAGCCCTGCTTAGCTTACAAGCATGAGTGCAATGAGATAGACTATGTCCTATTAGATACACAGCAGAAGCAATGTTTTTTGACAAACTTTAAAGTTTGGCTTTTTTATAGAAACAGTCTGCGCATAAACGGGAGTTTTGGACAAATGATGTCTAGGCTATCCATTATGCAAGGAAAATTCCAAAGCCTGAGTGAATATTTTGGTTTCAACTCCCATCTTGTTATCTTGGGATAGGACTTGTATGGTTCAACAGAAACGTATGTGTGTGTGTATATATATATATATGCATATATGTATGGAATGTTTATTCAGATACAGTGTTAAGACCACTGATTTCTAGATAATATCTGCTGTGAGACAAATTCATTCTAATCATGTACTAGTCCCCTGGCTCTGCAAGTACTGGTCAGAGCTAGGTTAAAAAAAGTATCAGATGGGGTAAAAAAGGCAAATATTACAGGAATTTTTTACTGATCTCTACTATAGTAGTAGTATACTGAGGATCTAGAGGGCTACTTTGGCTAGCCATCCTGTGTGATATTGAGTACAAAGTGCTAAACCCTATCATGATAGAAAAGTCTTCTATTTTTCTATCAAAGAAGTTCCAGCTTTGAGAATATAAGAACATAAAATTTGCTATGCATCAGAATAAACAGCCATGTAATCCAGGATCTCTCCTCTGAAAATAACTAGACAGAGACTTATGAAAAAACATCCATGAGCAGGGAATGGACAGAGTGATGATGGTTTTGGAACCTTTTCCTTGTCTTGCAACTCATGGATAGGGGATTTCCTGAGCAGGAGGCAGTAGGTACATCACTATGGTCAATAGACCCCATGGATCTTCATTTCAAGAATCTATTAGACTTTTTAACGGGTTTGTTAGAGTTTTGGCATTCACAGTATCCTGTGGCAATGAGTTTCCTGATTTAATTATGCATTAAATAAAAGGGCTTTTCTTTTGGTCTTTTAAATCTCTACTTGACCTCTTCACTTCTTATGATGCGAATCATGGTCAGCAATAGTTCTGCATTCCCTTTCATTATGCCATTTATGACATGGAGTACCCCCTTCCACTGCAATCTCTCTTTTCCTACTCTGGCCCATCTCTCTTCCATGAAATTCTTCCATACCTACGGTCACCATCTTCATCTTGTGTGTAACTTTACTTGTTCTATTTTAGCCTTTTTGGGACAGGGCGAGGGTTGCACACACAGTAGGTGAGATAACTACAGATTTTTACAGTGGTGGAAAGAGAATATTTTCTGAAGGTCGTGAAAAAGGGCAAAACACTGATTTGCCCACTGTGGAACAAATAGGAACTATTTCTACAGATAGAAATACTTATGCTAATCTCTCCTTCCAAAATATTAGTAAGTAGAAAACCTTATTACAAGGAAGAATACACATCTGTTAAAAAAGGCAGCCATCAAAAGCAATATACAATTCTACAGTGAAAGCATAGGAAAAGCTGTGATATAAAACCTCAAACATTCCTAAGATCACACAACTTCACGTTCATTTCTCAAAATTTCCATAAGAGCAACACAGACTTTGAGGCCAAAGCTTTACATTCATCTTCCATCAACTTCAATAACTGATGTTTAGCAGTAAATTCATGAGAGTTGCAAGTGTTCAACCTCTGGAAAAATGCAGCCACTTTTAGAATTTAACCCTGAAAACAGTAAAGCTAATGAATGAGTCACTTTAAAGCAGGTTTTCAAGCATCTGATGGTAACCATGTGGGCCTATGTACTAATGTCAATTCATCGTTTCTATATCCCACTGTTCAGCAGTAGCAGCTCAACCCTGAAACTGTGATGTAAGCCTAAAACCCTATGATGCTCTCATTCAGTAATAGAAAATCTTCAATAAACTGAGCTTTCCAAGATATCAAAATACAGATCAGCAAGGGGACATATTCTTCCTAGTAATCATAAAGAGTATTTTACATATAATAGCCAGGTACAAAAGGCACAGCGCAAGCAAACTGAGTCCAAACATACCTTCGTGTCATCCCAGTGACTTCACAATCCACCAGAGCTTTACTGTTGCGCTTACTGCAATGTCACAGGAGTCTCTGGATGTGTGACCTTACTAGTATATATAGCTCACAGCTATCTGTGCTGTTCTCTTCCTTTCTTTTTATCCCCAATGCTAAGACTAGCTTTTAAATATAAAATGAAATATTTTGATTTATGACAAAAATGTTAGTTAGGGAAGTTGGATACTAAATTGTTCAGTGGAATCGTTATCCTTTGATTATGTAGTTGGCTGAGCAAAAGCATTTTGATTCATTCTATTCCAATTTAACTCCCCTTTGCAGCTGACCCAAAAGCTGACCTTTTTTTATGCTTTGTATCCCCAGGAAAACAAAAAATGCAGTGATACTTGTTAATCATGGCATTTCATACTACATGTTTTAAGATTTTGGCTTAGCATACACAAAAACTAGAACAAAAGTCATGCAAATATATAAAGGCTTGACATATTCTTTTTCTGAAATCCAGTGTTAAAATTATTTTACTGCCATTGTAAATTAATTTGATCATTTTTGTAATAAAGAAAATATGCACTCCATTCTGGGACTTTGTATTTAGCTTGATAGTGTAGCTTGAAATGTAGTTGCATCTTATTATTAGGCCTGAACCTATGCTCTTTAGAATGATGCCTTAATTCCCCTGCTTCTGTATTTGAGTTCTATTTTTTCTTTTGTTTTGGAGTTATATTGTATGCTTTCAGTTTTGTTTTATACACATTTACTGTTATATACTGTCAAGCAAATGAGAAGAAAATGGGCATAGATACCTTCTTACTATGTCCTTTATAATCTCCACACTGCCTAATTGTTATAATTAGTGCAACTGAAATAAGTTTTTGCAAATTATCCAAAGTTCCAAATATAAGCATACTCTGAAAACCATGCGTCATGCAGAGCAAATTTTAATGCTTTACATCCTTGTTTCTGTAGTTAAGGACCTGGACCAAAATCTGGAGCTCTAAACATATCTTTAAACTTTCATTGGTTTCAAAAAGTCCCCTGAATTTGAGGTGCAGATTGGGTTTTAATATCTGTTTTTAAATTTAAATCAGTTCTTAAATTTTAAAATGTGTGTGTGCAAGAGACAAAGAGAGAAAGAGAAAATGCGTGCAAAAGAGAGTCTGGCTTGGCAGAAATTTCATATTCTGTTGCTAGAACAGTTTGTTTTGCAGGAAAGCAGTCAGTAAGATTACCCACATTATAAACTTTTCTGAACATACAGTACATTGTAGTAAATTTTAGTATTACTTGTAATACCAGTATGGTGTTATGTAGTCCACAATGGGTTTGGGTTGATTATTTTTCCTTTCCAAATGCTGTATTCCTGAATACCCAATATCTGTCCAATCACCCTAATACCTAATGTGCAATGGATTGGAAGGGCAAGTTTCCCTGCATGGTTCCAAATGCAGGCTAAAATGGTCAAAACCTCAACTTAAACTTGACTACTTCATTCCCTTGAACATGGATATCTCTTAGGTTTCCTCTGCATGACCACAACAGTATGGGGAGGTGAGTGGAAAGAGCACTGAGTTTCCATGCATCACTTCTATTATTCTCTTCCTCTTGTCCCTCAGTCTCTTGCAAACAGATGCATCTTTTCCCCATCCTTGGCCTCCTTAGTCTTATGTATCTGAAGTAGAAAGTATGTCTGCTACGCAATTTAGGGTAGCTTCTATATCTGTGGTGCTCAGGCAAGGAGTAGGAGGATGTAGATGGACAGAGAAACTACATGCCTTGGTGGGGCAATAAAGTCTTTCCCATATTGGCCCCTTATGATAAAAAGATGTGGCTACATGATGATTAGAGGTGGAATGAGTGTTTGCATTTGTACGCATTTGTGTACATTATCTAATGGGGGAATAAGTGCTGTATTGAGCACTGGATATATAGAATTTCAGTGTTGCCTGTATGTATTCTTTCTAGTTCTCATTGCTGTTTTCCAGAGGGTTTGTAAATTACATTCACAGTGCTCTTCCAGATAAAGATCATAAAATAAGGAAATATTTTTTCTCTTTGTCTTTCTTTTTTTTTTTATTTTAACCAAAGCAGACACAACATCATGTTTCTTTTGCTCGGAGGAATTGATAGAACAGTCAATGAGGCTATGAGCAGTGAAACCAGTTCAGATCAGGTATGACGGCTGGCTCAGTGCATTTCTCACAGCACCACTTAGGAGTCCGGGGAACATTCCCATACAGTTTCCCCTACCCTGTATGTTGCGAGTAGTTCTGACAACATGACTGCCACCAAGTACTATAAAACCAGGAAATGAGTGAGGGGGATCCTGTCTGCCTCTACCAGGTGTGACTGACTGAGTTCCTTTGTCTTTGTCTGACACACTTCAGCTTCTTCCCTGAGCAGTAAGGTCCTACATTTTTCTATCTACCCTTGTTTCCATCAGAGCCCTGATACAGCAAGTGGTATTGAGTCAAGAAGCACTTTGGTGCAAAACTACTCAATCATTAGAAGGGATATGTGGCAGTGAAGATATTCTAGCTTTTACATTTTTTATCACACTAGGGCTATTTTTTCTTTCTCTTCCACTCTTATTATTAACCTTTTTATAGAAAATTGGCTTACCAAGAATTTATGAATTAGCAAGTCAATTATAATGATGAATGGTAATTACCATTTAAATCCTGAGTCATTCATCAGCTTGTTCACCATATGTCAGGTGATACAAGAGTGCATGAATACTTGTCTGGTGAGTATTTCTCAACTGATTGTTATATTTGCCTGAACTTTGGACCTGTATGCCAAATACTAGGTGAAGAAAAATTAAAATGATAGAAAAAAAAAATTACAGGTAATGTAAGGAGAGGGGGAGTGACAGCACAATAAGAGGCAATGCTGGTAGTGACACATATTAGCGTTAGTATTAGGCAATTATTAGCTTTTTTAAATTTAGGAAGAATAAACATAGCTTTGAGCTTTTCTGAAGATACACGTTATGGCAAATGGAATTCTTATATAAGATTCCTGGGTAAGGAATTATTTTTACAAAGAAAAAGTCATGTTTGGGAAAGAGCCTTCAATCGACCCAGCTAGTTGAAGCTGCTTGGAAATTTCTGCCCTCATCGGATGTTTCTTTAGGAGTGTTAAAGGAGGCAGTGGCTCCTGCCGGGATCCCGGAGAACGGGTGTCCATATGGCCCAACCAGCATTTCATTTGATCCTATCAAGTGTCTTCCTTGATGGTCTTTAATGATGGGGAAAATAACTGAAAGGGCACAACAGCTGAGCTATCACTCAGCCTCCAAATCCAGCCTGGGGTCTGCTAATGGGGTAGCGTGGGGACAATTTCACTTCATCTGTCAGTGCCAGATATCCTGGGGGTGTAAATGCAAGATTTCTGTCTCCGGAGTTCTCAGTCCACCTTCTCACAAAGCACAAAACAATACAAAGGTATCCTCTGGGTCCTCCATAGAAAATAATCTTTTTAGATATGAGTGAAATTATTG
>NW_008824806.1:1338425-1352799 GCF_000699105.1 Pygoscelis adeliae | reverse complement strand
GAATGGGTGCACATTATGTGCCAAGTGATAAAGACTCTAAGGAGGAAGTTAACATTAATGATTAGAACTTTGACTATTTCTTTTCGTTTTGACATACTGTATCTTTCTTAGGTTTAACAGCTCATAAACTGAAGCCAACTTTCTGAATGATCATTTAATTCTTGAAATGTAACCATAGACTAGGAAGAAAATACTAAGATATTAATCCTGGCGGCAGACAGCAAATGCTAGACCCAGAAGCTTAATGGTGCTGAGCTGAATGGAACATAACAAGTCTGCTATCCTAACAAAATACAGTCTCTGTCTCTGTGCGGGTTGGGAATGTTCTCTTGCTATAAGCATCTGAACACAGGCGAACATAAAGTAACAGTTAAACTGAGTAATGTTGCATAGCTAAATGGCGGGGATCTTGTTCAGCTTATCTAGCTGGGGAGAAAAAAATTCTACGAATATTGTTTTAATCAAAGGTCTGATGTTCTATCAACGCCCAGTTTTCTTCATCGTGCTAAAGTTGCAGTTCTGCTTTTTTTATTATTGCCTTCACTTCTGAAAAAAATTAAGTTCCGTATTGCTGTTCCAAAATTATGTATGTGAAGAAAAAAGTTGTTGAAGTTTTGAAAAAAAAGAAAGAACCGCGGAATTTCCTGTTGGATGCTCTCAGCTTTGGATCTAACCAAACCCGTGACTAACAGATGAAAATCTTTCAAACATTCAGCTCCCTACACAAATTTGGAAAGGTGAACCCAGAGGTAGAATTCACTGCCAGCCTATATCTTACAGTGAGTGGCTTTGTGTACTATGTCTGAATTTAAGTAGAATCAGGTGCTGTATGTTAAAATTAGAGATGCTTTCTTCCTTTACTAATGGACTTAATCAGATATTACAATTTTTTAAAAAAAGTATTTTGTGTAAATGATAAGATGCTTTTGGTTCAGATATTCTTGGAAATGGATAAAAGGGCACCAGATAGAAGCATAGGGAAAAAAGCTAGTGACAAAATTAATTTGCAACCTAAAAGGAAGAAAAATGAAGGAGGGAACATGGCAGCAAATTTTCTTCAGGAAAGTTCTGAATAAAAATAATCAGAAAAAAATAAAGCCATGTATCCCTAGGAAAAGGGTTAGGATTTGTGGCCATCAGTTTTCAGCAGTAGACATACAGAGTAAGCCATTACTCAGACATTAGGAAAGATATCAGAATCATTCTCTAGCCTCTTTCATATTCTGTAAAATTTAAGCAGTCTATAAAATAGCATGGGTTTTTTGGTGGCTCATAAGTCATTACCGATGGTTTTGGATGCCTGCAAAAGCCATCCACCGTTCAGCCCTACATAATGAGCCACAAATCTGGTAAAGATAACACTTCTGTTTCTGATTGAGGAAAAACATAGTGTAGTAATCAGGTGAGTGTTCTTTCAAGGAAAACGCTAAAAAAAGGTCCTGTATGGTGGCAGATACTGTATCCCTGGATCAGCAAAAAGAGCAAAGATTCCCATTGACGCCTCCCACCCGAGGCCCCAATATTCCTAAGGCCGCCTCTGTATGTCAGCATGTGAAGTTGATCTTTCCCAGCTGACGCTGGGCTGAAATTTCTTGGAAGCAGCTGGGGTGGAGATGTGCCAGACAACCTTAAAAAATAAATCAGTTACAAGTGAACCAGGGCAACCCCCAAGGCCCAGAGGTAGGGCGGGTGTTTTGCTACATGCATTACTAATTAACTGTGAAAAGTTTTGAACGGTCCCAAAATTTTTTGTGAGTACCAGCTACCTTTTATAAAAAAGGCCATAAAAAGAAGGTAGAAAACACGGTTCCAGTAACTGAAATTAAGAATACCAGAGTTTGGGGGGGAAAAAACCCAACCCACAACCAAACCCATTTTAGTTTTTATTTTATTTTTAACTTAATGTGATTCTTAATGTCAGACACAGTGTTCCTTATCATAACTCATCTGACATAACCCAGAGTGATGCAACATTTTTATAATGCTTCTTTCTTTTTTCTTCCATTCCTCAATAATTTTTTCCAGACAAAAATTACTTCAGCCTGCAGAAAGCCTTTGGACTCTGTCCTAACTAGCCAAAACTTAACCTGCAATTAGGAGTCTTGAATCACTTGGAAAAATAGGTACTCTTTACTCTACCTTGGGGTTTATGTTACAGTAGGGATTGAGTATTCCAGACCCTGCACATTCAGAGTTCAGTGGCCTCAAGGGATAGTAGGAATTGTACTAAAACAGCTTGATTTTGGCTAACCAAAGTAAAATAATCATAGTTTTCATATTTTTTAAGCCATTTGAGAGACTGCAGGAGCCTTAAACAAGTTTTGTCAATAATAAACAAATGAATTATAAATTTTTGCAATACCTAAAATCTATGAAGATCAGGAGCTGCACACATCCATTATGGCCTGAATATATTTTGCTGGCCTTTCCGGACAACATTTTTCAAGTGAAGATACAGTTTATTTGCATCATTTTATGTAACAGTTGTAATCTAAAAACTTTATAGCGTATGTCATAAAGGAAGGAGATTTCTGCAGTCGCCTGACTCTGCCAGGAGCGGCTATCTTTTGCTCCATGAGGACACAGTCCGTTGATTAAGGCTAGGCAAAATTTCAATTGCATGCTGTTTCTGCCGATAGCCAGCTTAGCTGAGCATGACACATGGATGATTATAGCTCACGTTTACCTCCGAGATGATAGAGAACAGAGGCATTTGAACCACTGAACCACTGAATTGGTACTAGCCGATCATACCAGCCACTAACTTTTCTGTTCTTCAGCCTGTCTAGCTGGTAGAACGATGAAAAACAGGGCCGAGCAGGCGCCTTTTGTAGTTGATGGAAAAATAATTTACTAAGCTTGGGCTGCATCAGTGGCTGGTACTTTTCCGCACACTTGGAGCTGCGCTGTGCAGGGCCCCAAGCCGTTCAGAGGCAGAGGCTTTAAGTCACCTTTATTTCCTCACCGGGGTCCTCTTGGGAGTCTGTTTGTCTATTGCATTTCTGTTTCCTCGAAGCCTTGAGGGGAACTGAGTGAGCTGACGGCAGTCCCAGAACAGGGTGCTTCAGCCATGTCCTTGTATCCCTACATACACTGCGTGCACCAGCAAGCAGCACAGTGCAGGTGTTACAGCCCAGAGGAAAATAGGTGCGTTAGGAAACAGGCTTAAGGTATATGGCTTTGCCTAACACCACGCTGTTAAGAAACACCTAATTTCCTTGAAAAGCCTGTGTGTGTTCCTGAAAGTGAATGTGTATATATATGCCCGTGTGTACATTTAATACTATATTATGTGTGAATAGTATGCATTTATTTGATATTCTTAAAAATAAAAAGAATTAAAGAAAAGCAGATGCTCAGTGAAAAGCAGATACAGATTCTGAGCTTAGCTTTCCTGAGCAAGTAGATTAAAAGGGGTGGAGGTAAAATAAGAAAAGTTATTAGATTAGATTAAGATTCAGTCTGGGGGGGCTACATGCAAAGTCAAGCCCAAAGGAGATTTTTCTCTGTCAGAATTCTTGCTGGTAACTGCAGCAGAAGAATCAGATTTAACTGGCTTTTGAAAACATTTTTCCTCTTTTTTCTTTCGCCCATGTGCTTTGTCAAAGGGCATCAGGATGTTTTCTAGTCAAGGTGGAAATGCGAAAAAGGATTTTATTTTAGGAAATCTTCTTTTCCCAATAATAGAAATAGACAATTACTATGTTTTAAGGATCCATTCAGTTACCTAATAGATAGTGCATAAACTAGTGTATATGGCCCATAAACGCAGGATTTGTGAGAGAAATAAAAAATTATAAGACAGAAGTTGACTTACTTAATTTAGGCTAAAAATTCTCACACCTGCAGTGCTATTTTAAAGGAAACAGATTTGATAGTAACCTCGTATTTGATCACTCGGAAGGCATGATTTTAACCAAAATACATCATTAGAAAATCAGTGGAATTATTCCTCCATTTTCAGAATGAAACACTGACAGCCCCTCATTTCATTTTAGATTAAAGAGTTGTTACAGAAAAAAAGAAATATTCAAATCTGTGGTTTGCTGGAATTATTATAGTGAATGTAAACAGAAGCAGGTGGATTTGCAAGGGCTATGAAGGGAAAATGCATCCTAAAAATTAATATCACCCAGAATGCCTTGAGCCAGTGTAATACCTTCCAAACCATCTTTAACAGTAGGATTTAAATTGCAGAATTGACATGGCCAGTTTCTAGACCTTGACTTTGCCTGGTAAGGAGATCCCTGATGTGGAGGGGACTATTACTAAGATTCTGTAGTTATCCTCTGCACTGAATGAAAAAAATATTCATGCCTTTAGGGGTTGTGGGTCCTTGCTGTGATTTACATAACTTACTATGAGCAGCCATGGCAGACACCAATTATAGAGAACTTTGGAACAGCTCTACCTGTAGCTCCCAGTGGAAGCCATGTTTCTGTTGTATTAAATCTGTACAGAAATGAGAATGGGGGGAAAGGAAAAAAAATAAATGGTGCTGTGAACGTTATAAGTAAACCTTTGGGAACAACAATATATGTACTGTGGTGCAACAGATAATGCAATTTTCCTTGGCATTTCAGAGAACATCCAAACCAAAGGGAAAAAAAAAAAAAAAAGAAATCCAAAACAGAGAGCAGCTGTAACATCGATTTGCCTTTCACAGCCACCGCAGTTTTGTCAGGCAATAATCTAGAAAGCTGAAATGATTTCTGTTATGTGCTTGGTTTGGAAAGGAAACGTGACCAGGTGAAAAGAATAATACATTTACCAAAGTGTCATCATATGCAGTGCAGGGAAGGAATTCTGAATGTCAGCCGGAATAAAAAAATCTGCTGAAAACTGACTCAAAAGCTTATGGAGTTAATGGAATTAATATTCACTGTGGAAGTCTCTGTAAAGTAGTCCACTGTACAACTAAACACCTCCTCCACAGCCTGAACACAAGCTGGTGGCCAGCTGGGACCTGCTGCCACCTCCATGTGAGAGAAGAGAAAGCTGGAGGCACATTTCTGTCTCTCTGTGTATATGGCCTGGCACAGATGTGGGCGCTACTGATGCTGTGGTGCAGCTATGCTCTGCATATGGCTCAGGGCAAGCTTCTTCCACTATGGTGTGACCTCCTCTGGACTTCTGTGAGAGGGGAGAAGTGTCCCTTCCTGCAGACAAGGATGCAAATATTCTGCAACATGATGCTGTGTGTTGAGTCCTGCTGCAAAGCGGTCTGCACCAGCTGGGCCATCCGCCCATGCCAGACTGCAGCAGCCCTGGGTGGACTGGGCACACTGGGGTGCCTGGAACTGCCCCTGGGACATACCTCAGGTCTTCGTCTTCTAAAAGCCATGTAGCTCTCTTGAAATGCTTCTCTTGGGGCTTTGAGTACTGACAGGAAGCACTTTGCTGGTACGTACTCAGTGCTTCCTAGAATGTTAGAAAACAACAAAAAACCCTTAAATTCTTTACTTTTGTGCCAAACAAAACCAGAATGTCCTTTTTTTAAACAACAACAAAAAACCCCCACCAAACAAACCAAAACACCAAAACCCCCCAAACCCCAAAGTTTGCACTTTCAAGAGGAAAATAGAGGAAGGAAAGTCAGGCTAGCACTGCTGCAGTGCTGCTGGTGAAAGGATGGAAGACAGAGCAGAGGAGGAAAGATGGGAGGACCATTCAGATATCCCATGCCTGTGTACGTGAGGCCATGGCTGGGCCCACTCTGAACCTTGGCGTGAGAAGAAATGTTTTGTCCTGCTTCTGTTTCAGCATAACTTTTCAGCTGCTACCATTCCTGCCTGCTTGGGCTGTGTTTTATGCTGAATTGAACAGCTATCTATTAGAGTTTTCTGTATACTTATGTTGTCTGAAGCCTTAATTTTCGTCTTTTCTCTTGTTGGTTTTATAGCCCGTTGACCTCTGGCACCTAGAAAAATCACTTCCACATTTGGAAAATTTGGAGAAATTCCTCAGTGTGCTTAATCTTTACAATGTAAAGAAAACACTAGACACAGAAGCTACCTGATTTACCTGAGGTTATAGAGTGAATCCCTGGCAGAGTTGGAAACTAGAACTTGAGACCTCATGCTCAGTTCCTTTGTTCTTCTTTAGGACTTGCCTTTCTGGTTAACCAGCTTGTATCAAAAAAATCGATGACAGTGGTCATAACTGAATTAAAAGTAGGTGTCACTTTTGTCTTCTCTCTTGCATGAATTAGTCCTGTCTGCAGCACATAACCTGCAGGAGAAGTATTGCTCAGCAGCTTTGCAAATTGCCACGTGCTGAATTCAAAAGGTCGCAAACACCCTTATTTGTGTCTTTCTTAAGATCCAGAACTGATAGTCTGCCATTTTTGCATGTTATGGACAAAGGGGCAAATCCTATACAGGAGTCAATGATGGGTGAAATCCAGAAAAGGCTGACATCTGAATTAGCTTTGCCAAAATGCATTTAAATTAGACTGAAATACTTGTAGCTGGTTCCTACCCTCAGCTGGAAAAATGAGCATGTTTGCCTCTGAGCCTCGGCAGCAAAACCAGAGCAAGGACTTTTTGTGAGGTTGGCAGCTGTCTCTGGACTGAGCCACAGGAGCCTGTTCCTCTGAGTCCAGGAGTCTAATCCTCAGGCATCCAAATTGGTGCTTGGGCCCCTCGGTCCATCCTGGAGAGAGGTTTCTGTCCATCTGGACCTTCTCTCAGTATGGGGTCAGAAGGGCTCCACATTCATCAGTCCATGTTTGCCCTGTAATGCTGCTGATGAAAATGGGCTACTTTATGCATAGTTTATGCTACAATAGCTTCATTATATGTAGCAGAGAAGTCCGTAATTTTCAGCATTGTATCGGTTACTAAAAATTCTTCAAGTCTAAATGTAATTGAAAACAGGGAAGCAAGTAAAGTGTTGATAAATGGTATGATTCTGCAGTACCTCATGAGCCTACAAAAATCCCTCCAACTGTGATGCAGGGGCTTAACCAGTTCACAGGACAGGTGAAGGAAATGATCATTCATTTTGCGGTCTATGCTCCCCTCAGCCCCCCCTCTGTGCATCATGCTCCTGGAAGGCACCATCATCACAAAGCCAAGGAAAAACCAGACATTTTCATCATGTTTCCAGGGAAGGCGGATTATAGAAAATTTGCAGAGGAGCTCACTTCTAAACACGTCCTAGGCTATGGGGTTAGAGATGTTGTTTTCTAATGGCCGATGTTTGCAGACATTTTTCATCTATTAAGTCCCTAATAAAAATCAGCAATATTGTAATCTTAACTAAAGCTATATTCATTGTATTCATTCTGCTGCAGGTGTTATCCCATAAACATAATTTCACATTTTTACTGAAAGGAGGGGGATGGTGACTTTTGAACCACTAAGCATATTTAATTGCTTTTTTAAAAATTTAAACACCTTTTTATAAGTTTCACATAATTCAGTTTTTCTGCCTGTTTAAAGCTGAAATAGGATGCCGTTTCAAAAATAGCTTCATGTTTATGAACAAGGCAAGGTGATTTTTGAGCATATCAGATTCTACTAAAGCAGAAAGAAAATAATTTTATAGAGTGTTTTTGCATATGTTATTAAGATTCAAGTCTTGATTTCTTCCCCTTCTAAACAGTGTCCCAAAGACCTGTGGTATCCTCTGTGTTAAGTGCTGGGTTCAAGAGATTAAGGGCAATGACTGGCATCTAGTTCACTTTTATTTCCATTTCAGTGCAACCTCACATCGCTATACATCTGTTTTGTTGATTCAGAAGAGCACTTGAAATGCTTTACAGTTGATTTTGACAAGTGCTACAATTTGATATGGGTAGATAATTCTTGCTGAGATGATTTCAAAAGTACAGAAATTATAATTTTGAGTAGATATTACCTTTCTTTATGATCAGAATTTTCATGTAATATACTGTGCACTTAAGCTTCTTAATCACATTTTCCTTTTTTAAACATTACATTCTTTTCATCTAATCTAGTAAAGTATTGTAAATTAAAATATTGTTCTAAATATATCTTGTATTTTTTTCCATATGCTGTGGACAGCTCATGTAAAACCCACTTTAAAAAGTGGTCCCTCCTAAGCTTCTCCACAAAACTATTTAGTTTGGAATTTAATTAAGCAGCAAGACAGGACAGGCTGTATGGTAGGGCTGATTAATGCACACCTCGGGTGCATTTCACCTCATGCTTCCAGCACATCTGAGGTGTGGATTAATCAGTGCAACTGCTTAGTCCAAAGTGTCTTGGCGTGATTATAAAATGAGCGTATGTTAAAAAATAAAAAACCTCAAATACAACAACAAATTCTTACACTAGAGAATATCACGCACTGAGATGGAATTTGGAAAAAAAAAAGAAGAAAATAATTTCATTAAATTCCAGGTTTAAACACAACAGAGCTATTTTGCTGAAATGTTTTATAGGGTGATGTGAGAGCGTTCCATCCTGCCTGCGCCCTGTTCTCCCCTCTGCAACCCGTTCCTCAGGGGTGCACCAGAAGGACAAACCCATCATCACTCCCCAGTTTCTGACTCCTTCCTTTATCCCTTCTCTGGTTTAATTCTTTTCTTTCTTTCTTTCTTTCTTTCTTTCTTTCTTTCTTTCTTTCTTTCTTTCTTTCTTTCTTTCTTTCTTTCTTTCTTTCTTTCTTTCTTTCTTTCTTTCTTTCTCTTTTTTGTTTATTTATTTTCCTTCTGCCTTAGGCATTTCTCCCTGACGTCAGTATTTACCCGGTATCAGTCTGTGCTCTCTTGCATTGGTGGTCCCCAGGTGCTGCTCAGCACATGAATTGATGAGGGAAGGACCTGTCCTTGGCTAACCTCTGTGAACACTGTACTGGGGTTAACTCCAGATTTACACTGGTGTGACTGACAGCTTAAGTACTCTCAGTTGGAGGCTTTCAACAGAAAGTCTGGCTTGGTACTTCAAAGAAATATAGAGTAGGATGGGCAGAGAAGTCCTCAACTTTCAGAAGGGACACCCGCCACAAGTTTGTCTTCCTCTAAAGGAGAATGGACTAATTTATATTGAAAAATTGCATGCTTTAGCAGAGAACACTGTCAGAATGTATTCTGAGAAATAGCAGCATTATGTATCATGATTCCCTGATAACTTATTCCACAGATATACATGAGAAAGTGAAAGCTTCTGCCTCACACCTGTGTGCGTCTCCCCCGGAGGCCTGATCCTCATAATATCTTCTGAAGTCAACAGAGAGACTCCCATCGAGTTTAACCTGGTTTGGCCATCAGAGAGCAAATGCTGCACCAACACCCACACTGATTTTCAGAGGGCTGCGCTGCTGGCGGAGGAGAGATTTTCCTGCTTCATAGAAGGGCTTGATCAGCAGAGCCCAAGGAGCTCTGGTGATTGCCTGTGGCTCCGTGAACTTCGGTGGGTGGCATGCTCTGGCATCCTCACAGGTCTCAATTTCCTCTGTCTCTTTGAAAAGAGAATTTGGCTGGAATTCTCTGAGTTTAAACTAGTAGAGTTTCCGGAGAAGGGGTTTTTTTTGGTTTTGTTTTGTGTTTTTTTTCTTTTTTTTTAATTTTCTCTCAAGAGAAGAGAATATAGCCTAGAGTTTTTAAAATACCACTGGAAATGAGAAGCTACTCAGTTGTGGGGGAGTGTGAAGGGTCCCCAAGGAACCGAACATACTAGCAAAGGGGAGAGAAGTGTCTGGAGTAGTGATGGAGGGAGGACGAAGCAAGCAACAAAAATAACAAAGTAGAGCTGAGGCTAATATACAGGAGGGAGCAGAGGGAATTTAAAGAGCAGAGGGGGAGAAGCATATGTCCAAAAAAGGAGAAGATGATTAGAGCAGGAGGCGGGAGGGGTGGGGATGGGAATGCTAAAAAGCCCAGCTTCCCATCAAACACAAAAACCGAGGGTCTGAAATGGCACACTCTGCTCAGGGGACGATGAAAGCAGACACACTGAAGTCAGTTATTCATATAAGGGCTGTGGGAATGAGCCCCATATTCGCAAAAGGATTTCAGATCCAAGCTCACTGCATTCTCGGAGCCGTTGCTGGGCTGAATTGCCATGTGGCATGCCGGCTCTGCCATCCACTTACCTCTACTTGCAAGACTCCTGTGTGTTTTTTATGGTATGGTTTGCCGGCCACAAAACTTAAAAAGAATTCAAGTAAAATAAAAAGAAATCTGCTAAGAGACATAGGCCTTCCCCTTCTGAGAGATGCACGTGAACACTTCTGTCTAGCACAAACTGTATTTGTCCGAATTCTGCAGAGCTGAAATCTGTATCAGCTTTTTTAGTCAAGAAAAATAGTCAATTCAGCCATAGTTTTTTTCATACATACATTTACTTTTATGTTTAGCTTATGCTGTTAGGTGTAAATACTAGTGAAGCCTAGTTGCAGATTTAAAACTAAATTCCTGAATGTAACTTTTGTTTTCACCTGTGCTAAATGCACATTCTACATTCTTCATTCAGATGAATAGTCTTCTTTCTAGTCAGTAGTCTCACTGAGGTTTATAGGGTCATTCACATAAGTTAGGAATTGTTGAAGAAATAAGTGTTTATGCAGAATCCATCCCATAAATAGCAGAGAAAAAGCAAGTAAGGTAATTCATGTGGGGCTGGTGATATATATACAGGGCTACTCACAAAGTTTCCTCTAGTGTTACATTTGTATTCATATATGTCAAAAATGCAATGTTATTTCTTTTTAAAATAAATTGGAAGCACAAGTCTGTGGTGTATGATTATTTTATTAACTGATAAATCAGCTAGTTCTCAAGGGCATGGAGGAAACATATTTATTTAATTTACAAATAAACTGTATCCGTTCCCCATTCCCATCCTTTGTTAGAAATATGCATTGCACTAACAAATTCCAATGTTTGATACTCAGGGATGCTTAAGTATATTTTCAAAAAGTAAACAAAAAAAATTGTGTTTTTTTCTTTTTTTTTTTTAATTTCCAGACTTCACTGTGAACATAATCGCACACAATATGAACAAATGTGCTTGTGCTTAAGAAAATGTGTTTTCAGAAGACCCATGCTTTCATAATCCCGCGACTGGTATTTCCACAGTGGCTTTCTACTTTAGGCACACAAGTCCAGTTTAAACCTCTGAATAGGACAGCCTGATTTTCAGTGCTGCTGAATGCTGGCAGTTTCGTACATGTAAGGTCTTATTTGTCCTTGTCCTCCGCTGAGATCCAAATGGGTGGATATCTGCACCCATATGGAGATGCCTCTCTGCATTTGAATATCTTGGATACAGTGTAAAAATTTGAATAAAAGAAGATCAAATACAAGGGTTTTTTTTTTCCCTATGACAAATCACAGGCTCTTATAGAAGATGTAAGAGTTGAGAGCTACTTAGTTGAGAGCATTCTCATGTCTTTTAAACACTTATAAAAGAGTTATTCCATAATTATCCATTACGGGGACAAAAACTTCTTCAATTATGGAATAACTCTTTTTTTATCTTCTCTTAGTTGTAGAATCCCATTCTAATCTCCTATTTCACTGAATAATTTACTATTAAAAATGGATGAAAATGCCAGACTCTCCTTTTTGCTCTCTTCCTATGTATATATATTAAATAGGGTATCCCAGTTTAACAAAGGAGAAATATGTTCTCCGGTACTGCCTACATCACACCTCTGTTCTCTCCCATGCTTAGCCCTAACTGGGTGCTTCTGTATTCATGAGCAGCAAGTCTGGATCTGTATACTTGGCATGAGTTGTTGTCATCTCAACTGCAATTGAAAATCAGGTGCCAGTTATGTTCTACTACATGCAACGGATTTGGGTTTATCTTAACCCCATAAGAACACCTATGTCATAAAAAAGTGATGGTAAAGGCAAAAGAGGGTAGCACATAACATAGTCTAGAAAAAAACCCAGGTGGAAAAGATGTTAGAATCCTACAGAACAAAAATCAGTGTGTGAAATGTTTGGCAGGTAAGGAATAAAAGTTTATAGCAGAGATATATAGGAAAGTAACTGCCAAATACTGCTAAAGAAAAGAAAAATCATGATTCTCATACTTTACTGAGGTAGGTATTATTTCAAATAGTCTTCTTGGGAATAACAGAAGAAGTCATTAGGATCCGATTCTGTAATCTTTATTTCATAAATATTCTCACTGTTTTATTGTGGCTACATCTTTAAAAACTTTATTTGCTGCACACAGTTTTAATGCTGTGGAGTGGGATCTAGTCTGCCGAACTTAGACACCTGATTTTGGGTGCTTCAAAAAGCAGTCCTAAGGCTTCAGCTTTGGTTCCTTATCAAGCTGATGGAGAGGATCAGACTTATTTGAAGGCTCGGAGTGACCCTGCACAGCTAAGGCTTGACAGCTAAAACAAGCAGACGGCATCTACTTCTTGAGGTTTCTTTCCAAAGAGTTACCTACCTGGGAAACTTGGACACATGATCTAGGACAGTTTCTTCACCATGTGCCAAAAACTTTGTCATGAGTTAAAGATCTGAAGTAGGCAATGGGGTTCCTACTGCAAGTTTCTTAACAGTGTGGCAAAACTTTTACCTTTTTACCAATATACCACAATAAAAGTAAATAGAAAGTTTCTACAGATAAGACATTAAAAAGGAGGAGCTATATAGCCGCTGCTATATATATATATATTCTTATTCTTATTCTTATTCTTATTCTTATTCTTATTCTTAATTATCTTTATCATTATTATTTGATGCTGAGCAGGCTCTGATGATGGAGTTGAACTGAGCAAGATAGACAGAACGATACTGGACTCCCTACAGACACATCTGCAAAGGGACGGTCCATAGGCGGCTGTGCATAAGGCCGTGTAAAACGCTTGCTTTACTTAGAAAATAGCAAATAACAGATGATTTAGAATATGCAAATAATAACTGGTAGTAGGGCAGCTTTCACCGTTGTACGTGTTGCTATTTCTTGTGTTTTATTCAGAGTTTGGTTTCCTTCCTTTCTTAATCATGATTCTTAAGAAGACACGTTAAGTATGCGGTAAACTTCTTGTGCCAAAGCAATTTCTGGTGAAATACCACTGATTTAACTGTAGTTAGTGTCAGAGATGAATCAGCCCCCTTACATTTTATTCTGGGATATAAACTCCGCTCACTCAGCTAAATTATGAAGTCCAGTTCTCCACCTAACAGGATCTAAAGGAATTAAAACCATATTTTCTTTATTTCACATGAATTTTGTGGATTTTAGTGCTCATAAAACTAACAGATTATTGACATGCACTATTCAAGTTACCCCACATAAATCTGCAAATGCACCTCTGTTGTGCCTGGAAACCTCCCCTGGTATTTCAGCTTGGACCTCTGTTGAAAAGAGACTGCCAGCTGTGCTAAGCTGTGCAGCATGCTTTTTGTGTGGATTAGTTTCCACCACAGATTTGGTTGAGACTACCAAACTCATTTCACGTGTGGCCCAAATCAAATTTCAAGGCAGGCCTCTGGAGATGAAAAACCAGGGCATTAATCCACTATATATGTTGCCACCCTGCTACATTTCTATCACAGTTTCTCAATTAAATTACTACCTTTATGGAATGAAAGAAGGGCACGGGGTCCTGCCAGGTGGTAACTGGAATATGATTTTCTTTTACTATGCAAAATTATTTCAGTTGTGAAGTCATAATGTTATCATTTTATAAGATCATAGTGCCAAATGTTACTTCCCCTGCTCCCCAGATTCCTTCCCCAAAACACCCAGGAATTTTATATACACATATATATATATATGCACACTTCTGTACTTAGTAAGAAATCTAAGTTACACCATAGTTTATATCATTAGTTAGGGTTTCTGTAATGGGTCCTTTCTTTCTCATAAACTCACACACATGCAGCTCACCACAAGCTCACAGCTATAACAAGCAAGTTTTCATATTATTTATCCACTGAAGAAGAGGGTAAAAATTTATCCTAGGAGTGAGTTTAGGACAAATAAAAAATTAAAAAAAAAAGAAAAAAAACCCTAGCTACAATGATTTTACTGAGCTAAACATTTTCTTGCGAGTGGTAAAGTAATCAACGGGCTTTAAACACCCCCAAATCGGGTGTTTGTGGCATTTGAATTGAAGTTGGCAAAAACAGGAGTTGTCATCAGGGTACCGCAGCCTGTCTTATCTAGTTTCCCATGGAAATTACATTTCTATTTTCCTTTGGCACTTAAAAAACCGTTCAAAATGTTCAATGACTTAATTTAATGAATGCAATATTATAAATGGAATATATTGAAAAATGTAAAGGAACTCTGCTTGCCTTTTCCAATATGATTAATATTTTATTTTTAAGAAAAGCAAATTAAAGAAAAATCCCCAACCTAAGGTCAACAGTGCCTGTTTAAGGGAACTATCTTATTCTATTCTCTTCAATGCACTGTCTTTTTCAGAATAT